>NC_022017.1:11824706-11826616 GCF_000317375.1 Microtus ochrogaster
TCTCTAGTCATTCTCCTTCTAGAAGCACAATCGCCACCTTCAAAGATTATTGCAAAAGGTAGGGCTGGGCAGGACTGGAAATGAACAACCAGCACCAGGTTCTAGTGCTAGACATAAATTAGTTCAAACATGACTGATGCAACCAACAAACTCTGCCCTCCAAGATCAAGGCAAATGCACCAAGCTTGCCCCTGTCCTGATTCTTCTAGGTCCCCCGGCAGAGGCTAGACACGTACACAGAATCTACTGGGTTTCTACATTTCTCCTCCATGACACCGGCCTGGGGCTTTTTGTCTCCTTACCCCTAAAAACTCTCAATCTATAAGACTTTAAAACATGGAAAAACTCAGATACATACTTTAGGGGGGAAAAAAGCTTTTCATCTCCACCATTATTAGCTCTTGCTACCATCACTACTTAGCACAGCCTTCTGTCTGAAAGGACCAGCAACAAGGGTTTTAAGAGTCGCGTGGCTCTTGGGTCACAAGCCTGCCACACAGACTCTTTACCTGAACATGCTGACAGAGCAGGGTACAAGGCCTGGGTCTAAATTCCTCAACCAAAAAACACAGGTGTGCCACTCCCATCCTAAACCCTCGGGAGTCAGACAGAAAGAAGATCCTACAGTCAGAAGTTAAACGGCCAGGGCTACAAAGTGAAACCAACAAAACAAAACAAAGCCCACCCTACTGGCACTTGAGTCTCCTCATGGGCCTGGAGCTTGTAACACAGCACCCACTACCTCTACAACAGGTATCTCCATACCAGTCTTCTCTCCGCATCCTTCAGGTACAGTTTATCTAATTTTGGCCCTGGAATATTTTGCATAGTGACTGACACAGAGCTACAAAATATCCTCAAAATGTTACTGTTTTTGAGGAACATTCTGCTTGGTTAATTTATTTAAAGAAAACCAAAACAAAATTGAAAACAAAAAGTCTAATACCTTCCAGATGCTTCTGATATGTTTAAACAGCTCCCTCCATCTTGAGAGACCCCTGAGAAGGGTTGCAAGTCCCAGGAAGGCTCGCCACCTCTGGTGCTTCTTGCTGTGCTGCTCTGGTTCCATATGCCTGCTAAAATAGTGTCGTTTCTCTGAGAGTCCGGGCCTAGTCCCTCCTAGTCCCTTTTCTGCTGCTTCCTCTCTAAGTACAGCCTCTGCAGGGAGTCTATACAATTTTTGCTCCCTTCCTCCCTTTGGACTTGGTGGATTGGGGTAGGGCTCTCAGCTTTGTCCAGAGCAGTAGTTCTCAGTATTCCTAATGCTGCGACCCTTGAATAGGGTATCATGTGTGGTGACCCCCAACCATAAAATTATTTCTTTGCCACTTCATAACTGTAATTTTATTATTGTTATAAACAATTTAAATACTAATATATAGGATATCTGAGATGCGACACCTCCCAAAAGTAGGGCAAGGGTAACCTACAGGTTGAGAACCACTGGTTTTGATCCTTTCTGTTCTTTCTACAAAACATCTCTCTGCTTCCTCTGAGGGCAAGGGTGCCGCCTTTCTAGTATAAAAAGCAGAATAAAAGTTTCTAAGCTTAAAGCTGGGACCGAATTTTTGTTTTTAATTTTTAAAAAATAAGAAAACAAATATTTTTTTTCTGAGAAACTCTAGAAACCCCAGCACTAAGAAAACACCTCTTAACAATGGTATTTAGAATTTGTAGTATGTCCACAATTAATCCATACATGAAATTTTCCTGTCTCACAGACAATGATCTAAATTAGAAGCTACCAGCCCTGTCCCTCTTCTACGAGAAATAAATACGTTAACATCACATTAAGAAACTGTAGCTGGGCGGTGGTGCCACACGCCTTTAATCCCAGCACTCGGGAGGCAGAGGCAGGCGGATCTCTGTGAGTTTGAGACCAGCCTGGTCTACAGAGCTAGTTCCAGGAC
>NC_022017.1:11827161-11835286 GCF_000317375.1 Microtus ochrogaster
TTGTAGACCAGGCTGGTCTCGAACTCACAGAGATCCGCCTGCCTCTGCCTCCCGAGGGCTGGGATTAAAGGCGTGCGCCACCATCACCCGGCAGAATAGTCTATCTTGAAAAACAAAACAAAATAATAATAAAGGAAGAGAAAAATACATGGAAAAATCCTCAAAATGAAGCAAAGAAAGTCTAGATATGTCACAAAAATCAGAAAATCACCTTTACAATCTTCTCAGGTAGAACCACTTAGAAATGTCTTTGAAACCATATGAAATTTTTTGTTTTAAATGTATGTAATTCTTTCCTTATTATAACTTCTCAATTAGGTAGACAGTCAGAAAACAAACTGCTGTGTTGTTCCTTCACAAACAGGAAGAATACTAACAGACAAGCCAAGGGACTCTCCTGTGTTCATGCCCATGCATGTTCACATTCTCTACCTTTAAACAAAAGAAACAAAGAGGCAGGAGAAAAAAGTCTTTCCAATCATCAGAGTCAAACAAGGAAGCCTGTAGTTTATAGCTGCATAGGATTCATGTTAAGGAGCTGGGGACACAGTAGAGTAAAACTGCTTGGGTAGCATGTGTGGGGCCCTGGGTACCACCACAAAAGGCCTTAATGATTCCACACTACGCAGCTACCTGAAAATTCACACACAGAGACTATGCCTCTATGTTCTGAATTCATCAGCTTCTGTATTAGAGTTCAGGGGGAATGGGTTAATTTGAGTACTAGAGGAGGCATTCTTCCAGGGAAGGTCTGAAAAATATCTAGCATGTTCAATTCTGGGAGAAAAAGGTAATTCTTAACAGCTTGTGGATGCTGTCAACAATGATACCCTCGGCAAGCACACTTACGGAAGTGCTGGACTTTATACATGAAGAAAAGTAAGCTCCTGTGACTGAAAGGCTGGGGTAAAGTGTCTATATACGAGAGGCAGCATAATTGCTCAGGAACACACCTGAAAAGTCAGGCACTGAGATTTAAGAACCTGAGGCAAACATCTATATACACTTTATTTCTTTCACCTCCAGGCCTGGGAAAAACAGTAAGCCTCACTTCAATGATGTACAAGTTAAATGGCTGGGCAGGGTGGCCCATGTTTTTAATCCTTGCATTTAGAGACAGAGACCAGGTTTACAAATGAGATCCTACCTTAAAAGGAAAAAAAGTAGGTTAGAGATATCAGATAGGAGGTCCAGCTGAATTTGACTTTTAATAAAAGCTCAAAAGGATGGGCCTCTTTTTACCTTATTTCCTCTCAGCTTAAAATAGCAGGGTTCCCACAAGGTGGTTCTCTGACAGGACTTTGCTGCTCAAAATGGGCCCCAAGACCAGCACAGAGGAGCTTCTTAGATACGGAGATTCTTGGCCCCACTCCAAAAGACAGGCTCAAGATACACATTGCAACAAGAGCTCCAAGTGCTTCTAATGCACAGGCAATCTCAGGAGCTGGTCAGAGAGCACTGGCTCACGACAGACCAGCTGTGGAGAGACCCTGGCACCATCTCCGTAAGCACTCCAAGCTCATTGTAAACTAGACATTCAGTCCCTCACTACATCTTCCTAGTGTTCTTGTAAGCGGACCTTCTCTATCACATATATCAAAGTAAAATGAGGTCAAAAGAGGTTAAACACTACTCACACTCTGACTGAACTGACTAAAGGAGCTGTAAGCCGAGTACAAGACGCCATGATCATTTCTATGTCATACCTACTCATCAGCAACGGAGACTGGCAAGGTCACCCTGCATTCTACCTCTGCCCATTACGAAGACAAAAGCCAAAGCGAGGACTGTGACTCAGAAGAAACAGGCTGCTGAAGCACTGACTAAAGCTGACAGTAGGTGACAAAAGGTCCTGAGAGTTGTGGTTGTTCTAGGACAGCTAAAATAAGCTGTAGTTATATACATAAAAGGGAGGGAAATCTCAAAGCTGGCTTCTTGGCAAAGGCAAGCAGAACATCTGTTAGGGTTCCTTCTCCAATTCCAAGGCAAAGAAACCAGAGCCACCATCCCTGAGACAACTTCATTATGTTAGGGCCTGTTTCAAATACTCTCTCAAAGAACCTCCCCAACTCGGACTTTCTCTAGTACCACCCCTCGCCATAATTTTAGACCTCAAGATGACTTCCTACCCCAGCCGCCTTGCACTGCCTGCTCACTCCACCTGACACCCGACCACATTCTCACTCACTACTTCACGGCAGAACTAAAGAAGTCATCTATAGCCGGGCGATGGTGGCGCACGCCTTTAATCCCAGCACTCGGGAGGCAGAGGCAGGCGGATCTCTGTGAGTTCAAGACCAGCCTGGTCTACAGAGCTAGTGCCAGGACAGGCTCCAAAGCCACAGAGAAACCCTGTCTCGAAAAACCCAAAAAAAAAAAAAAAAAAAAAAAAAAAAGAAGTCATCTACATCTGTCTCCTCTTCACCTCCCTCCAATCAAAGTTTCCAAGTCCTGCACTCCACTGAGTCTACCTCTTCTACCTAACCCAAAGAGTCAACTAAGTTGACAGCCTTTTAAAAATGTTCTCCTCTAGTTTTGGACATGCTACAACTTGGGAATTGTGCTGTTTTATTTTGTTTGAACATTATCACTGGTTTCTCCTTAGTGACTTTCTGGGCTTTTCCCTCATAAGAAAATATTCCTTGTTATTCAATCTAATCATTCTCTTCTCTGAATTTTCTCTTCTATTCTCATTGATTTGATTACGGCATTAATGACAATGTGGCATACCTAGTAGTGATACTGGAACATGGGAAGGGAGGCAGTCTAGGTTATGGCAAAATACTACATGCTTAAAACTGCTTCTTTAACCTGTCACCACCATCACCTCTGAAATCTAGCGTGCCCCTGCCATTCCCTACCTAAATGACTGGCATCACCTGACAAGAACAACAGCAAGGACCCCTTCCTGTACCCCTATGCATCTGACTTCTCTTGATGTGGCTCTCATAACCCAGGAGGGTAACATCTCTTTCATGAGGAACCTTACAACACTTTCCCTGTTTCTGTTGCTGTTCCCCTTCAAAATATCCATCTCACTGCAGCCAGGAAACAAGATCATAGCACACACTGCCCACCCCTTCCACAGAATACACAAGATTTTTTTTTCTATCCAAATTCCTTTAATATCCTCAGTGCTCTGCAAGGTTCCCAAACCTCCAACCTCTCTTCAAACCATTATCTCCTCTGTCACTGCTCTGAATATACTGGGATCTTATTCTAGCTCCTGATCAGGTAAACTCCACCCCTCTCCTCCAGACTCCACACTCCTTTATTCCTTCATCTCAAAATCCCTCTACATTTGGTATCTGTTCTCGGCTAGGCTGCTCTTATCTTTTAAGTCTTAACTTAAACATCCTTCCCTGAAATGAGACTCCCCAGATACTGTATCTAGATGAGGCCCTTCCTCCCAACCCCTGGTCCCCTATCACCATGCCCTGTTTCTTTTCTTCCTGACAGCTCCAGAAACTCTCTAAACGTTTTCTCCCTGTCTGTGGCTAGTTCCTCCTTTAGAAAGCAGTTCTTTGTGTATCAGACACACAAGTGAGACTTTCTATCACAGAACATTTATTTTATCCCTTGACTCTTTGTTATGGAAGGTCAAAGTTATTCATAGGCATTTCTGACACTCAGCAACTGTCTAACTGAGTCCTATAAATAAAATTAGAGTGCTACTAATTTCCTCCTAGTTACCAAAAGGACAGAAAGCTTTACCATCACTGAAAGTCATAAACAGACATCAGCATCAGTGACTTTAAAATATGACAAGTGAAAATAATAATACTAGTATTAAAAGAAGTGCCAACTTACTCATTTGTTTTAAGCTAATTTAATTATCAACATTCCAAACTGCCTCATTTTCCAATGTTGTAAATTTATTCTCAGTATGAATAAAACCATCCAACTGAAAACAGCACTCTAATCAAACTAGGCACATTAAGTCTAGATGAGGTGGTCCTATGTGAGTATTAAATTACTCAATTCCTCAGCCACAGTCAGGTGCCACACATGGCAAGTAGATATCACAGTGGACATGGCAACTACAAAACATTTTCATCAACAGGAAGCTGTATGGATAGACCTATTAAAGAATGGTGACAACCAGGAAGCAAAAGGACTCTTACATACATAGAAGATGACACTGTTGTGTGTGCCCAAGTGGGAAAGCTCCTGGGGCCTTTTCTCTGAAAGTACCTTAATTTAGGTTAGGAGAACTTCTGTCCTGGTGATCTGGCTAACTGCACCAAAGTTCAAAAGGCAAATGAGGAAAGGAATATAGGCAGTAGTGGGAGAAAGGGCACTGAGTTAGATGTAAGAAGACCCAAAGGAGAAGATCCAAAAGGCACAGAAGATATAAGGAAAACAAGGGCAGAATAGCATTTAGTAAGTAAGAAACACCAGCCCCCACTCCCACAGCACACACAGATGCTCCAGTCATTGCAGATGCTGGCGGTTATGCTAAAATCCATTTTTTTTTTTTTGGTTTTTCGAGACAGGGTTTCTCTGTGGCTTTGGAGCCTGTCCTGGAACTCGCTCTGTAGACCAGGCTGGTCTCGAACTCACAGAGATCCGCCTGCCTCTGCCTCCCGAGTGCTGGGATTAAAGGCGTGCACCACCATCGCCCGGCCTAAAATCCATTTTCAGAAGAGCCTGCATTTCACTGTTGGAAATCAACAGTTGTGCAGTGCTCTTAAAGGACTTACTTTCAATGACTAAATTTTAAATATCTTGGTTTTCAAAGGAGGGAAATCCTCTCAAGTAGCTAGGATAATCAACAACAACAGCAACAACAAAAATAAACAAAACATCTAAAAATGCCCTGAATGGTTAAATTTAAGACTTAAGTTTAACTAATACAAGCAAATGTTGCTTACAAAGCAGGTGTCTACAAGTATAAGGCAGGCCCCCAGCTTTCTTGAACTATGGGAGTATAGGGGCTATTAAATAGTGTCACACAAAATAGCCTCATACACATCACAAGTGAAAAAGAGAGAGGTTCAGAATGACACACATCACACTACCAATTATTTAACAAAGAGAAAGAGCCACACACAAGGCCGAAACACCAATGCCTTCAGAGCAGTGGTTCTCAACCTTCCTAATGTCATGACCCTTTAATACAGTTTCTCATGCTGTGGTGATCCCAACCATAAGATTTTTCTCATTGCTACTTTGTAACTGTAATTTTGCTACTGTTAAGAATCATAATGTACAAATCTGCTATGCAGGATATCTGATATGTGAGCCCTATGAAGGGATTGTTCAACACCCTATAAAGGGGACAGATCCACATACTGAGAACCACTGCTTTAGAGGAAGGAATGCAGTAGCAACTTCTCATGTGACCACTGTGTGCTTTTAAAGACTGACTTAAATAAATTTGTTATGAGTTTTTTAAAAAAGTAACAACTGGGGCTGGAGAGATGGCTCAGAGATTAAGAGCACTAGCTGCTCTTTCAGAAGTCCTAAGTTCAATTCCCAGCAACCACATGATGGCTCACAACCATCTGTAATGAGATCTGGTGCCCTCTTCTGGCCTGCAGACATAACACTATACATAATAAATAAATAAATCTTTAAAAAAAAAAAGGTAACACTCTTAGCTGGGCAATGATAGTGTACACCTTTAATCCCAGCACTCAGGAGGCAGACACAGGTGAATCTCTGAGTTTGGGGCTAGCAAGAGAGAGAGAGAGAAAGAGAGAGAGAGACAGAGAGAGAGACAGAGAGACACAGAGAGAGAGAGACAGAGAGAGAGACAGAGAACATTTAAATGTTTCATGTTTTATCTCTTTAGAACACTAAAAACAGGGCGGTAGTGGCGCACACCTTTAGTCCCAGCACTCAGGAGGCAGAGACAGGTGGATCTCTGTGAGTTTGAAGCCAGCCTCGTCTAGAGAGCGAGTTCCAGGACAGGTTCCAAAGACAAAGAAACCCTGTCTCAAAAAACAAAACAAACAAAATCCATCATTAGAAAAACATTGAGAACAAAACAAAAACCTGAAATTGAAGCTGTGTATGGTGGCACACGCCTTTAATCCCAGCACTCGGGTGGTGAGACAGGTGCATCTCTGTGAGTTTGAGGCCAGGCTAGTATACAAAGCTAGTTCAGGACAGTTAGGGATGTTGGCACAGAGAAACCCTGTCTCAAAAAACCAAGGTAAAACAAACACACAAAAACCCCACCCCCCGAAATTGGGTACTGCAAAATGGCTGAGCTGGTACATGCACTCACTTCAAAGCCTGGTCACCTGAGTTTGATCCCCAGAACCCATGTAAAGGTGGAAGAAGAGAGAAGTGACTCCACAAAGTTGTCTTCCCATCTTCACACATGAGCAGTGACATGAACATTCACAACACTTCATACACACTCCTGTATATTTTTTTTAAACCATCAAAGTTAAAACAGACTGCCATGACCCTTATTGTTCCATATTACTGAACTTAATGAGTAATAGTAACCGCATTCAGATGTGTAGATTTAAGGCCTGAGTCATATTATTGGATAATGTGGTTCACTGAATAGGAAGAAGAGGTAAATGAGCCCCCAGGGAGGTGGCAGAAGGTCTTCAATGTCATACAGCTGTACAGTTAGACCACTCGGACAGGCAGAGGCTGAGAATGCCAGGAGTATCTCCTTCCTTAGTAATCAAACCTGGGTTTTCATTATGGCACATGATCATGGTCACTCTTCCTCCTACCTCACTGCACTCAGCTGTAGTCATGAGACTAAGCTCTGGACTAGAAAGTTCATGCAGAAAGTTCTTTGAAGTCCTGTCGTCTTAGGAGAGGTGCCTAAGGGAGATGAGGGGCTAAGGAAATAGATCAGTGGATGAAGTGCTTGCTCTGCAAGCATGAAGACCAGAGTTCAGATTCTCAGTACCCACATCAAAAGCCAAGCTCATGCTGTAGTCAGTGTATGCCTGTTAACCCAGTGCTAGGGAGTGAGAGATCCTTCAAGCCGATCCTTCAGGCTTATTACTGTCAGTCTAGTCAAAATGTCAACAACAACAAAAAGGAAAGGGCACTAGAGAAAGAGACTTGAATTAACCTCTGGCTTCTACTGTGCAAAAGCACCTACCCACACCCACATACATACCAAAAAATAAAGGGAGAAGAGAAAAGACAGAAGAGGAAGGAGGGAAGGGAGAGAAGGAGGGAGGGAAGGACAGAAGGAAGGGGGAAGGGAGGGAAGGAAAGGGAAGACTGGGGCTTAAGCAACCATCTGGGCTGGATCTCACCCATAGAGAAGCCAAGAGCAGCAACCACAAGACACCCTATCAGCCCTGGGCCACCTGGGTCCAGACTTAGATTTTGTTAAAGACAAATAACCCTTTCTTATTTAAGTAAATAGCCTCTCTTATTTGAAAGGTTGTTTTGTTGTGTGTGTTTGGCGTTTTTGTTTGGTTTAGTTATACACAGTAACCTTCACCCAAATAATGTATTTCATGCTAACCAGGAAACCCTGGCCAAGAAATCTAGGATTACTAGTCAACGCTCCTAACCCCCTGTTCCTAAGTACTCTGCACAAAGTAAAACTGAAATCAAAGTTTACCATAGCATTCCTAAGTACTACTAATAGAACAGTCAAGTATAGACCAGCGAGATGGCTCAGAGGTAAAAGTCACCTTAGCCAGGTGTCCTGAGTTCAACCCGAAGAATCCAATGGTGGGAGAGAACTGACTCTCCCAAAAGGTCCTCTGAC
This sequence comes from Microtus ochrogaster, assembly GCF_000317375.1. Lineage (NCBI taxonomy): Eukaryota > Metazoa > Chordata > Mammalia > Rodentia > Cricetidae > Microtus > Microtus ochrogaster. Next base: position 11,834,867 of record NC_022017.1, read on the forward strand.
CTCTACATACATAATCAGACCCACACATGATACCCCCCCTCACACACACACACACACACACACATACACACACACTTCTATAAAATTAAATATTTGTACTCATTATTCTCATCTGAAAATACAGAAAGAACAAAGGCAATGAACAGAGATGTTGACAGATCCAAGATATGCTAAAAACACAGCCTTATGTGCACATGTATTTACATAGTCACACATTCCCTATTACCACTACAACAGACAATGGGTAAGTGTGGTCAGAAACTGTAACACAAAAAAAAAAAAAAAATTACATGAGGGCTGGAGAGATGGCTCAGTGGTTAAGAGCATTGCCCGCTCTTCCAAAGGTCCTGAGTTCAATTCCCAGCAACGACATGGTGGCTCACAACCATCTGTAGTGACATCTGGTGCCCTCTTCTGGTC
>NC_022017.1:11835386-11839594 GCF_000317375.1 Microtus ochrogaster
ATGCAAACTGTAAGAGACTATTTTGATTTCTAAAATCTTTGTGATAGTTTGTAACTCAAAAAATAAAAGTAGGTTGACAGGTATAAGCCAGATAAGCAGAAAATTATAAAAAGTTTCTTTTAATATTCTCTTAGCACTTTTTCTAGCCATCTCTTCTGACCCTGTATGACATAATGCTAAGATGAGTTTGTAGGTCTTCCTTGTTTCTTATACTCTTTTTGTCCTGTTTGGATGAAATGAATGACTGTTCCCATTTTTTTCACTTAAGCATGTGACCTCCTAGTATAGAGCTTATAGAGCTTGAGCATCCATAACTCTAAAATATAAAACCATTTCTGAATATTTTATCACATTATTCATTGGGGGCAGGGGTACAGGGGTATAGGTGCCATGATATGCTAGAAAAGTCACACGACAACTTTCAAGAGTCAGTTCTTGACCTCCACTGTATGGGTAGAAGCCATCTCAAGTGCCACAGTTAGCTTCAACTCAACACAAACGTATAGCCATCTGGGAACAGGGCGTTTCAGCTGAGGAATTGCCCCTATGAGATTGATCTGTGGCATTTTCTTGATTGTTAATTGATATAGGAAGGCCCAGTCCACTAAGGGTGGTAGCATCCCTGGGCAGGTTGATCAGAAATGCAGAAGAAAAAGAAAGAAATAAGAAAGGTGAAGCAAGCCAATAACCAGTGTTACATCATGGTCTCTGTGTCAGTTCCTGCCTCCAGGTTCCTGCCTTAAACTCCTCTCTTGGCTGTCCTCAATGATGAACTATAACATGGAAACCAAATAACCCTTTCCTCCCTGAGTTGCTTTAGTCAGTGTCATATCATAGCGACAGAGACCAAACTATGACATTAGACTTGGTAACAGGCATTTTTACCCACTGATCCATCTTGTCCACCCTAAAAATCCAAAACTTTTTGAGCTGTAATGATAAGTTTTCAAAAAAGGGACAATTCTGGATTTCTGAATTAAGGTTCTATTTGCTAAGCCTATGAAAATACTTCTAAATAAAAAAAAATATCAGAAGCTGACAAACATTTGATCCCTAGGATCTTGAAATAAGGGATATTTAATATTTATTATCTTCCGTGCACATACAGACAGAATATTGTATACATAATAAATAAATAAATATAAAAAATATATAAATTAAAAAAATACATGAAAGCAATTAAGTAGACAAAAACTTGGGCCTGGAGCTCAAATTGTCTAGCCTCTTTTACCAACTTTTCCCATTTCTGTATCTTTCAGAAACTATTCTATTTGGGAACTTCAATTCCCTTCTTCACAGTACCAGGAAAGTTGAGTGCAGTGGCATTTCGTCTGTATTTTAATAAATAAAGTTTGCCTGAGGATCAGAAAAGTAAAACAGTCACACTGGCCAGCCTTACAGACCTTAATGACACCCACCTTTAATCCCAGTAGCCACACTAGCTTGCCATAGAAACCAGGTGGTAGTGGTGCACACCCTTAATCCCAGAACTAGAGAGGATTATAAACTGGGAGGAGACAGCTCTCAGTCAGAGTCTCATTCTGAGATTCCTGGAGGCAGGATCGCCATTTCAGACTGAGGTCGAGGTAAGAGTCAGTGGCTGGCTGTTTTGCTTTTCTGACCTTAAGGTTGAACCCCAATTTCTGTCTCTGAGTTTTTATTAATTGTGCTTCATTTGAGTAGCTAGAAAGGGGAAGGAAACAAAAATAAAACAAAGAATAATTAAAGACTTAAAAAGCCTTATGAATGGATTCTGCTCAAGTCTATAAGCTGCTCTATCATTTCACAAGCTGTCCATAGGTAGCCCAGATATATAATTTTATTGCTATCTTTAAGATTTGTTTACTTTTATTATGTGTCTCCAAGTATGCATATATACATATGTATATGCACACTCACATGCGCACGCGTGTATATCACCTGTGTGCCTAGTGCCCGAGGAGGCAAGAAGAGAGCATTAGATATCCACGGAACTGGAATTACATACAGTTGTTTGCTGCCATGCGTGTGCTGGGAACCAAACCCATGTCCTGTGTGAGAGCAACTGCTAGTAACTACTGAGTCATCTTTCTAGCGCCCCCCAAGAATTTTTTTAAATGATCATGATATCATTTAAAAAAAATTTTGGGCGGGCTTTAATCCTAGCACTGTGGAGGCAGAGGCAGGAGGATCTCTGTGAGTTTGAGGCCAGCCTGTGAGTTCCAGGACAGCCAAAGCTGTTACACAGGGAAACTCTGTTTTGAAAAAACAAAATACAAAAACAAAAACAAAAAACAAAAACAACAAAAAACCTTTCAAGTGAGAAAGGCCAAGCACACCAACAGCTCTACTTAGTAGACCTGAGGAGAGGAACACGGGAAGTGAAACTTAATCTGTGTGTCACACATGCAGTCTACTTTGATGATAAATAAATCATAAATATTTAATTTCAACATTTTGAGATTTTATTTTCAAAATAAAACTGGCTTAGTTTCTTTAAAAATTTTTGTATTCCTAAATTGCTTACTATCTTCACAATGCACTTCACAGTTTGAAAATGCAAATGAAACCACCTCTTTCGAGGTCACTTGTGATGACCCTTACTCCATATGAACTTGAGTCACCAGTACTGTGTTGTTCAATCTAGTATACTTTAAAGATATTCTAGGGCCAAATAAGTGAAAATTTCATTTTAGCCAATTTTACTATTTGCCCAATTTAAGAATGAATAGATAGTTTGACAAAGTTTACAAAAACTGATAGGAAGAAATTACTAAGGGGTGTCAGAGATGAGCTGACAGGCAGACAGATGCCAAGAATTTGCCACAAAATTTAAAGAGCTACAATCAGGATAAGGGGGTGTGAGAAACAGGCTCCTGACAGTGGCAGGTTTTCCTTCTTCACTGGAGGTTGGTTTGTGTAGTTTCTGCTCTGAACTGCTGTGCACATGCAGCTGTTAACAGTGAGAGCTGCCCTACCTGCCTAGATGAACACTTCCAGCACCAGCTCCTGTGTCTGAAAGCAGGGGAAGGCTAGCACGTCTTCTGAGCTAGTAAGGAAAAGTGGCTGGAATAGCCTCGTTCTCTAAGAAGGTAGCCTACCTAAAGCCACACAAGATGGACTACACGGTTCTATGCCAGATCTAGCCAATAAGGTTTCAAGAGCCAAGAGTTCATAAATATTAGTACAGACCACTAGTTTCAGGCCATGACAACACTTTTAATAACACAAATGAGTTCACTGTGATTTATTTTAATTATTTCTGAAAAATAGTTTATTTTTAGTAAATATTATAGTCCCCCACATGGGAAGCTACAAACCATGCCAGAAATGTTCTATGAGGAGATAAAATCCTATTAATAGAACTATCAGTTGCTCCTTACTTAGGTTGTAACATAGTTTCCACTTTAAGCTGATATGACCTCCGCTGACTTCTCTGGGTCTAATGTTCTCTCATCTCAAGTCTCCACGTTTATCTTTATCTCTAGGGTACTTCAGTGAAGCAAGCATGGCTGCGAGGAGGGAGAGAGAAGTTCCATTTCCTAAGCCTTTTCCTACAACAACGTGTAAAGTCAATTTTGGAAACTTAAAAGGGAGCCCTTACTTTGTTGTATTTGTGGGTGGGGATTCCATGGATGTTCAACAACCATCTGCAGCCGTACTCCACAGTGAGCACCAGTGCTGGCGAAGAACGCCCGTCCCTCCTCATCTGTGCTGATCTCACTCTGTAACTCTCCTTAACCTGGGGAAAACTGTCAAACAAAACACTCCAAAAGAATAAATATCAGTGTCTACAACCTCTAATTTAAAAAAAAAAAAAAAAGCTGAGCAAGGGAACCAAAGATAAACCATAAGAGATTAACTTTTCCTAAAAATTGTGATCTCAAGGATTAGGGTGACAGTAGATGGGCTTTCTTTTTTTCTTTTTTTACTTTTGTTGCTGACATCTTTACAATCTCACTTTAAAAGCCGGGGGTGGTGGTCAGGTGTGGTGGTCAATGCCATTAACACCAGCACTTGGCAGGCAGATCTCTATGAGTCTAAGGCCAGCCTAGTCCGCACAGTAAGTTCAGGCCAGCCATGTCTTCATAGTAAGACTCTGTCTTTAAAAAAAAAAAGTGGAGCTGGAGACGGCTCAGGGCTAAGAGCACTGCTGCTCTTCCAGAGGACCCCCAGGTTCAACCCAGCATCCATATGTCATCTCACGAAAGTCTATATAATGTTTTGGG
>NC_022017.1:11839694-11840960 GCF_000317375.1 Microtus ochrogaster
CCTGGAACTAGCTCTGTAGACCAGGCTGGTCTCGAACTCACAGAGATCCGCCTGCCTCTGCCTCCCGAGTGCTGGGATTAAAGGCGTGCACCACCATCGCCCGGCTAAGTCTATATAATTCTAGTCAAGGGCTCTAACTCCTCTTCTGGCCATTTTTACCTCTCACTAGCTGTGTCAGAACCCAGATTCCATCTAGTATCAGCCATGTTATCCCTATGGAAACTCTAGATTTTACTTCTCTGGCGACTCCTAAGTCCTATATCTAGAGCTTTGTGATATCTTTAGTGTCTGGTTCAGCAACTTTTATTCATTCTGCCACTTGCTGCACAGTGGTCTTATCTATAAATGAGACTGCCCCTGGGAGACAAAGACGTGTCACACCCCCCCCTCTTTATCAACAATATCATGGCATGCATATCACAGGCACAGTAACTGGTGAACTCTTAACTGTTGGATAAAAGACATCCCATGAGCCTCACATAGCACAGGACTGGGAACCTCAACCTAACACCAGCAGAGTTAAACTGCAAGCATTTTCTGAGGATGAAAAGCAGGATTCATGGGTATTAAATAGCAAAGGCCCACCTTTTCTAAGAGCCATCACAATTCGCAAGAGTTCAGAAAAATGGACATGTACCAGGCCATGGGTAAAACTTTTCTTTACCCCAGGAAAATTCCTTTTCCTTGTCTCTACCCTCCTGCATCTTATTCTTAAAGGCCTACTTAGACTTGATAAAAAAAAAAAAAAAAAAGAGGAAACAAAAGAAAGAAGTTAGGATTGGGGTCCCTATTAAATCAGATGGTTAGGATATATGAGAAACAAAACTCTTCTTTTAATCCTCCCACCCAGACGAGCTTTCTCTGTGTACAGCTGCCCTGGAACTCACTCTATAGATCAAGCAGACCTCAAACTCAAAAGATCTGCCTGCCTATGCCTCCTGAGTGCTGGGATTAAAGTATTGCACCACCGTGCCTGGCTTTAAACTTTATATATTGAGGAGTAGTGTTGACACTGGCATGTAGAATTCAGAACACGTTTTGGCAATCAGTTCTCTCTTTCTACCATGTTGGACCTAGGGATAAAACTCAGTTGGCAAGCACATGTACCCACTGAGCCATCTACCCAACACCAAAGTTTGTGTTTGTTTCAAGATCAAGCACAGGTGAGTGCACACATACACACTATTCTTTTCTATAGAAAGGAATGTGTGTGTGTGTGTGTGTGTGTGTGTGTGTGTGTGTGTGTGTGTGTGTGAGAGAGAGAGA
>NC_022017.1:11841060-11850006 GCF_000317375.1 Microtus ochrogaster
GAGAGAGAGAGAGAGAGAGAGAGAGAATATGAATTCCAAGTAAAAGTGAACCAAATACTACTGATCTATGTGATGGAAAAGACTTAATAAAGGAATTTTGTTTTGAATTTCTCCTTTAAACCACTGATACGAGACTGGTAATCACAAACACAAGACAAAGAGAAAAGAAAAACAAAGGTGTGTGCACCTGCATTGGAGGGTGGGGTTTGGCAGTACAAGACCATGAAGGAAGGGGAATACCCAATGCTGAACCAGTTTTTGCTGTTGTTGTTGCTGCTGCTGCTCATGAAAAATGTCTAGAGGCTGTCAGCCTGCTAGAGTAACAAAGCAGGAGGCATCCTGGCTCTTCAGGACAGGACTAAGAGCTAAGAATTCAAACTTTCAGAGTATTAGAGTAAGATGGCTGGCAGGATGTCCAGGGCTTTTCCTGCCATCCAGTGGAATGGAGAGAAGTCTGGGCACCAGAGCCAGTCAGGCCTTCCCAGCGAAGTGACCTTGGGCAGTAGGACAGACTCTCTGGTCTGCAGTTTTCTCATCTATAAAACTGAGCGGGCAGTAGTTGCTCTGCTGAGTTGTGAGAAACAAAAAGGAAGCTGTTTCAGAACAGGCACCCACTACAGGTCAATGCTTTTCCCTTACACCTCAGACCCTGGCAATCTATAAAACACTAGTGGTTTGAATAAGAATATGCCATAATCCTTCTTCTCTCTCTTTTCTTCCCCTTTTCATTTTGCAGAATAGGGCATCAAGCCCAAGAAGGCAAAAAGCAGCTTTCCTAAGGTTATACTCCTGGTGAGCGACAGAATTCAAGCTAAAAACAACCTCCTCCCTGCTCACCATGCTCAATGTGTCCACGTCTCTTGGGGGTGGCTCAGAGTCTATACTGTTACAATCATTTTCTGTGACCCAGACACTTAAGAGTTAATAAGCACTCAACCTTACTAGGACAGGAGATGTCAGGCAGGGCCTTATGGGAGGAGGCCAGAAGCACTGAAATCTATTCCCCTTTGTGATTGGTTGGTTCCCAAAGGGGTGGGAAGAAGAGAAAAGAATGTCACCGGATCTCCACAGTAAACAACAGCAGGCGCATCTGGGCAGGTTTTCCACTAAATCTGTGACAGATTTCTGAATACTTGTGAGCACCACGCTCGGGAAATGGTAACTTCTGACCTTCACCACCTTTGCTGTTCAAGGACTAGATTCCTAAGAATACGGTCGGGATGACTGAATGCTTATTAGGAGCAGTTTCATATTTCCACAGTGCAAAATTAGTGCCCCATACTCCAGGTCTGGAGATGGAAGTCAACACTGCCACCCTTCCCCCTTTAGAGTGGACCCAGCCTGCCGTCTCTCTCACTGGTTTTTTGGCTGTGTCATTTTAGAAACATGACTTGGCTACTCAATCACAATCCCTCCTCTGGTTTGTCTTACTATCTTTCAAAAGGAGCCTCTCCACTTTGAATGAATGGAATGGGGAGGAAGGGGGGGAGGGAGGGAGGAAGGGAGGGAAAGCTATCTCATTGCAAGCTATAACTCTGCAATTGTTAACACACACGTGTGGAAGAAAGAGAACAGGGAAACCTAATACCCTGCCAAATCCATTGGGAGGTCTGCCCAAGTCATTAGCCAGGCCGGGGCTACTTAAATGAATTAGTTGAGGTGACGTCCTTCAGTCCTAGCTACACTCTCTCCCCCCAGGGTAGAGGTAGGACTGTGAGACCCCCTTACACCATAGCTATCAACTCTTCATGGCTCAGGAGTTTCTCTGTCCCATTTTGAAATTTTACAGGAAGTGTGTGTCTGTTCTGTGAAGAGAACTGGAGCAACATTTGCTCTGCCTGGTAGCTGACAAGGACTCCACATGCTCAAGCAGCAAGGAGCCACCAAAACTAGCTCTGTGGCCTTTGTACCTACAAACTGCCACAAATTCTAAACTGGAAAGGGGTGGGGTGAGGTGCTCGTACTCAGTGGCAAAGTTTCAGAACCTAAACCAAGTCAGTGCAAGAATGAACTTGAGCTCACCTTTGGGTGGCCTTAGAACCAGGGCTGGGGCCAAATCCTCCCCTGCCCAACAGAACAAACCAGAAATGCTGGACAGCCCCATCTCTCCAGAAGACCTGCAATCATTCTGACCTGAAGGGCAAACATCTCCCTCAGCATAGAGGAAGTACGTGCAGGGTCTTCCTTCTTTTGTGTTGGCTGTTATCCCAAAGCCAAGTTTAATGTGTAGCTAATTTTGCTAACACAGGGGTCTCCTGTATACATCTTACAAGCACTGGTGACCAGGTAGTCTTTTCTTAGGAATGTTCAGTGAATTAACTACTCAGGGGAGACAGGAGCAGAGCTGTTAGAAGCACAGGCTGACTGTCAGGCAGGTCTAGATTTAAATACCCGTTCCACCACTTTCAGCCTCTGAGACTTGAACCTCACTAAAGCTCAGTCTATGCATCTGCAAAACACAGCTTCTCCTGTCGCCTTGGAAAGAGAGTGGTCATTAAGATAATGAGGAGTTGAAGGGATGTGTACATAGGTGTGTGTACTTAGTGTGGTACCTGATGCACAGTAAGCATTCAATAAAGAGTAGCTGTTGCTATAAATTATAATGGAGGACTGGAAAACAACTTCTGTGAAGGAGTAACACTGCCAGTTGACAACCATCCTATTAGCATTTCTGCACTTGACCCATCCATGGATGAGATATAAACAAGATGAGGCTGCCAGACCACTGAAGGAACAAAATGCATCTCTGCCAGAGGCTCATGGCTGGAAGGAAGCACAGAGAAAAGGAAGTCATGAAGTCAGATAGTGAGGAGGGTCTCAATACAGAGCAGCTTAAGTGCCCCACTGTAATAGGCTACCATAGCCAACAGATCTGTAGAGATAAAGTAGAGAGCTTAAAAGCAAACCCTTTGCAGATTTGAGCATGAAGAATGACAGAACAAGAGCAGGGAATGTAAACATGAAGAGGAAGGACTCTAGTCTCAACACTTCACGTTTTACCAGGTATGGAGCTGACAACCACAACCAAACATTTTTAGGGAGATGCTGTAAGATTGTTCGGATAGGGTAGGTAGCAGCATGCTTTTATCAAATAGAAATAAGCTCTCAAGAAATTACAATCATATAATAACAGACAAACATACTACATGAGAGCGGATTCTGTGACTCTGGCCCCTGAGCTTACAACCCAGTGCTGTTGAGATTGTTGTTTCTTGAGATTTTCATTATCATCACCCCAACCTGTCAAACTCACACTCATCCACAGCTCAAAGCTGTGTTGGAGTAGAGCACGGCCAGGCCAAGTCTCGGTCACAACAGTACAAGTCCACCAGGAAACTCTCTGGGGAAAGTGCACACTGATAATAAGGGCCCTGTATCACAGGCCCAGCTCGTTACTAGCTAGAGTATGGGCATACCACATTATGGCCTGGGGTTAACTTCAAGAACTACTCTATGACTCAGTTTTCCCAACTGCCAAACCAAGATGACATGACTAAACCCAGCTCTGACCTTCAGTGATTTAGGACCTGTAGGCCCAGCTTCTGTTCCTTAGCCTGGGCTGTTTTAATGTTGGAAGAAATGCCAGTGAAGAGACAGGGCATCAAGACAAGTAATTATAGCTCATTCTCCCAGACTGACAGTTCACATCAAGACACATCTCTGGAGTGTAAACTAAAAGCAAGTAGCAGGAAACAATGAGACAGATGTGTAAAGTCACCCTGGAAAGGCACTCTACTGGCTTGCTAAAGGGACCCCCCCCCCAAACACCTTAGCTGAGAAGGACACACAGGGGCTGTCATACCCCATACACAGAAATGATTACTGGTGGATTAGGACCTAAATGAAAGAAAGGAGCTATCTGCACTGGACTAACCATATGGTCAAAAAGCAATCCCGCAACTGCCTGCACTCAGCAAACTGGCAGCTCTTTAGAAGGGGTTCTCAAGGGACCCAGAGCTTCAGGAACCATGGGAAATGTATCCAGATTAGATCAGCTAAGGCCTCTCCAGTTCCACACGAGGTGCTGTACAGGTGATGTGCTGGCCAACACACAAGATTTATACAAAGGGTTCCTGAAAGCCACACGCGTTCAGGTCAGAAGCACTGCTGCTCTACCACAATGACCCACGAAGAAGTGGGTACCAGCTACCCTACTTCCTATGCTGTCAGTTGTAGATACTCAAGCATGCCTGGTTTGTCTGTTTTACATAGCAGTTCCCTATTCCCCAAGACTTATTTATTGTTCTGCTTCCTTTACCCTTTTCTCTCTAACATGAAAAAAAAAATACATTTTCTAGAAAAACTAAGTTTTTACATGATAACCATGCAAAGGAACAAGACTTAGTAACAACAAAAGAAAAAAGGAGCATCAACACAAACTCCCACCCAGCATGGACAGACATGTGAATACACAATGAAAGGAAGCCAGACTCCAAGGACCACAGGCCTGACTACATGCAAAGGAAAAAAATCTATCGAGAAAAAGAACTAGTCGCGCTGCCCACAACGTGGGGCATGGGTGGAATACAGGAATCAGGAAGTGATGACTAAGTGGGAAGCGGCTTTGTATGAAGTGATGGAATTGTTCTAAATCTGATGCTGGGGTGGCTGAACAATTCTGTGAGCATACAAAGTCAGTGGAATTATATATGCTAAATGATTCAACTGTATCACATGCAGGTTATAGCTCAGGGCAGGTGTTTTTAAATCATACTAAGAAATGACATCTTTCTTCAGAAAAAAAAAAAAAACTACTGAGGGAGATTTGGTTTTTCCAGCCAGCCATCTCTGTTTGCAGAGCCTACCAACTCCTGCTCCTCTGTAGTAGTACCCATGCCAGGCTTCCAACTTCCCAAAAACAACAACTGGGCTCATGCCATCTTGATTTGGGTCTTATAGTCAGCCCATGCTTAGTCCTTCCACACACATCTAATTGTTTGTTTGTGCATCAGAAAAAGTGAAGCCACACAGAGAGAGACAGGCACTGCCATGAGCGAGTGTAAGATTTACAGTGACATGGCACATCATGAGAATAGGGAGAAAGCACAGGTTTGGGAGCATCAACACTTCAGGGTTGTGATCAAAGCAGTGAGTTCCTTTAATATCTGCGTTCAGCTCCCACTTCTGTAAAATGGAAGCACCACCTAGCAGTTAATAAATGTGGCTATAACAAAAGGTAAACAAGCAACAAAATCTAAGTGAATTATTAATATGGTGTCTACCACCCGAAAGTACTCGATAATAAAACCAATTACAGAAGCTGTACACCCAGTATTTCTCATGTTACCTAACCAGCAGGTTGGCCTCGATGTCAACAAGTCAGTGATAAAAGCAGTTTACTAGCTCCAAACAGGTCATAACCACTTCCCAGATGACACAGTCTACCTCAATCAGTTCAGGTGAATGCAGGGTATTACTGGCAGGCTCTTCAATTTGTTTTCCTATTTTTCAACTCACTTTTAATCTCAAACATGCTAAGTATGGCCTCTCTAACTTCACATTGCCTCCTCACCATCATCTGTATTTATCATCTTAATTATAACACTTTTTAGCTACTCTGGGTAACTGTTGCCCAGCACAACACTAATAATCCTAGTCTTCCTAAAAGTGTTTCATGGAAACAGGACAGACTTAGAATTACAATGAAACTTGATACTCTCACAGCGGGATCCTAGGGAATAACACAAAAAAATCTGTAGTAGTAAATAACGTGAGAAGAAATTCTCAGTAGGGTAGGATTGAGCTGCAAGTCTATCACAATACAACTGACACTGGAAAAAACTTAAGAGTGTGCATACACACAGAGCAGCTACATACAAACAAGACTAGAACAATGAATGAAAGGTTCGACACACCAGGGAATTTTTAGTTTATCCTTTTGATCTACTGTGTATTTTACATTCTGTTTGATGGGTTTGTACGGCTTTTTAAGGGCTTAAAACATGAATTCAATGACTCAGCATTCTCTTAGTAACTAGCACATGGCTGTGAATCAGAAAGACCAGGCTCAGAGCTTCACCCATTACTGATCATAGGCAACTGACAAGTGAGTGGATGTTTCTGGGTTTGGAATCCTTGCCTAGAAAGTGAAGATGAAAATTCCTGGCACCCTTCATTAAGGACCAGTCTGTGCTCTGCTACCCCTTCCTCTATAACAGTGGCTCTCTCTGCTGTGAGTGTGAGCCAGAATTCTCTGGAGAGCATGCTGGAATGGGCTGCTGGACTCCATCCTCTGAGTTTCTGGTTCAATAAGCCTTGGAGGTTGGAAGACCATAAATTTACATAAGCTCAAGTGGTGCTGATGCTGTTGGTCTAGGAGCCACCCACTGAAGACCACCGTTCCGTGTAACAAGAATGAAGTCACGTGACAAAACACCACACAGCCCTTAAGGGCCTTTTTAGATCAATGTTATTCCAGGGCTACTTCATTACAGGATATGAAATAAACAGTGCCTAACACCACACAATCATCTAAGAGCCAGATCTATAGTGTAGGATAGCTTATGTCAGGACACTCTCTAGGAGCTGAGATTCTAGTGAAAATGGGCAACAAACAAGGCCAAACTCTGATGTGGCTAAAAACATCTGAGAATGTTAATAGAAATCAAACAAAATGTAACAGATACTGTGAGCCCAGGACAAATTGTTCGGTGCCTATCCAAGATCAACCGGTACTTGCTTTGCTCTGGGTGCCCTCTGCTGACAAAATCCGACACTGCCATTTCTCCTTTGTTCCTTTCTTCTACCAGGAGATTGAGGAGTCCACATAGTATGACTCAGATTGTAAAAAAGTTTCCAGTTAAGAAATTTCCCTCAGCCTACAGTAGGCAGGACGGACTTTCTTCAGGCAGCTTTCCAAGGCCCTTTTCCTATATGTAGGGTCCCATCTCATCTCCACACATGTCTACTAGTTCAAGGTTGAAGAATAAGTGACTGGCATTTGCCAGAATGATTTTGTGGCTATAAGCCAAACTTGCCTGTCATTTTGGAAGTGGCACAGGAAAACAACAACAACAAAAACCTGTTCTTGTAAAGTACCTAGTACAACGTGAAATGTTGCTGGTATCTTGGGCATCTATGTTGGTGAAAACTTTACCAGCCCTGTTCCAGCTATCAAGTGTCTTCATGTCTACCTTCTTTAATACTTCACTTGAGAAAACAAATGGAAAAAAAGGCAAAATGACAAATATGAGCCAAAAGAATCGGCAACAAACCCAAGACTCAAGGTCTTTTGTTATTTATAACATTTCTCCTTTGTTAGTTAGGGTCTTGCTATATAGCCCTGACTGGCCTAGAATTCAGAGATTCTTTCTCTCTCACAGAGGCCTGCCTCTGCGTCCCTAATGCCTAAAGACTTCTTTCATTAAGCCATTGAAGACAACCACATTTTAACCACCTCTATAAATGGGAGAATAAGAAAAACTAATGAACATGTAACAATTCACAGGGGTGAGATCCTGCCTTTTCTAGTACCACAACTAAGCTTTTCCTAATACCAATCTTTCATTAATAACAATCTCTTTTTTAAATTGTTTTTCATGGGGCCAAAAGCTACACAGACTATAGAAATATCTAAATTAGGGACCACTTAAGTATGATCTTTGGGCCAAAATCAGCTCGTTATTTGTTGTTTAACCCACATAGTACAGCCTATGTGTAAGATAGGCAGTCTCCTCCCTCACCTCCCCTTTCCCAGGTGTTCTTGTGCATCTATTTTTAGAGGTCCAAGGTCCACCTACCTTGTTTTTGAGACAGTCTGTCCCTGGGACCTAGGGTTTGAAGATTAGGTTAGTCTGGTTGTCCAGCAAAGCCCAGGGGATCTACCTGTCTCTGCCTCCCTTGTGGTGAAACTTAAAGTGCGCCACCATGTCCAGCTTTTTACACAGCTGGGAGAGACTGCTTGTGCACCAAGTCATTTTATCAGCTGAGATAGCTAGCTCCCTAGCCCTTTTGTTTTGTTTGTGGATGAAAACAAAAATCAAAAGCAGGTTTAATTTTTTTTAATTTTATTAAAAATTCTAATTTCTGGGCCCACCATGTTAGCAGAGCAAAGGCTACACACACTGAATTTCCAACTAACAGAGTGGACGGACCAGAGTCTGCATATCTAACTCAATACTTGACAGAAGCAGGCCTACCCCCATTCTAAACTATTGAGACTGTGATTTAGGGATGCTCACTTTCATGCACCGTCTGAATGAGGTCTCTGCCTCTGCAGTCACTCACCCAGAAACTCAGCTCAAGCCCTGCACACTGGGCACACCTGACCCATCTTGTTATCAGAAACACTATGAAAGGTGTTCACAGCTTTCCAGTTAATACTTTGCATTATTCCTTTTGTCAAATAATGAACCTCTCAGAGGGTTGAAACATCAGGCCCAAACTAGAGCTGACACCAAAGTCCTAAATCATTCTCCAGTAGTTTTCAAACTGTTCCAGTCAACTGCAGGACCCCCCAAGCGAAAGAAACCAAGAGGACAGGCTCCAGCTTCCCTTTGTTTTTACCAGAACCAACCACCACTTACCTAAATGTACAAGCTGACCAAGTAATTCAACTGTGAGCTATGAAATGACTTCAGGCATTTACGGTTTGCTACATAGTATGCATTCCCTCTCTCTTCTAGAGTATGACATCAGATCCCACTCCTTAGGAATGTTATCTCAAAACTTTTGGACAATACCCACATGTGAGTTACTAGCCTCGGCTATTAGATTTCAACACATGCCAAACTCAGAAGTTTGATTAACACTGAGCATGTAGGCATGGCAGGGCTAGACTCTCTTTTTGTCCTCCAAGAACTGTCACAAGAAACACCATGTTACCTTGGAGCTCTGAAGTTTTTTTTTTTTCTTTTTTGGTTTTCGAGACAGGGTTTCTCTGTGGTTTTGGAGCCTGTCCTGGAACTAGCTCTGTAGACCAGGCTGGTCTTGAACTCACAGAGATCC
>NC_022017.1:11850106-11853058 GCF_000317375.1 Microtus ochrogaster
AGACAGGGTTTCTCTGTGGTTTTGGAGCCTGTCCTGGAACTAGCTCTGTAGACCAGGCTGGTCTTGAACTCACAGAGATCCGCCTGCCTCCCAAGTGCTGGGATTAAAGGCGTGCGCCACCACCGCCTGGCCTGAAGTTTTTTTTGTCTGACTACACAATACAACTGTCTAACATCCAGGACTCCTGTATTGCCCAGATCTCCAATATGGTGGCAAGCAAGCTGGCATCTCCCAAGAACTCTAAGCATCCTTTCCACGGAGGCCTGCTTCCATCCAGTCCTCTCAGTGTGTGGTCAACATCCCTGTTCGACTGAGTGGACTCTGAGCATTTTATTCATATCATTCTATCTCCTCCTGAAAGCCTCAGAAGAAACCTTTGCATAGCAATAAACTGTAGGATTCACCAAAGCATACTTGATTGTCTCCTTATTTCCACCATATGCAATCATCCGAAGAGAAATTATCTTAAAAGTTAAGCCTTTTAGTCTGAAGTGCAGTGCATCTCATCAAAACAGAAGCCAGCTTATGCCACTTCGTACAGCCTTTTGTCAGGATCCCACAAAACTGGAAATCTTGATTTCCTCGTGTGACAGCAAGATTCAAATTCTGTCCTCCTGCATTCAGACTCCTTGGGGTCTCACTGAGTTCAAAGGAGAACCAGTAGAAGAGAGTAGGCACACTGTGCAGGACATCAGACACAGAGCAAGATAGGACCCCTCAGTGACAAGAACATTAATGCTGACTAAAGAAAATCAAATATAAAACAAAATTCTTTTAAGATTTATTTTGTTTGTGGTTGTGTGTGTGTGTGTAACACAATCATATATGTGCACAATGGGTGCAAGGGCCTGTAGAGACCAGAAGAAGGTGCTGAACAGTTAGAGGCAGCTGTGGACATTTGGCACAAGGGCTGGGAAGCTAATTCCAGTACTCTTGGAAATCAGTGTGTACTCTCAACCATTGAAATATCTCTTCAGCCCAAAAAGGTTTCTTTAAATTGTTTCTTTAATCAAAGTGAAAGTAATGAATACAAGATGGCCTAGGTGAAAAATTCATAAAATTTGAAACCCAGCACATTTAAGTTTAGAATTCAGATTCACTAGTAACGAGACACAGAATCCCATACACTGTCTTAACCTCCCTGTGTCTTATTTCTGTACCTACATAGCATATTAAGTCTTAAGATCTGAATGCCTCTTATAGGTTCTGGCACCGCCGTGCTCTCCATGTTTCGGTGCCTGCATCACATCACCCCTACCTGATACTTGCTATCCTGAGGTTAGAACACAGCTACTAGAACTAACATGTGGATTGAGGATGGGGGCAATCACAAAACAGCAGAATTATCGAGCTCTTAGGTGAGTCTATGATCCACGATGCCAGGAAACTTATCAGAGCACTGGCTACAGGAGTACTATCCTAATAATAGTAAGAGACATACAGAGAAAGTTCTACTATTCAATAAAGACATTTATTGGATGTTCTAAGAGTCTTCGTGGGATACATAAAATGACAGATTTACATTTAATACCCACTTGACCAAACTCATTAAACTTGTAAGAGGTGCTCTCTCACAGCAGCAGATCAGATATCTTGCTTCTTGAGTATTAATTTTTCATAAAGCTCTGGCAAGGCAATGGCGATAAAATCTGGCAAGTCTGGCCAAAGCTGTCCTGCTCCTCTTTGTTCAAATATATCAGGTTCTTATGACAAGGCTGTATGGGTCATAACCCTTTAACCATCACCTAATGGCAGTGATAAAGTACCAACAGAAGCGGAAAGTATGTCCTTTGGAGGATAGAAAACACCAAGAATCTATTCCTTAAGAAAAAAAATGCATCCGCAAGACTTCATAGCAGAGGTAGCAACTAAAGTGAGACTTAGGGATGGGCTGAATTTAAACATGGGAAGTGCCCCAGTGATGGTCCTGAAATTCAAACCCATCCTAAAGAATCTACAACACCTTTCCCTTACCAAGTCCTACAGTAAGGTTAGAATAAAGAGAACCTTACATGAGAAAGAAGGGAGGAGGTTGGGGCCAGTCCATGTACTCAGGAGATACATGCTAATCAGGGTAGTAAATACATTAGAGAGAACATGCTACAGAATTCTAGTGGCTCAAAACTTCAAAAACTAAAATACTGTTGATTAAAACATCATCTGGATGAGCCTCAAAAGCATTTTGCTAGGTGAGACTCACACATGATAGATTATATACATCATATAAATCCATCAATAGGAAAGATCCAGAAGAGAGATTTCATAATCAAAAGTCTATCATAGCATTTGTCTTTCAGTCAACAACTGACTCAAAGAGAATCTGTGTGAACACAGGGGTAACAGAGGTGCTCTAAAACTGGAATACAGTGATGGGCCATGACTCCACAAATTATCAAAAGTTGTTGAATGAAAATGTTATACTGGATGAACTTAATGGTATGGAGATTATATTTAAATAGAGCTTTTAAAAAGCAATCGCCACGCATACATTTAAATAGATTCATATACTTTATACATTTATACATCTGAGCGGAAAATAATATATAAGGAAATAGTCATAATACTTCACAAATTGACGATAAAAATATTTAACAGTGCTAATGATGCATCATGTAACCTATAAAGCAACGATAAATAGTGGCTTAACAAATAATGATTTTATTAAATGGAAGAGGATATGCTTATAAAACAAAATTCCTATTTTTATCAGCAGAAAGCCAGAGGATATGAACAATTGATCAACAAGAAACAGCAGAATACAAGTTGGCAGATCCATGATGGTAACAACAGAAAAAAACTCCTTCCCAAGAGAATGCAGTTTGTGCACTACCTGAGGAATGAGATCCTGGGGCAAGAATTTAGGCTGAAATACCTATGCAGTTGAAATGCACATGCCTGCTCTTCCTCCACTAGAGAGGGTGTAAGGACAGTGTGTGTGTGTGTGTGTGTGTG
>NC_022017.1:11853158-11858668 GCF_000317375.1 Microtus ochrogaster
AGAGAGAGAGAGAGAGAGAGAGAGAGAGAGAGAGAGAGAGAGAGAGAGAATATATTATGGGCTTTAAGAAACAGAAGGAATATTTAATTCCTAAGGTAGATCTGGGAGATCTAGGAACTGGGATGCGCAGATAGGACAGTAAATGCTCAAAGATACCGGCATCCTTTTATGTTTTTGTTTGAATTTATGCTGGGGTTTACACCCAGGACCTCATGTATGTCAAGTGTCCTTTACACTCCTGGCCCCTAAAGTTGAATTCTGAAGGACAGGAATGGTTGGAATAATGTTTTCCAAGAGTCACAGATTATAATCCATTACCAAGTCCAGGGGAGGTGAACGTGCATGTACACACACTGGCTCAGGATCTGAAAGGCACACCTCACACAGACCTGTGTTCAGCACTGAGCTATGTAACTGAGCCCTTCCCCACATCCCCACCCACCATTCCTGCCACAGGAAGCACAGCAGCCAGCACTTCATTGCTACAAGGTCAAATGGTTACAAGAGGTACCTTTGCTTTTGTCCTTACTTCCCAGTCAAAATAACTAAAATTCTGGAAAGTTCATCACAAAAACTGGTCTCAGGGGCTGGAGAGGTGGCTCGGTAGTTAAGAGCACTAGTTTCTCTTACAGAGAATCTAGGTTCAGTTCCCAGCACCCATACAGGAGCTCACAACCATCCATAACTCCAGGGAATCCAAGCCCCTCTTCTGGCCTCAGGGGCACCAAGGTGCACACATAGTGTCCACCCATATATACAGGCAAAACACTCATAAAAATAAACAAATATATAAATCTAAACCTTTTTAGACTGGTCTGAAATAAAGTTAATCACTTTGAGCCCCTCTCAGCATCAAAGGAGCTGTGACTCCCTTGTACCTAACAATTTAAATGTCAGCTCTGAAATTTTCACTTATTTCTGTGAATAACTAAAGTATATCCATACAATCAAATGAGCTTTAAAAGCAGAAAGAAGGCCGGGCTGTGGTGGAGCATGCCTGATGGAGGAAGGTCATTGTTTAATTAATAAAGAAACTGCTTGGCCTGATAGGTTAGAACATAGGTGGGTGGAGTAAACAGAACAGAATGCTGGGAAGAAGAGGAAGTGAGCTGAGACGCCATGCGTTCTTCTCTAGGGCAGATGTGATGAAGCAAGCTGCCAGGTCAGACATGCTGAATCTTTCCCAGTAAGACTGGTGCTACACAGATTATTAGAGATGGGTTAAAGCAAGATACGAGAGTTAGCCAGAAGAGTCTAGATATAATGGGCCAGGCAGTGTTTAAATGAATACAGTTTGTGTGTTGTTATTTCGGGGTATAAGCTAGCTGGTGGCCAGGAGCCGGGCGGCAGGAATGCAGCCCGCAGCTCCTACTACACATGCCTTTAATTCCAGCACTCGGGAGGCAGAGACACACGAATCTCTGTGAGTTAGAGGTCAGCCTGGTCTACAAGAGCTACAGAGAAACCCTGTGTCGAAAAACAAACGAAACAAAAAAACTGAAAGAAAAGTCTTTCTTCAATTAAATCAAGAACCTAACAACATAACGATAATTTCCTCTAATTTTAAAATAAAGAGATTAAACTATAGGCCATTAGTCCTTTAAAGCAAGACAAGAAGAAAACTTGACAGTTGGACTTTGGGACATGGGTGCTTCAGTTTTCTTTTTATGAAGTAGGAATAAAGCTAAATTTGGGAGAGTTACTCTGCAAATCAAATAACATAAAAGAGCTCTGTAAACAAAAGCCACAGAGCACTTTACAGACATCAGTTTTTGTAATTCACTGATAATCTCATTTCTACAGCGACTTCAACACCTGAACCTAAGGCAGTCTGTACTCTTGTCTCAAATCCTGACTGAAATACGTCATTCCCCAACAGCTTAAGTGGGAGACACTAAGATGTGCCTGAATTAAAGCTCCAAAACGAGTGCAAGAGGGCACTGTCACATTAGCTTCCAAAGCGTACTTTACAAATACCCCATACAACTGAGCATGTCTTAGATGGGCTACCCTGTTAATCTGTGCACGTCTGCTTCTACCCTTACCCATGCCTGCACTGATGTGACTCCAAAACAACAGTCAACCTAGTAACTCTAGAAATGGACAGAGCTCCTGATAGTAAAACCATATCAGCTACAGTTGCTGGCAGTGTGCTTTTAACCAGCTCACGTATTACACACACTAGCTCTGTATTTTCTAGCTAACACGCTTCCAGTCATCCTGCTTGCTAAACCCATTCACAATTCTGTGGTCCTCCTCTAAGCCCTTCTCACAGCAGCTGAGCTACATGTAACCTGGCCACACAAACTTAAGTTCTTACAGTAGAACTAGATATTATAAAAATTGTTTAAATTGAAATTAGCAGTTTCCCTGCAAACAGTTCACAACTGAAAGCTCTGAGAACATTAAAGACAGAAATTCTTGCTCAGTCATATTAGATATAGGCAAGACAAATGTAAAGACTGAGAGAACAAGAACGGACTTCCATGAAATACTAAGAATGCCATTAATGCCTTGCTTCTCTTTGGAAAAGCACACACACTGCCAAGCCTGGTGACATACCTGTGACCCCAGCACTTTGCAGGCTAAGGCAGAAAGAACCCAAATTGGAGGTGAGTTTAGAACACACAGGGAAGCTGTCTCAAAAAAATTAAACAAAAATTAACAAACTCTGAACATTTTGTGAAGCCCCACTATCAAACAATTTAGTAGCATTTCTGGCAGTAGATCCATATGCACATAAGACACCTTGACCTCCTACTGAACGACTCCAGGGTAAACACAATTTGTTTAAATTAAAATACAATATTCTAAGTTAAAACAAAAGCTTAAAATTACTCTCCATTTTAACCAAATGTTTAGTTAACCCTTGGTAGCTTCCTAGTCCTTATCACACTACAAGAACATAACTGTTTAATCACAGCTAAAATGAGCCTTTATCCCATGCCACCCAGTTTGGTCTGGGGTTGTACCGGTGTAATTGTCAGCTTCTCTTTCCATTTTCAGAACTGCCCCAACTTAACACAACAGATTAGTCACCTTAATAACAGCAGATACATAAAGTTGTGACACCCAGCGATGACACAGGACCAACAGCCTTGGGATTCCTGATGTACTTTCAAGGTTTCTTCTGACAGCCAATTCCAAAGCAATAATCTTAGAACATCAGTGAGGTTTTCATAGAGAACCAAGACCTCTTCTAATTGAATTACTATTCCTAAATCCCTTCTATACAAGAACTCAAGATGTGACACATGCAATTATCCTTCCATCTAAAAAATAATACAAGTCAACAAACAGCTTCATTTTCACTATACCCGGGTACATTTATAAGCACATGCATGGCATATTATAGCTGGATGCCCACCAGAATTAGATGCTAAGACCCTGCGGCTGAAACTGCACACTCTGGTAGGGGGACATGGAAAGCTCAGGCTAGGACTGAAAAAGGAGCATCTTCGGCCGGCCAGCCTGCAGTGTCAGAAGCTGCTGTTCAGGTGCGGGGTAGACTGTCAAAACTCTACTCAGTGGTAGACAGCGCTGTGATAACAAAAACATCCAGGCAAAACATGCCCACTAATGTGCAGTGGCATGACTTTTATGAAGATAACCAACCAACCACCTTCAGACTGGAATCAAATCTACTCTACAAGAAGAAATCCATGCTATAAATCTGGTCAAAAGCCTGTTGAGGATGGTATGGGGTCGTAGGTTCTAGCAGAGAAGTTGCAACTGTTACTTTTCCTGAAAGGACATGATATCAAGTTGCTACCTAAGCAAATATGCTTATCCCTATGGATAAATACTGCTGACAGCTTTGATCAGAGGAACTCCTTGCCACTGGACAGTATTTACTCATACATAACCGGTCAAGGTGCTAAGAATAAGTGATCATGTATCACTCAGCTTTAACGAGACATCTATGTCACCCCCCTCCAAGACATCGCAAAAGAGAGGGCAGAAAGAATAAAGGAACTGAGAATGAGATGGAACATTACAGAATGCTGTCTTCTGGGCATAGAATGTTTGTGACAATCTTGAACTCAAAGAAGCTATAATTACCTGCATAAGACTGGGCCATCAACATTTATCATGGAGCAGGATGGGACTCAAGAGGTTCACCTATCCCTAAAGATTTATAAGTAGTTAATGGTTTCTTTTAGGATGCTCCCCCAATGATATAGCAATGCTACTGTAAATAACCTCTCACCTTGTCCTTCTAAAAACTGCCTTAATAAAATCCACTAAGTCACAGGGGCTGCGTGATAAGGCAGAAGAAAGACAAACTGGGAAGAGAAAAGGGTTAGTAAAAGCAGTAAGAGGGAGACAAAAGAGAGCAACAGGAGCAAAAACATGATTAATATACTATATACATATAAGAAAATACCATTTTGAAACTCATTATTATATATAACAAATATATGCTAATACCATTTTTAAAAGGCAGTAAGTAGCTAAGACTTTTAGATATTTTTTTTATTTTATGTGCATTGGTGTTTTGCCTGTATGTATGTTCATGTGAAGGTGTCAGATCCCCTGGAACTGGAGTTACAGACAGTTGTTAGCTGCCGTGTGAGTGATCAGGAATTGAACCAAGGTCCTCTGGAAGAGCAGCTCTTAACCACTGAGCCATCTCTCCAGGCCCCACTACTTAGGATTCTAAACGATTAAATGACATTACCAGCCTAATATCCTGGATGGCTTTGATAAATACTTTTTTGAGTTGATTCTACATCTGTAAAAGTGGAACAATGATAGCCTTCCCCAGTTAAATAGAAAGACCATACTGGCAAATATCAGCGTGGATTTGAGCACTTTATGAATGAAATGGACTGCAGTCCCCGTCATTGCTCAGGAAAAAAGGTTATGCCAACAATGCTTAAGAAAGCCAAAGTAAGGCTAGAGAGATTGTTGAGAGCATTGGTTACTCTTGCAGAGGACTTGGTTTGGTTCCCAGCACCCACAGGGGAGCTAACAACCATCAATAACTCCAGTTCCAGGAGATCAGAGCCCATTTCTGAACTCTGGGGTCACCAGGCACACATATATGCATGCAGAACACTCAAACACATAAAATAAAAATAAAACAACAGCAAAAAAATACCTTGTGGACAGCGGGCGGCGGAAAGCGGCCGGAACACCGGGCGGCGGAACACGGCCACACGGCCGGAACACCACGGCCGGCGGGGACCAGCTGGGACCGGCTGGGACCAGAGCGACAGCAGAGGACACAGGCTGCTGGCGGCAGGAAGGCAGGAACCGTCCCAGCAGCAGAAGGAGGCTGCAGGGACCACGCGCAACACCGAGATCAGATTGCCCCACTACAAATAAACCAAAGAGGTAGGCCTTTTGTTGGCAAGGTCACTGGCAAACGGGGAGCTTGGTCCTGATCCTGAAGACCTTCGGAGGGGTAAGAGGGTTCTTGGCCTGAGGCAGGAACCAGGAAACAGAGCGAGGGCATTTGGTAAGCAGAACCCTTGGCCAGCAGGGAAACCTGATCAGGTTTTAAA
>NC_022017.1:11864248-11872387 GCF_000317375.1 Microtus ochrogaster
AATATTAAATGCCGGTTAAAAATTTAAATGGTATTTTATTCAATAAATTCTCAATGTTAGTAGTAATTTTTTCCATAAACTCTGTTTTTTGTGAATTTTATAAGGGAAATTTTAACTATGCCAACATCTATTGTTTTTGTTTAAAGTAGAAAGACATTAAAATTCTATAGCAAGTTTAAAAAAAAAATACCTTGTGCCAGGTGTGATGATGAACACCTTTAATCCCAGCACTTGGGAAGCAGAGAGGCAGGCAGAGATCTCTTTTGAGTTGCAGACCTGGTCTATAAAGAGAGTTCCAGGACAGCCGGGGCTACATAGAAAGACCCTGTTTCAAAAACAAAACACCACCAAAAAGGAAGAAAGTGAAACTTTACCAGTAGATAAGTTCCCCTCTGCTTCTCTTCCTGGGTTATAACCATGTTTTATCATTTATAACAAGATGAACGTGTTGTATATACAATATGATGCTGGTCCACTAAGTTGACCATGAACTCCTACCTAGATCTATAGCTAAACATCACAAAATCTAGGAAATCTCTAAGTGGAAGTAAAAACAGGAGTGAGCGAGTGTCAATCATCTTCCACCTCCAGAAGGGAAGGATCACAAGCACAAGAGCAGTTAAGGATCTGATTAAGAACTGACTTGGACTGCAGCCTTGGGGAAGGTGTTTTTACTGGTTTCCTTACCTTTCCAAAGGGAACACTTGCCTGTCTTTTTGCCTGTCTATTTTAAGAGAAGTCTGGGAAAGTAAGATCTCCTGAGTAAATTGGGAGCATGGGGACCTTGGGAGAGTGTTGAAGGGGAGGGGAGAGGCAGGGAGGGGAGCAGAGAAAAATGTAGAGCTCAATAAAATCAAGAGAGAGGGAGGGAGGGAGGGAGGGAGGGAGGGAGGGAGGTCTGAGAGGAAGAAATAAGTCACCGATGACAGCATCCCACAACAGTCAGAAGAGCATCAGATGCTGCTGAAAGCCCTGGGTAGAAAGAGTTCTGACATGTTTAGAAAAGAATCCTAAAAGAATAAGGAAAGCAAATAAAGGCTCACAATTAAAATTCACCCCACCACCCCACCTCCATCCCAGCTCCTGGATTTGCAAAGACAAATCAACACTGGGGAGCTGTAAAGATCACAAGTTCAGTTCCTGCCCAGCGCAGACTGTTCAGTGACCAGTGTTTCACACTGATAAATGCCTCCCAAGTCTCAAAGCACCAAGTGAGAGTTCACAAGGTTAGGTGCATTAATTAGCAGCACTTATTTGGATTCTGTATCCATCAAATACAAAAAGCAGTTATTCAATATTTGTGTATTTGCAGTCTTTTATGATCCCTAATTCAAAGACCCAGCCGCAGTACAAAACAAAGCCCAAGAAAATAAACTGAAATAAACCTTTCACCAACAGAACATGCCTCAAGTAAAACCAGCAGCTCTGCCCCAGTGCAAAGAGTCTGTACCAGCCTACAGCGCAGTAGCACAAATAATGAACACAGAGTTACACAAACAGCTCCCTGTGGCAAAGGAAGAGAAATGAAGGATTGCAGGGCAGAGACACTACTATATGAGCTTTAACAATTCCTTACTAAGTCCTTTTGCTTACCTCCTCATTGATCTGCAGTCCCCAGGAACATAAAACTGGACAGTATTCTTCCAGAGCCTTCAAATTCAGAAGTCTATTTCCCTATAGGTACATCATTACCCTACCTTCTAATACCCAAATATGCAATATTTTATAAATAATGAACTATGTGTGTTACTGTTTAAGACAAGATTAGGATACTGAACGTGATCTCTTACATGTTAGCACCCTGAGTAAAAAGCAAAAGACAATATAGAGAAAAACCACTCTGTGTAAAGCAGCCCCTAACACTACAGTTTCATTTCTGCATGCAGAAATCTGCAGCGATTTCTAACACTACAACCACTAAGCCCAACCTGTGAGAATCTGTAAGGGTTCATTTCTAGTCACCAGCATGTTCTTTCTGATGTATGCCAAGAGTCAGAATTATCAAATGTCATAAATACCACTGTCAATAGAAATTTCAGGGCAGACCTATACTAAAAAGAAAAACAAACACACTTGACTTCTACATTCTCTTTAGATTTGGGGTCAGTAACTGTATCTTTCAAGAAAGGAGCCCATATTCTATTTGAACAGTAAAGATCCCACTGGGAGATGAACCCTGAGAAGAACAAATCTTCCTCTGTCCTTCCTCTCCTACCTGAAGGCACTCTGACATCAAGCTAGCAAAAATAAAAATACCAGGCAAAAAATCTTGCAGAAGGCAGTCAAGGAGAGAATTGTTGATTATCCTAGTTGGTGATGAGACTTGAGTCATCTTCTAGAATGGGGTACTACTCAGATCTGACACTTAGAGCACTGCCATTTCATGTGTCCCTTGGACAAGAGTAACATAGATGGCTTTTATGGACAGCCCTATAAACAACCTATAAAGCCTCTGAAAGTATCAGAAATTACCCTTTCAAATATCCTTTAAAATGTCAATATCCTAGCCAGGCAGTGGGGGTGCACACCTTTAATCCCAGCACTCGGGAGGTAGAGACAGGCAGATCTCTGTGAGTTCAAGGCCAGCCTGGTCTACAGAGCAAGTTCCAAGACAAGCTCCAAAGTTACAGAGAAACCCTGTCTTGAAAAATAAAACGAAAGAAAACAAAACAAAAATGTTAATATCCTACTGACAAAATGAAGTTAGTTCACACATTTCTCTAAGGTATGGTTTTATGGGGTCCTACCTTATGCCTTCCAGTCTCGTCTGCTCAAATCTTTAAATACCAGAAACAGAAGGTTTTACACACCAGCTGTACTGAGGCTGAGGCTTATATACATCAGCTATACTGAAGATGAGGGCTTTACACACTGGCTGTACTGAGGTTGAAGGTTGTACACACTGGCTGTACTGAGGCTGAGGGTTATACATACTGGCTGCCCTAAGGCTGAGGGTTATACACACCGGCTGCCCTAAGGCTGAGGGTTTACACACCGGCTGGCTGTCCTGAGGATCAGGGTTTACACACTGGCTGTCCTGAAGCTGTCTTCAGCCCAGGCTGCAATAGAAGTTGGAACCAACAAACCAACAACAAAGGCAACAGAAAATGCTTTCTCTCAAGTAAGCTTTTCCTTATTAAAACTCACCCAACTAAGAACACCCCAGGGAGAAGAATGAATTGTTTTGCTGCAGATTATTGCAAAGACTTAAGTAATCTGGGAAGGCAAAAGCCAAGTGATAGAAAATAAAAAGACAAGTCTAATATTAAGAACTAGGAGGTATCAAGAAAACCAGGCTAAAAAATTACACAGCCTAGAGATAAAAAAGCATCAGAGATATTACCACTAAAAGACCGTTCCTCCTATGAGATCCATAATTTAAATAACATGATTACAATACCTTTAAGATTAAGAAATGAACTTAATTCATAATCTCTAAAAGCAAATTCATTGGCAAAACAAACTGTATTACCTTCCAAAATAAGTAATTTCAGAAAAAATGATACCATTTTTCTCTTAATGCAGCTTTTCAGAACACACATAAAAGAGTTAGACAAAACAGGCACCCACCTGACTGTCCCGTGCTGGGAATCCATGATAACCAGGGGTCAGTGGCTCGTTCTAAGACAAAGAGAAAAATAATAATCAAACTTTAAAAGAAAACGTTAAGAATCAAAATCATCCAAACCAATCAAAAATGAATTTCTGCCCAATTTCCCAAATTTGCCATTTCGGTATTCTACCTGCCTACTATACACACTCCCCAGCTAAGTTCTACAATGCCACAAACACAAACATACTACAGACAAAACCTACTTTTCTCTTTATGCAAGTAAACTGTTTACTTTCACAGTGAACCTCAAGCAGAGTATTACTGAGACGCGGGGAGAATAATTCCTTAACTTCATTCAACCTTGGAGTTTCAGCAGACCCAGAAGTTCTCCACTAGGAGAACCAGAATTCCACACATTTCCAAGTGTACTGACCCTACCGAAATGTTTTCTAACCTAGAAGGTTTCAGTTTATTCTATCAGTTCTTTTAAACACAGATGAAATTCTACTTCTCTTTAAGACTTCCCTACCACTCAATCATCTGTGGACTGAAGGGACTCCTAGTGTGCATACATAGTAGTATTACTTAAATTCCTTGCACAGTTAACTTTCCATGTCATTATTTTAATTTCCTTCTTTAAAAAAGTCATCATATTTAGTGTGTCTCATCTTCACACCAATCAAGATCCATGAGGACAGAGGTGCTAGCTAACAGAAGCTAATGCAACTAATTCAGTCCACAACACATCCACTTATGGCTCAGAGGACCCACATAATCACTCAGGCAACAGACAGTGACTACTAAAAATCCCAAATTAATGTTAAATGACTGAAGACATAAGAAACTTGAATAAAACGATGTCCTTGTATCCCAGTAAACGTTAGGAGGAGGCACTGTATACACAAAGGAGTAATGGAAGCATATACGTTCTTTGTAGCTTCTAAAGAAGCTTCTAAAGAATCTACAAAGAACGTAGATTGCAGCTACTTAAAGAACCCCATCCTCTTCCAGGCACCTGGACTTTCATTCATACTGATGGGGCTTCATGGGAAGAGAATAATTTTTCCACTTAATGGTAGCTACATCAAAGATGTAATTACATTTAAAAGCATGAATATGTATGCATATACAGTCAAAGTAAGCACTCACTTCAAAATATCAAAGAGTCAATTTAATTTTAGACAGAGCCATTGTATCTTGTCCACTATGCTCTGTTCCCTCCCAAGATTTAGCACAATGACTAACACATGGTAGACACCTAAAACAGTATTTAAGCAAATAAATGGAATTGGTTCTATATAAGCTAGAAATTCTAATCTAAGCTATTTTCTCTACCTAAATTTCTGTTGGTCATTTAAATATTTGTAGTCTCAAATCAAAATAAAAACCACTAGTTGTTATAAGAGAAAACTAACTGCCTTTAAAAATTATGGATATCAAAAACAAAAAATCTTGAGAAGAAAAGAGTTGAAGAACAGGATTTCCAAATTCACTACAAAGCTACAACAATCAGGACAGTGTGACACTGGCATGTCTGTTTCTATATAAAGATGAACTATCCTCCCCCACAACCATTCCTACGTGTCTGCTGGGAAGTTAACCCAGAGTCTTACATGTACTAGACAAGCACTCTACCACTGAGCTATGTCCCCAGCCCTTTTAAATTTATTTAAATAAAAGCCTTTGGATGAGGTGAGGACTAGATATGCAGGTCAATAAAGTACAACTGAGAAATGAACAGATTTTTTTAAAGCCTCACAATTATGACCAATTAATGTTTTAAAAAGATGCCAAAAAAAGCCAAAGATAGAAAGAATAGTCTTTTTAAGAAAAAATATGAGACAATTGAATAGCCACATGTAAAAGGATTAAGGCCCTGTGCTATATAGCAAATTAACTCCAGACAGACTGACCTAAAATTGAAACTTAAAAAGGAAACCTTCAGTACCTCTGGATAAGCAGCACTTTCTCCACTACAACACCAAGAGCACTGAAGACCAGAAAGTAAGGTCAACTAAACACCATTAAGATTTACAACTTTTGTCCTTCAAAGGACACCAGGGGGAAAAAGCAATCTACATAATGGAGACCATTTGCGAACCACATTTGATAAAGGAAAAGTGTCCAAAGCATAGAAAGCACTCTTACAACTCAGTAATGGAAGAAAAAATAACTTTAAAATGAAATTAGGGCTTGAATGGTCACTTCTCCTAAAGCTATGCAGATGCAGGTAAGAAAAGAGCAAGCAAGGAGACTCAGTCTCATGAGCCACTGCTACAGTCCAACCACACAGACAACACACAGTGAGGTAGTTAAAATCAAAAGTCTTGAAAACACCAAGTGTTGAGGATGGAAAAATCAAGATTTTGTACACAACTGGTGAAAACAGAAAAGTGGTAAATCACCTTATGAACATCCAAGTCGTCCCCCAAAAGGTAAAACACAAGGAGTATGACTCTGTGGTTAAGAACATAGACTGTTCTTGCAGAGGACCTGAGTTTCATGCCCAGCACCCAAGTCAGAAGGCTCATAACTGCCTACAACTCAGGCTTTGATGATGCCTGTGTATCACCTGTAGGACGGAAATACAGATAGACAGACAGACAAACACGATGAAAAAATAAAATAAAATAAAATAAGCCGGGCACTGGTGGCACGCGTCTTTAATCCCAGCACTTGCGAGGCAGAGGAGGGCGGATTTCTCTGAGTTCGGTGCCAGCCTGGTCTACAAGAACTAGTTCCAGGACAGGCTCCAAAGCCACAGAGAAACCCTGTCTCAAAAAATAGATAGATAGATAGATAGATAGATAGATAGATAGATAGATAGATAGATAGATAGATAGATATAGATAGATAAAGTTGAGCACACTGTTACTGCAGGACTCAGAAATTCCACAACAGGGAATACAGATACAGCCAAAGAAACAAAAACACACATCCAATCAGAACACATAAGTGTCCAGAGCAGCCTAATTTCAGAGTACCCAGAGAGTGACCAACAGAACAATTAAAGAGATGGGATGGTATGTGTGGATGAATCTTGAAAACAACACAGTAAGCAAAAAAAAAAAAAAACCAACCAGAGGAAAAAATGGCCACAAGTGTCAGCCTTCTATTTACAGGAAATGTCCAAACCTGACAAATCCATGGTGACAGAATAGATGAGTGGCTTCAGAGGCAACAGGGTAAAATGAGCAGTAACCACTAGCAGGTTTTATTTGTGGTGATGAAACTGTTCAGAATCGGGTACTTGTGACAGATGTACAGCTCAGTGAAAAAACACCTCAGTCAATCTCTTACTTTAAAATAATATTAGTTAGAGGGCCAGCCAGACGGCTCAGTTGGTAAGGGAGCCTGTCACCAAGGCTGAGGACCTGAGTTCAGTCTCTCGGACCCACAGCATAAGAGGCAAGAACTGACTCCCAAAAGTTGTCCTCGTGGCATGTATTTGTATGTACGTACAAAATATATGTACGTGTATATACTAACATACATTTTTTAAATTAAAAACATAATAAAAATGAAAATAATAATAGTTAAAAAAGACAATGTTGGCTCTCTTTGACACTAGAAATTATAGGAGAGACATATAACAGATACAGCAGGGTAGGGCAGGAGACAAGACAGGAGAGGATAGAGAAAGTGGCTCCTGAAATCCACATGTACTATCCTTGTCCTAGATTCTGCACATTTATCTCACTACTATTCCCTAACAGTGATGATGACGAAGAAAAAGCTCAGATCATGAGTAGTTCCCACAGTATACTCCAGGATGGGAAAATGGGGAAGAGGACAAAGCAAAGAGGAGATGATACAGGAATGTGTCAGGGTCTATTTCCTATCTTTGGAGAACTGCTGACCTTAGCCTATAGAACCCAGTACTCCAGAGTCCTGTTCTATTCATTCTGCAGGTTCTCATTTCAAGGACCATTCCATATTGCCCTTTAATTATAAAAATTTCAACATTTTCTCAGAGAGATTATATGATTAAGAAAGTAGTCAAAGTTGCAAACTTGCAAACTTGGTCTCTTTGTAAGGGTCCTTGTAGTGAGATCAGGACCCATCCCTGGCACTTAGCTGGCTTTTTGGAACCTACTCCCCATGCTAGCAAGGGGAGGAGCTTGTTTCTACCTCAACTCAATATGCCATGCTTTGTTCAAGCCCATGAAAGGCCTGCCCCTTTCTGAATGGAGCTAGGAGTAGTGGACAGGGAGGGGAGCATATGGGAAGCGAGGAGGAGGGCATCACAGGGGAGGAGGAGGAATGGGGGGGGAGGATAGGAGGAAGGGAAAACTGCAGTCAGCATGCAAAATAAATTTTAAAAAGCTATTGAAATTAAAAAAGAAAGTAATCGGGGGAGGGGGAGGGAAATGGGAGGCGGTGGCGGGGAAGAGACGGAAATCTTTAATAAATAAATAAATTTAAAAAAAAAAGTAATCAAAAATCCAAGCACTTGCTAACAAGGACCCATTCTCCCAACATACATCCTGTGTTCTGACATCCTAGAAACCAACAATACAGAAACTCTGTTGAGAGAGAGAGAGAGAGAGAGAGAGAGAGAGAGAGAGAGAGAGAGAGAGAGAGAG
>NC_022017.1:11872487-11873699 GCF_000317375.1 Microtus ochrogaster
AGATAGTGGTCCTGGAAGTCAGTATCATCAAAAACACTAGAAGTGAAGACTGAAAACATCACTGCCTGTTGTATAACAAGGCTAAGGCTACTTAGTGGGAACTATTCTGGGACTTGGAGAGCCAAGTCTCAGACTGGTCTGAACTAAATGAAAAAGCATGGCTTTCCTTTTCAGTTTTACTAGGTAGACTCCTATCTCTCTGCACTAACTTCGCATGACTTTGGATTTTCTAAATATGGATCTTGCAGTATGTGTTTTATAGCTACTTGCTCAATGCTGTGAGCTTCATTTCCACTAATGCATACCACTACGTTTCACTCATTCTGAATGCTGCTCTAGTACAGTATCCTTATAAATGTCAACAGGTATTTCCATCTGACTTTCTTGCTGATGAATACTGAAACTCCTCTTGGTTATACTGTGTTTACTAGCCACACAGCTGATATAGGATGTCCTTCTGTACATGTGCTGCTTTTTATTGGTTGATAAACAGAGATGTTTTGGCCAATGGTTTAGCAGAGTAAAGCCAGACAGGAAATCCAAACAGAGATACACAGAGTAGGCAGAGTCAAAGAGACATGATGTCATTGCTGAAGGAGAAAGACGCCAGAACCTTTCCTGGAAGCCACAGCCTCGTGGCGATGCACAGATTAATAAAAATGGGTTAATTTAAGATATAAGAGCTAGGTAGAAATATGCCTAGGTTGTTGGACATGTAGTATTGTAATTAATATAGTTTCTGCATGATTATTTAGGTCTGGGTGGCCAGGAAACCTAAGTGCAGTCTTGCACAGCCTGTAGGCATCCTTCTGACGTTGAGACACCACTTCTCATTCATGAGATCAGCAAAATAAAATGAAACTATTATAATCGTCAAGATGCACAAGCAGGGCTTGTCATACCTGGGGTAGAAAATAAGTATGCAGGGGCCACTGGCAATCAGTGGAACAAAATCACCTAGTGGAAACCCATCATTCTCTCTACTCTGGAGAATCACTAGTCCATGTGCTCAGGAAGCATGTGTGCAGAATGTCAGTCACAGTGAAAACCTAGGAGAAACTTCAATTTATCATTTATGTGATTTCAACAACCTATATGCACATTTAAAAATAAAGGCAATACCCCTGGACCCAGCAATACCACTCTTGGGAGTATACCCAAGAGATGCCCGATCATATGACAGGGGCATTTGTTCAACTATGTTCATAGCAG
>NC_022017.1:11874789-11886876 GCF_000317375.1 Microtus ochrogaster
GAGGAGTGGGAGGCTGGGAGGAGGTGGAAATTTTTTTTTCTTTCTTAATAAAAAAAAGCAAAAAAAATAAATAAATAAAGGCAAATCTCTAAGAATGATCTAAGCTCATATAATTTGGCTTGCATGGCATGCACTTTACTCACTTAAGATACCTTGCTGGCCCAATGTTGAGTTTTAAGCAGTGTGTGTAATCACTACCACAGAAATGCTCATTAGCTACTGAGGTCAGCGACTAAACCTGTGTGAACATGTGAAAAAGCAACAAAAGGTCCATAAGTAAGCAAAACCATAATAGATGTGGAGTGTGCTAGTGGACACCGAGGAGTGACACAGCAAGACAAATGCCACCTGCTTTTCCATCTTCGCTGACACACCTGTGTTTGAAAGATCCACTCAAACAGAAGAACCTTCCATTGTGGAGCAAGGATGAACCAGCAATGGTTATCTGACCATCAAGGCACCAGTGTCCTTGCTATTGACAGTACAGTCCTGATGATCACATGTAGTGTGGATAAAGCTATTTAGAACCATGGGGTTCTTTTTGAATGAGGGACAGGCACAACAGCCTAGTATCCCTAGTTTCTTATTTAGGAAAAAACCCCAAATAAAACTGACAGATTGGTGCATGCCGAATAGACAGCAGTATGGTTGGGTTTTGTTTGAGTACTGATCAGTTTCTGCCTTTGTCCCAAAAATGAGGGACCCAGCCCAAGGCTCCATGCATGCCAAGCAAGTGTTCTACCACACTCTTGTTCTTGAGACAACGGTTTTTAAAGACACTTTTTAAAAACTGCTTTCTAGGACTCGAGAGATGGCTCAGAGGTTAAGAGCACTGGCTGCTCTTCCAGAGGTCGCCAGTTCCCAGCAACCACATGGTGGCTCACAGCCATCTATAATGAGATCTGGTGCCCTCTTCTGGCCTGCAGGCAGAACAGTGTATACACGATTTAATCTGGGGGAAAAAAACCCACCCTACTTTCTGAAAATTATCGGTATTAGCGCTGAATTAGTTCATATATGTACAAAAACATCTTGCCACAAATACTGCATGGGAGGAACCAATAAAGCAACTTTAAATACAACTAAGGAGTGCTAAGAGCACTTACCAATGCTGACCTTCAAAGGTCCTGCTTCTGGTTCACAATTACAATTGTGAAACAGACCCCCAAGCAGCAGTCCATACAGCACTAAAGCTAAGTCTCCCAGGAGCCAAGGGGGACACCACACTGCACATCCTCCTGCCTTATGTACTCAACAGGTCATGCTTTACCAATCTAAATATTATCATGAAAGCATGCCATCCTGGTCAGGATCACTGATGAAGGCTGGGTGGGAACAGAGGCAGAAACAATAAATATACAATAAGATAAACTAATCAGTGAAAAATGTTCAAAAGCTAAGCCCCTGTTAGGTCTCAAGTTGTCCAGACATCAATAAATGAGCACACACTGAACTACCGGAAGATTTCTAGTGGTTAGAGAAAACCCAGTATTCCTCAGGAACTTGTGAAACTGGTTCTTCCCTTACTGCTAGAAGGGGTGCATGGCTCCACTGACATAGACCTGTGGCTGCATAGCAAAGCCCATTCCACCCGCAGGCTCTCTTAGTCCCTAGCTACAAGTACTTGTTACCCATCTCAACCCCCCCTTAGCGTATCCTGGTCCATCCCTCACCCCAGCTACTCACACTCCTTATGATCACCTATTCTCTATATCCTGCACTCACTCTCTCTTATTCTCTAACTCTTGCTATATCCACTATTCTCTTCTGCTCTCCCACTTTCCAAGCACTGGCCATGTCTAGTCTGATTCCCTTACACTCTGTTCTGGACTCTTCCAAATGCCTCTGTCTGTTTTTCCCCCTCCCTCTCATATCTACAACAAAATCTTCCCTAATAATGGAGTGGTCATGTCAGCAGTCTGCTTACTGCCCCCTCCCCAAGACATCTGGTGTCAAAACTTAGAAGAGACACAAATGGACCCAGTTTAACACCACCACTACTAACAAAATCAAACCAATTTCACAAAATGGAAGAGGAAGAATAGTAAGAATAAAACAAAATTTGTGCCTTAGGAGAAGAAAGGAAACAAAAGAAGGTAGGAACTGGCCTCTTCTCCACCAGTCATATGTTTGAATTGAAATCACTGCCTTGCATATATTTGGAACAATGGAAGTAGAAATGATTTATGCCACAAGTACTAGGGGCAATTCCTCCAGTCATTTCATTACTTTGCTCACTGCAAGTTGCTTCTTTTCAAGTATTGGCTCTAGTTTAAACAGAGAATGAAGTAAATACCACAGGCACTGAACATGAGCGTAAGCTGCATATGAATCCCGACAGCAAACACCTCTAATAGAAGTGAGGCTGCTAAGCAATCATGGTATCACTCTGTTCCCAAACCGCAGGGTTCAAAGTACTTAGAGATAAGGTGAAGACTCTGAGGGGTGTAGATCTGGTAGGTCTAGCATGCTTCCAGTTCAAGGTTCAATTGCTAACTGCTAAAGCCATTACATAAACCTTCTTGCCATTACAAAATACAGCTCACTGCACCTACTGGTCACAATGGATGACAGTTCTTTGTCACACTCACACACACCCTGACCTTGATGATTTCACTATTTGTTTGCTTTAATTAGAAACACCTGGTTTCTAATTAAACCATATCAAACCTGAAAGGAGACTGTATTAGCTCCTCAGAGCCCATCTCTTCAATAAGCCATGAGATCTAAAACATAAATCAACCCCTTTCTTTTAGAGATGAGTAGGCTAAGAGGTTGAGAGATGTTCTCTATTTTACCTTTCAAAGAATCGGGTATCAAGTAAAAGGCCCTGCTAGGGAAATTAGAATTCTCTGTTCTCAAATCATATTGACCACTGACCTCACATCCAAGTCCTGCTTCCATGCAGCAGGAAAGGTGTGGGCTTTGGGAGTCAGAAAGATACGTTTTCAAATACTGAATATATTGCTTTCTAACTGCGTGATGCTAGCAAGGAAGCACACCTCAGTTTCTCGACTACATAAGAGAGAATGCCTACCACACACAGCAGTGATGGTCAGGTAACACAGGACAAGTTTACCTGGCACAGAGATGCTCAAAAGAATGACTCCCTTGTTGCAGTTTCTACAGCTGATCAATGACTCAGAGGAGAAATTACGTGACAAGTGAACGTGCACTCCACAGCTTACTTACCAGGTCTTCAGTCAACTAACCTTTCTCTTAGCGCCTTCTTACACCAGTTCCTCAGAAATCGTGCCAAATGACCACTCAGTTTCATAGAAGATGTTAAAAACTTGATAAGAAATAGTGATGCTTCTACCTTTGACCACTGTAGTAAAGCTGCGAAGCATCTAGAAGGACAAGCACCCACTCACTACCTGCCTCCCGCTCAGCTGGGTTTACACTCGAGTGGTGACTCTAAACTTTGAGTTACCACCATGTCTAGCACCCGTGCCATCCACCTTCCATTCCTATCAGCAGTAATACAGAAGGACTCTAATTTCTCCCCATCCTTACAGACACTTGGTTATTTTGTCCTTTTTTCTTTATTAACAGTTATCCTGTGGGTGTGAAATAGCATCTAATGATTGCTTTAACTTTCTTTTTCTTATGATTAGTGACC
The DNA here is from genome assembly GCF_000317375.1 of Microtus ochrogaster. Taxonomy (NCBI): domain Eukaryota; kingdom Metazoa; phylum Chordata; class Mammalia; order Rodentia; family Cricetidae; genus Microtus; species Microtus ochrogaster. Next base: position 11,878,412 of record NC_022017.1, read on the forward strand.
TGAGCATCTTTCCATGTCATTACTGGTCATTTAGATATGTTTACAGAACTATCCTGACAGTATATTAAATTATTTTGCTTAACTGGGCTGCTGAAGATTATTTTGTTATTAGATGCTATTGCTCATCTTGTGTTTAGATACCAATATATAGTTTTCTCCTCCTCCTTTTTTACAGGGCTTCTCTTGAGTTTACCTGCCTATCCTGGAATTTGCCCTGTAGGCCAATCTGGCCTCAAACTGAGAGATCTGCCTGCCTCTGCCTCCACTACCAGGCTGCAAATATTTTTTCCACCAGTAAGTTGCCCTTCATTCCATTATTAGTGTCCATTGACACATTAGAGTTTAAGTCTCTGCATTTTTAGTTTGCTTTTTAAGATAGGATCTTGCTATGTAGCCCTGCTGACCTAAAATGTGACAATTCTGCTTCAGCCTCCTAAGTACTGACATTACAGGCAGGAGGTACTACATCCAGCTAAAATTTTTAATTTTCATAAAGTCAAACGGTTTCTTCTTTATTCTGTGCTTTTAGTGTTGTGCCCAAGAATCCATGGTAAAAATCAAGGGTCATAAAGATTCACCTTAAGTTTACTCTGATGGTTCTAAGGTCCTCACCTCATGTCTAGGTCTTGGTTCCACCCTGAGAACACCTCTCTACAAGCACATAAGGATCCACCTTCTTTGCATTTTTTTAAATGTCCCTTGGAATCCCATCATCTTCAGTTTTAATGATATGTGTGCATCTGCAAAGATGTCTATCTCCAAACTGCCTTTTCGCCTGGGCTCTTTAATTTTGCTTTTCTAGCATGCATGATGTGGAACTTTGTCAGTAGAGGGCACAGCGGAGACACTTTAGGAGGAAAAGGTCTTGCTTCCAGGTCCTAGCAGTTCTATAGGAAAAGCAGTTCCCCTTCCTTCCAGCTCCTGTGACACAGGGCAGCCAATAGTTGGAAGCTTCCCCAGGAGCCTTCTGCAGGCTGTTACACAGCAGAAAGACCTCTGGGAATTCAGCTCCCCTTGAATTCTCCAGCATCCTGGAGGGTAAACTGGCAATTCAGTATGAGACTTTGTTCTCTGTAATCTAGAATTATGGCCATGCCCTCTCCAACAAAGTCCAGATCTGGTCTGGAGAGGTGAAAAGTGGGGAAGCCATTGGAGGAGCCAGCTCTTTAGGTGTCCTACTTCATAAGTGGGTGCTATCATATAAAAGTTATACTAATTTATGTTTTATCATGTATCAATCATAATAGCATATTATAACTACTACTATGTGTCCCATTCTTTCGAGTTTACCTTTATTAACATAAGCCAATCCTGTCCAAATTCCAGCAGTCTCTCTCTCCTGATTACACCCAGACTGCTACATGTGAAATGAGTAAAATATTAAAAGTTACTGACTAGTACAGGATAAACTTTGTATTTAATGTTTCAATATATTCCCTCACTAAAACTCTGTGATACATCATTCTATAGTAAGGAAACGAACTCAGAAAAGACTATAAATTTTCTCCACAGTATTACATATCCAGGTCCATTTAATGCTCCAGTGTCTGCCGGTTCTCTACTCTGTTACTTCTTTTTCTTCACAAAGCCTAGAAATGCATCTATGTACAGAAGGACACAGCAAGCCCCACTGTTACCCTTCGAAGGAGCTTGATGTCTAAGAACTTAGATCTGGGCAGAGTTCTAGTTCAGAACCAGTCATAATGGCTCCTATCAGCTGAAGCTTGCTTTCCTACTGAGAACCTGAATTTAGGGGCAGCATACCCCTATATGAAGAGCCCCAGCATATCCACCTCAGCACTCAAGTCTCTGCTAAGCTTCCTTGGTAGACACATTTGTCACAACTTACTGTGACAAAGTCTGTTCTGGTGTGAGAAAGGAAGCCTAACCCTTTCCTTTAGTGGTTCATTCACTACACCCTCTTGTTATATTACTGCATTCAATGCCCCCAAAACATCCCCTGGCATGCTAATCACTTTATTAAATGCTGAGGTGTACAGATAAGTAGGTCCTTTGCCCTCAAGGAACTTCATAGGCTATTTATATTTCCCTTCCTTCACTACTCTGGTCTTCACTTCTTAGTCTGCACAGCACTTAAGTGGATTAGATACATTTCCCTAAGCTAAATTTCATTCTTAGTGCTGAAGTGATGGCAAATAAATATTTAATAAGTCCATCAGACAAAATCTGAAATACAGAGCTCTAATAAACTCAAAAGGCTACACATACATTGTTCTCTTTACCTTCCCCACCTTAGTTTTCTTCATTAATAACAAATTGATAAACCCTTGATCATTCCAGGTAGGGATGTAAAAAAAAAAAAAATCAGCTGTTAGGGAAGACAGTTTGCCAGTTTCTTGGGAAGTTAAATGAAGACCTATCACATGACCCAGCCATTTCACTTCCAAGTACCATAAACCATAGACCGGGTACCCAAGCAAATTCTGGACACACTGCTCCCCAGCACTTCTTGCAACTGTAACCAGCACATCAGTGATAAATAAAGTGTGACTTCTATAAACAAGGGCCGTTATTAGGCACACCCATGTGGGCCATCTAGCAGCTTCTCATCCATTGCTGGAGAAAGTCAGACACAAAAAGGCATGAAATATAAAAAACAGAGTCAATATCCTAGAAACAGAAAATGGACTGGTGGTTGCTAAAGAGAAATAGAGGGTCAGATTTCCACTGGGTCATGGAAAATGTCAGGTGATATGGAAGCACTGCTAGTGCTTGACACCGAGAATCTGCTATATGCCAACGAATTTCCCACTTTAAGAAGTTAATCTTGAGGCTGGAGAGATGGCTCATCAATTAAGAATACCAGCTCTTCTTCCAGAGAATGTAGCTTTGATGGCAGCTCACAACTGATACTCTAGCTACAAGTGTTCCAACAACCTCTTCTGGCTTCCAAAGGCATTGCCTGCACAGACATACACGCAGACAAAACACCCACATACATAAAACAAAACAAAAAAACCTACAATAAGTTTTTTATTTTATTTTTTGAGACAGGGTTTCTCTGTGTTGCTCAGGGCGGCCTTGAACTCACAGAGATCTGCCTGCGACTGCCTCCCAAGTGCTGGTATTAAAGGCGTGCGCCACCACTGTCCAGCTCACAATAAATCTTTAAAAGAATAAATAAAAAAGTTAGTAATATGTAAATTTTTACTCAACTAAAATGATTTTGAAAGCAATACATTATACAGGACGCTAAAGCTGAAGTAAACAAGCCTGATATTACTGAAGCTTAAGATAAACCCCACTGTAGCAGGTAACACACATAAAGCCCTTATTGGACATTCAGCCTACATACAACACACTAGATACTACAACTATTGGGATATTCCTGATTTTCAAAGTACTCCTCAAATTAAATGCTTTATGATGTACAGCAAAAACAATCTCCTTAACTTAGGACTGGGTTACCTCATGCCTGAATTCCTCTAATAACAGTCTCTTGGTTGGTCCAGCAACATGGTCATCAAAATGTACCTCCATGGCTTTCTTAAGGCCAGGGTTAACTGCCTACAACCACACCTTATCACTTTGATATTAATAGCCCTCTTTATCTTATATGACTAATTCACAACATTCTAAGCTTGGTCTCACCAGTTTAGTGGCCTCTTGAATCAGTATTCCTATGGAACTTTTTAAAAAATATGTGTAGTTCTATGCAAATAATAGTTGTGTGTGATGATATATACCTGTAATCCCAGCACACAGGATGTGGAGGTACAAGAGCCACAAGTTCAAGGCTAACCTAAACTACAAAAAACAACCTCAACAAACAAAAAAAAAAAAAAAAGGAGGCAAACAACAAATTGCCCCGTGGATTCTTGTCTCAAGGAACTTCGACTATTAAGGGAGAAGGACATATAAAAAAATTAACATAAGCCATGCAATAAATTAAAACAAAGGCCAAGAAAAACAGGCGAATATGGCTGAAAGTGGAATAGGAAAGCGTAAATTAATCCTGATTATCAACTTGACTGGTTGAGGAGTGCCTAAGAGATCAATAAAGCACACCTGTGGGTAATTTTCAAAAAAAAAAAAAATTTTTGTTTTTTCAAGGCAGGCTTTCTCTATGTTACAGTTCTGGGTGTCCTGGAACTCACTCTGTAGACCAGGCTGTCCTAGAACTCACTGAGATCTATCTGCCTACCTCTGCTTCCTGAGTGCTGGGATTTAAGGCGTGCACCACCATCACCCAGCAATTTTCCAAAATTTTAATGTTTCCTTGAAAACTCAAAATACTGTCACTATTTTCCCTCAAATAACAAGCATCCTCTTTTAATAAAATGTCTGCCATGCCCCCAAGCCTCAGTACTCATGGTCTATGGGTTGTTCTTTCAACTAAAAATGGCATCCCTTGGAAAAGCAGCTAGTTCAACTGGTAACTCAAATAATCACAAAAGCACTTTTTACTGCAACAGACAATATGCTCAGTACACACCACACTGCTTTCTACATAATGTCATTTTACCACAAGATTAAAAAGAAGTATAATCAGGGTGGAGAATTAACAGTAACAGTAACTGTCGTGCCATTCTCCCCTTCTTTAATGTGTCAATGAAGAATATAATTTCTTGGAGGCTAAGGAGGTGGCTTGGTTGGTAAGGTGCCTGCTGTACAAAGAATGAGGACTTGAATTCTACCACCCACATAAAAGCTGAGAGCAGCACACATCCGTAACCTCAGGGCTGAGGAGACAGAGACAGGAGAATCCCTGAAGCTCACTGGCCAGCCAGCCAAATCATCAAAGTTTAGGTCTAGTAAGATCTTATCTTAAAAACTAAGGTGGAAAGTGATCAACAACAACATCTAATGCAACCTTTGACTTCAACCTACATGCCTGCACACACACAGGGACATGTGTATACATGGACACAACTGGAAAGCATGTTTGCGCATTCATGGATGTGTATACACTCACACAGAATGTAATTTAATAGTCATTACATTCCTTTACACCAACGGTTTGTACATGGCATAACAGAACCACACCTTAGTCTGACATGTCATAATTTGTACAAGAGAGTTACAAGAGGAGAGAATCATAGTTGTATCACAACTATCTGTGATCAGCCTCTCAGCCTCAAATTCTTCACCTTTTAAATGATATCACCATCTACTTGTTTTAAGGATTAATGTATTATTATATGCAAAATGACCTGCATAGTCCCTGTTCCTTAATGGGGCAACCTTGCCAGAGAACAACAAAGATAATGAGAAACAATGCTTCAGCTATATATAAAACACTTCCACACCCCAAAAGGGGTGGGAGGGCAGGTCTGACCAGTACAGGTTGGGATTCCTGGTATGTGCCCTCCTTACCTGCACCTACTCAAACAACACACATAGGAAAGCCAAAACAGGCTTATGGTGCCTTTCCTGTGGTTACAGAGCTGCAAAAAGGAAGGGCTTGCTGTGAAACATCTTACTGGAAACAGTCCTGGTGAACAGGTCACATTAAGCTCCACCCCCTAACCCCGCCCCATACCCTTAACTTCAGCATCTGTGGATTCATCTGACCACAAATGAAAACATTCAGGGAGCAGCAGAGGGAACTTTCTGTATTGAACACAGCATACACTTTTTTTCTTGTCAACACTCCCTAAACAACACAGAATAACAATTATTTACACAGCACTGACATTGGATTTGTAAATTTATAAAGAAATTTTTTTAAGTATGCAGGTATATGCATATGCGTTACTGAAAAAAAAAACCCACTTCATTTATGTTAGACAGGTGAGCAGATTTGGGTGACTGAGTGGATCCTGACACCAATCCCTGCAGACACCGAGGAACAACTATGTTTCCTTCAGGTTGATCAGGGAAATCTCAGTTCAGACTGGTTGAGGTTAAATGACATGCCCAAGGGCTCATAGGCAGTAAATAACAAAATGGCCTGGAACCCAAGTTTTCTAACTACAAACTTGGGGTTCTTCCAGCTGGAACTTAGAACTCTCTAAGAAGATGAAATTTGTTTTGTGCAATAATTGATAATCATTTGCATCTGGATTTGAGTGGAACAGCAGCCATGATTACAATGCTTATTGTGACTAAATATGACAAATGATAACCATCAACAAATTAGTGTGTTGTGATACTCAGTTCAAACTGGCGCTTCACTAAGCCCAACCAAGGTTTCACAAGCTTTGGCACTTAAAACAAAAACAAAAAAAAAAAAAAAAAAAAAAAAAAAAAACCTCTTAATTAGCTTCAGAGCACAAAAGAAACATCCCAAATGATCATTCTGTAATATTCAAAAAGTCTCTCTGAGACACGCTAACATGTTGAATATTATGATATATTTAAATTAACAGTTCTATCCAAAAATCAATATAGACAAAACCATCATTTTTCCCCTTAATTGGTACATACTGGCTGTTTCAATTTAGCTTTTACAGTTGTTTCTTGACTCACACTGCTATTCAACATGTCAAACCAGCTCTACGGCCTATTGGCACAGTGACTTAGGACAACCCTTCTAGGCATCTGTTTTTTATCTATAACATGTATGTAATTATACTTATACTGTACACAGATGTTAAGAGTCAGCATATCGCAGAGAAGCACCTGCAGGTCAGCCTACCTTACAGAGAGAAGCTTACAGTCACTGGTACTGTGAGATTTGAGCTAGAAATCCTACCTTTCCTCTCGGTCCTTAAGATCTGCATGACTAAATACAAATGGGCCTTTCCTATTTCCTACTCCTGTGTCACTTCCAATGCCAACTCCCTGCTATCTGTCCTAGGGTCCCTAGAACAATTCCCTGAACTTCCTCTCATTGTGCTGATTCCTTGTTCAGGAAGAAGGCAACACTCACTGGTCAGTTGATAATTATCATGCTAAATCTTATTTGAGTGTTTTGCCTGAATGTATGTAAATGCACTACATGGGCGTGTCTGATACCCATGGAAGCTAGAAGAAACAGCTGGATCCTCTGGAACTGTTTAAGGATGGGACAGCTCTAAGCCATCAAATGAATGCTGAGAAACAGACCCAGGTCATCTACAAGAGTGAGCATTCATAACTGCTGAGCCATCTCTCCAGGCCAGCATGATAAACTTCAAATAAAAGCACCTGAGAGCTTGATTCGGGTGAATGGGGGTATGTATATGCAATTTCTTCATTCACAAATTACACAGACAAGTTTCCTCAATTTCGTGAATTTGCAGGGGTCAACACATTGGAAATGCAATGAATTTCATCCAAAATGCAATCATCTTCACGATCATGGTACCTTCCCTGCCAGGTAATTCTTTTTCTCTCAAGATCAAAATCTAAAACCCACAAACTCCCTTTTCTTAAACATGTGATCAGCTACCCGGAATTCACAAAACTGTCTTCATCAGTTCTCTTCTTCAAAACACTTGAATCCTGAGTCCACTAAACTTGTCAGCTCCTGCAGTTCCTCCTCTTATGACCCTTCTTGGCAATAATAAACATTTGGTAGAAGGTGTTTTGTAGGGAAAACCTCTGTGTGTACAGTTAAATATCTGAGAGACAGGTTAAGTGGAGAGGAATCTAAAGAGATGATACTATGATTTAAGAAGGGGCCCTTCTGAGAAACAGGACTACTATACACATTTGCCAGTAAAAGGCTGAAGGAGAGGCGAGAGGGACCATAACTTTTACACACAGACAAGGTGCTATACAATTCATATACTTTAAGTCATGAACTATGTCACTATCAAATGATGACAGTGAGATTCAGAAAAGTTAACTGAGAAGCAAACAGCTACTTACGGTTGAACCATAGTCAGAACTGTAAATGTTCTGTTAAACACAGTCTTAGTGCAGAAAAACCTTCTCTCTAGGGCCAGGCAAGAACGGGATGATCTGGACACTGGCTTAGCAAACTGATTCTCTTCTGGCAATGGAGGAAATCTATAGTATTATTCCCAGTGGTGCCTTTTACTTTAATGTAAAGACAGGCCACTTGGTTCCTTGTTAAAATGCAGGTTCTATAAATCAGAGATGGTCTGAGTGACACCTGAAGTTCTCACCTCTTCTAGGTGACACATGATGAAGCTGAGGTACCTGGTCCACACTCTAAATGGGTTACTCTGAGGAGTTCTCAATCCTAGCTGATAACTGGGCAACCATTTAAAACTATTGAGTTCTGTGTGCCAGGTGGATTCTAATAGCACACTGGGACCAATGGACTATACTATCCCAGATAACTTCTTCCCTACAGTTCTTAATCTCAAAAAATACATTTTTGGTGGGAAGTATACTTGAACACACTGGCACAGGGAACCACTTCCTAAATATAACCCTGGCAGCATGGACACTGAGAGAAACAATTAATAAATGGGACCTCCTGAAACTAAAAAGCTTCTGTAAAACAAAGGACACGGTCAACAAAACAAAAAGACAGCCTACAGAATGGGAAAAGATCTTCACTAACCCCACATCAGACAGAGATCTGATCTCCAAAATATACAAAAAAA
>NC_022017.1:11887651-11892300 GCF_000317375.1 Microtus ochrogaster
CCTGAGTAAATTGGGAGCATGGGGACCTTGGGGGAGGATTGAAGGGGAGGGGAGAGGCAGGGAGGGGAGCAGAGAAAAATGTAGAGCTCAATAAAAATCAATAAAAAAAATACATTTTTGTTTAGTGTGTGTGTACCCCATGTGTATGCATGTGTAATGCATGTGGATACATTGTGTGTAGGTGCAAGTTGGCTGGTGCATATGGAAGATTGAAGCTGATGGCAGTGGTCTTCCTCAATCTACAATTTTTGTGAGGCAGGGTCTCTTGCTGAACCCAGAGTTCACCAACTGTGGCCAGTGAAGCCAGCCTGCTTGCTGTGGGGATCCTGTCTCAGCCTCCTCCCACACGGGATCACATGGTGCTGAGCATCCAAATTCCAGCCCTCGCCTGCACAGCAACCACTTTACCGAGCCATCTCCCCAGTCCCTGTCAAGTCTTAATACTTTTCAAATAGCATTCTATTTAATTATTTGGGGGAGAGAGAGGCATGCCACACTATTTATATGGAGGTCAGAGGGCAGTTTGTAGAAGTCAGTTCTTTCCTTACACCATGTAGGTTACAGAGATCAAACTCAGGCCATCAGGCTTGAAGGCCTTACCCACTGAGCCATCTCATTGACTCCTTTTGTTTTATGATACAAGGTCTCTGAATGTAGCCCAAACTGGCTTTTTTTTTTTTTTTTTTGATTTTTCGAGACAGGGTTTCTCTGTAGCTTTTGGTTCCTGTCCTGGCACTAGCTCTTTCTAGACCAGGCTGGCCTCGAACTCACAGAGATCCGACTGTCTCTGCCTCCCGAGTGCTGGGATTAAAGGCGTGCGCCACCACCGCCCAGCCCAAACTGGCTTTGAACTCATAACTTTCCTGCCTCATCCTTCCCTGTGCTGCAATTCTAAGGGTGTGTATCCCATCACACCGGCTTAAGAAATTATTAAATGACCAGTTAGCAAGCACTGAGAACAAATTTGGAAATGTTTTACATATTGGCTTGCTTACTCCTCAAGCTGCATTTTTGAGGCTGATTCCTACATCACAGCTCATTTATATATAAGGAAAAACAACCCAGCAAGAGACAGCGAATTGCCCAAGGTCAGCTATAGAAGAGCAGAAGCACATCTGAACATACAAACCATGTGAGTCACCTCAGAGATGTCATCTAAGGAAAGCTAATGCTCTTATTCCGACATGCCGCCATCATTCAAAACATCACCGCTAAACTACAGCACACAACAGTTCTTGTTCAGAAAACAAAAATGCCTTCAGAACCAACATGTGCTTAAAATGGCTTTAACTGGGCTAAAAGCTCGTTTGAGGATGGATGGAACCAGGAAAAGCAAATTCTGACTAAGTTTTTAAGAGGAAAATCCAGAGTCAGAATTGGAAAATGTATTCCTCTCACTGGTCTCTAAAGCTGATTCAAACCAGTTCTTTCTTTTTTGCACAATGCTACTATCGCCAGAGCCAGGTGACTGTCTGAAGGACAGCACTCATTCGGACGCACAGATTCCGTTACATGCTTTCCTTTTAGAAATCATCCTTTTAGTCACATCTAAACAAATACATTTGTCCTTGACTGCCAATATAAACATGTCTGTGCTCAGAACTATCTTGAAGCTTATTAGTTTCCTCTCTGCTGAAAAGCAACTGCTTTAATATCAGAATTTAAGCGTTTTATTTATTTACACCCATCCATATAAAAATAAATGGTATAACTGGGCATTAATGAATCATTTAACTGCATGTAATACCATAAAAGAAATAGTGCAAAGGTAGCTAATTACATTTCTAAAATACGCACCCAAATACCCTTGCATACAAGGGATAAAGACATACACAAGTATTATAGGGATTTAGTTATAAAAAGATGATATATTTTTATATCTGGTGAGCTCCTTTGTGAAAGAAACGTGTCCTTTTTCAACAAAGAAAATATTCTGCAATTCAGAAATGATTTACAAAATTTTTTCTCAAACGAAGCATTAATGCAGATCAGCATAATTCCACGCAACCAACCTCTGCTTGAACTGGACTCCCCACACCTTACTGAGGGCACCGTTCCCCTCTACAAACTCCCACTCCACCCCCACCCCACACACACCCAACGCCCCACCAACCTCACAGGGGTTCCTGGGCTGGTCCATGGAATCTGATGACATCACTCTCTCTTCCTTCCTGGAATTCTAAACCCTGCTGCTCTCCCCTTGCATACAGCTACCATCTCCATGGCAACCTCACCTCCTCCTGCTTCCCTATTGGCTTCATGGAGCAGGATACACAAAAAGGTTTTCCGTTCTGCCCCCACTGCCCGCCCGCAAAAATGATGCTTTCAACAGGAACCTGAACTAAATTTAGCCACTTGCGATTCTGTGTCTTATGACTCAGAAAACATGGAAATATCCTCCTTCCTATAGTCTACCCGCCCCTAAACCACACCCCAAAGGGGTTGTTTCTCCTTCTGTCTGGCCCCCAACTCAAACAGCAGTATGTGCTGAGCCTTTAGATCTTCTGTCCCACGTACAGAGAACATTCCCCCACTCACCTCCTCCCATCAGGAGAGGAAAAAACAGAACAATAACAAAAACACAGTTGGGGCATTTCATGTAGGGAACATCAGTCTCTGCTGCCTTCTTCCACCCTAAGTCAAGGAGAGAAAAGCCATGCCTACAGGCAGAACAGTATCTGCCCTCTGACGGAACTTCCTCCATTACAGAAACATGAGTGGGGAGGGGAGAGTGAAAGCTGACATACTGCAAATTCTGTACCCATTGCTCATCTCACAGGCTGACCTACTATGGAAACTGGAGCAGGATCTCACACCCATCATCTACAAAGTAGCTCCACATAGGGATGCTCTCCAAACTGCTGACAAAAGGAACGGGAAGCAGTTTAGATCCCTGAGTCAAAGGGACTGACTGAGTTGACACAATAAATTCCTGAAGTTTTAATGAAACATCCGAAACTGCCACAGAAGATGAACTTATAGAAAATGACCTTTTCATAATCATAGACATGCTATAAAATATGTATATAGTATCTCAAATCCCTGGACAGTCCCTTCAAAGGTCTCCACTTCAGGAGCTGGTCTGTGCTTAGCGAGCATCTGGAACTGATCCTACTCTCCCCTTAATTCAAGCTCTAACTCTAAAATGGCCCCCACTCTCCCTAAATAACAGCTAAAATTGGAGCAGGGCTTTGCTCCTCAATCCAGCTGCCCATTTCCCATCTAGGAAGAGATTCTTTCTAGAACCTACTTGGCTGATCTAACTAAGAATGCCCTATGTGACTCTGTGATGTGGGATTCCTCTCTATATGCTGTGAATATCACTGGTTAATAAAGGAACCGCTTTGGGCCTATAGCAGAGCTACAGAGGAACAGAGCTAGACAGGAAAAACTAAACTGAATGCTGGGAGAAAGGAGGCAGAGAGAGGAGAAGCCATGTAGCCCTACCAGAGAAAAATGCCGGAACTTTAGCCAGTAAACCACAGCCACATGATGATACACAGATTAATAGAAAAGAGTTAAATTAAGGTATAAGAGTTAACCAATAAGAAGCTAGAGTTAATGGGCCAAGCAGTGGTTTAAATAATATAGTTTCTGTGTGACTATTTCGGGCTTAGCAGCCAGGAACCAACAAGCAGCTCCTCCTTCAACAACTCTGAAAGACTAAGCATAAGCTGTAACTAAGCTGGAAAAGCACCAAGCAGGTCAGAGCCTTCTATCAGAAAAGGGAGCAGATAAAATAAGGCACACCCAGGAAATTTGGGGGTTTGGTACTGGGCAGAAACTCAGTTCCAAGACACCCGTTTTCCAAGGGGGTGGCATCCAAGTAGCATAATTCTGCATGGCAAAAGATAGTATTCTTTTTTTTTAAAGTATATCATTTTTATTGACATTGTTAGTGAATTATCCTAACAACTACTTTCATTCATACTGTCGAGTTACGTGCTGTATAATGAATGAGCCAATCAATTCGATACTTCCCCCACTATATAGGAAACACATAAATTTTACATATTCACAGTATTAAAGCCAAATATCCAAAAAGGTTTGTTAAACGCTTTCTTTCAAATATAATGAGAAAAGCTGTCCCTCTCCATGTCAAAGAAGATTAAACAAAGGATGACTATAATTATAAAACTCTGCTTTCCAAAACTTCCCAGTGACCAAAATGTAAGTAAGATACATCAATAACTAAGGTTTACTTTGGAAATCTCAAGTTCCCGTTAGAAGACTGTAACAGACACTGGAGCCGTGCTGCTGTTTACTGATCATCAATGCGAACACCAGGATACCTGCAGTGTTTCCACTTATGAGAAGACCTGCAGGAACTCTTGCTTACACCAAACCAAGGTAGGAAGGAAACAGTACGGTGGTATAATAAGGCCCTAAAAAAGATAGTATTCTTAAACTAATATGCAAAGCCATCTAGAATAAGTTTCAAAAGTGCATGAGGGACACTAAAGACTCTTGTCCCAATAGTGGCGGCAGACATGATTAGCCTGCCTCTGAGATGGAGGTAGATGCTCTCCAAACTCACCCCTAACAAACCAGTCCTTGGATGAAATCACTCATACAGCACTGCTGTAAGTGACTCCATAGACTATCATAAGCACAATTTTTATATATTTTATATATATATATATATATAT
>NC_022017.1:11892400-11907374 GCF_000317375.1 Microtus ochrogaster
TATATATATATATATATATATCCTTACTTCATGTGCATTGGTGTTTTACTGCATGTATGTCCACGTGAAGGTCAAGTCCCCTGGAACTGGAGTTACAGACAGTTGTGAACTGCCATGAAGATGTTGGGAATTGAACCCAGGTCCTCTGGAAAAGCAGTCTTAACTCTTAACTGTCAAGCCATCTCTCTAACACTGAGCACAATTTTTAACACTCACAGATGACCTTATTCTACATGGGAAGACCCAAGTGGCCTCTGAGACTGTCCATCATATCAGCTACTGAAGACAAAAATAGTGAGTTGGATATATTCTTATCTCCACTCTGAAAATGAAAGTTCAAGAAGTCAGTGTTTCTAATATCTCCCTCAGATCTCTCACCTCCAAAACCTACGCAGTTTTTCTACTCTCTTTCACACACACAGACATAATTATAAAAAAAAAGTCTAAAATATCATTTTGTGTCTATGTTCTCTTATGTCATCAAAAAAATATAAGTTGTTGGACATCAAAGTTAATGTCATACTTTCACTGCATTAATAACCATTGTTATAAGTGGGTACTCAACAGTTACTAATTTATTATTCTAATCCTATTATTCTAAACTTCTGAACAAACGGTAATGGTTTTACTCAGATCTTTTAAAATTAAGATGAGCTTGAGAAATTACATGCTGAAGTGAAATTACAAAACTTCAGATAACATATTCTGGAATTTAATTTTCTTGTATTTGAGATAAAAAAAATTATCAGAGTATTAATGTCTACAGTGACCCAGTATAGTCATATATGCCTATATAGTCTCATTTGCTTGTTCTGCTCTAATGGGGAGCAATTGTAAATAGGTTTTGGTACCTGGAATGGAACCCAGAGCCTCACACATGCTAAGTATGAGCAGCTCACTCACTACTGATTGAGCTATGCCTCAGCTCCTCATCCATCAGCTTTACTCCAGAAACCCTAACACAGTCAGAATCTATATTACTTATAATTTCCACATTCTACATACAGAATCAGAGCATTTCTGCAGGGATCTCACTAAAATTAAATCAGATGATTAGAGGACCATGCTAAAGAGGCCAAGGTCACATGTCTGATACTCGTGGGATCCAGCTGGCATCACTTCTCTCCTACTGCCACACAGAATTAATTATTATCAACATATGTGCTTGCTTTTACTAAAAAGTAATGTAACCTACATCTTATGAAAACAAATTCTAAGCATGCATCTACCAATAATACATAATATAATTAGCTTTTATCCTTTAGAAAATAGATACTGAATTCTGATATTCATTAAACACTTATCACAAGCAAGTCTCAAAAGGTAAGTGCTTTAGGCAAATGAACACAACAATTCATGACATGCAACACAGCAAAAGTATACACTTGTAGGGGGAGAGTAAACCACATAGTTAGCACCAGAGAGTGCATGAAGCACACATTAGCAAAATTCATTAGGTAAAGATTCTTAGGTAAAGAATGGAGGCAAAGGCATCCCACAAAGAATGAACAAAAAGCTACAAACGAAGGAGAGAAGCAAGGCAACACAGCAAACAGAGAGAACTTTAAGGTACATTGTAAAGGCCAGGTTGAAAGTTGAGGAACATGACCAGTCAATAGAAGGCACAGGCAATCTCTCTTAAGATCTTCCACAGCAGATAGGGTTTGCTTAGCATGTCTTTTTCTGTTAGTTCTCCAAAAAGTAATGAGTTAAAACATTTTAATGTCAGCCAGACATGGTGGTGCAGACCTTTACCCCAGCACTGAGGCAGAAATAGGAGGATCTATGTGAGTCTGAGGTGAGCCTGGTCTACAGAGCTAGTCTAGAACAGACACAGAGAAACCCTGTCTTGAAAAACAAAACAAAAAAGTTTTGATATTATGTGGACAGTTTTTATCTTTAAAGTGTCCATGGCAAAATTAAAGACCAAAAAGAGGTTATACCCTGAAAACAAAGCAGCTAAGAACACTGATGAAGAATGTTCTTCTGTCCAGAGAATAAGTCCAAATTTGCTGTCTGATGAGGACAGTGAACATTTTCTTGTTCTTCTCAGAGATCTGGTTTGAAAGTAAACAGGAGATTATTTATCGTGTCTCTTTTCCTATGTCTCTTTAAAAAGATTATTAGCATACTGAATATTTGATAAGGAAATTATAATTTTCAAAAGGTCCCTTCATCCCCATGCAATACTCTAACACTTAAATGTATGTGTGTATTACATCCTACCAGCTGGACAGGCGGAATACACCACATGTGACAGCTGCAGCTACCAAAGGAAACTATTTGTCAATTTGATAATATGCAAAAGTCCTCTGTCTACGATGTAATACAATCTCACAAAGGGAACCCCCCCCCAAGAGAAACCTAGCACCAGGACAAAGAGAAAGAAAACATTGACACCCTAGAAGCCCATCTTGTTGTGCCTTTGCAGTCACTCTCAGCTACTCACAACATAAACACCCCAATCTGACTCTGCTATGACTTTTCTATAAAGGATCGCATGCCATGCTTCCTTCTGTACTAGCTCCTTCTCGGAAGAACTGTTTGTACTCAAGAACACGTGTGTGTGTTAAATACTCTATTTTACAAATGTATCATAATGTACTGGAAAGGACTTTGGTGAAAAACATTTCACTTATTTTCAGTTTGGACTATATACAAGCTACTTTTCTGTGGTTATGACCAAACACCTGACAAGAGTAAATTTATGGAAGGCTTGGGAGGGGGTCTGCTGTGGATCAAATGGCAGGATGCTGCATGTCCACATCTGGGCAGACCAGGTAGCAGAGAGATGAACACTGGTGCTCAACTGGCTTTCTCACTTTTCCTTTTTTAACTCGGCCTAACCCCCAGCAGGGGTTGATGCTGGCCACAACAAGGTAGGTCTCCTTCCTCAAAGAACAAGGAATAGCTCTAAGTGATTCCAAATCCACCCAAGTTGGCAACAAAGACTATCTCAAGTTTATAAATCATGCTGTCATGTACATTCTTGTACATACTCTTATGGCAATCATATATACACACCACAGGTTTCTGCTGCTGTGGCAAGGAGTCGAATTGTTATAGAGAACTCCTGTTTTCAGCTTTGGGAGACACTGCCAACCATTAGTTCTCCAAAGCTATGCTACTTAACCTTTTCCCCAGCACTGTATGAGGACTCCAGATTCTGAATGTCTGCCTTCTTTGTTCAGTCATTCCGAAGGAGGGGTAAGAGAACCTCAAGGTGGCCCTCTGCTTTACCTTAGAGAATAGTCATGTGACCATTTTTTTGAATGGCTGGATATCATATTTTGTAATGTACCTATTCATATATGCTGCCCGCTTTACTACTGGGATTTTTTTAATTATTTATAGAATTCCTTTTATATATTGAGTTGCAGGAATAATTGACCTATTCTGGATAGCAGCCAAATCTGTGTGTTGCAAATACTTGCTCCGACTCTGTAATTTGCTTTTTTACTTTCTTAACAGTGTCCTTTAATGAGTAGTTATTCCTAAAATTAATGCATTCAGATATCCTGAATCTTCTGAATAGCCCTGTTCTGTGGTGATATTTTGTTTATGCGCTAACAAATAAAGCTTCCCTGAAGATTAGAGGGTGGAGCTAGTCACTAGTTAACTACAGAGTTCTGGAAGTTTGTACCGACAGACAGGAAGTCATATGGCTGGGCAGAGAGAGGAATATAAGGCAGGAGGAAACAGGAGCTAGGCCCTTTTTCAGCTGAGGAGTTAGCAAGGTAAAAGTTGGCTGTGGCTTGCTCCTTTGTCTCTCTGATCTTTCAGCATTTACCCTGATACCTGGCTCCAGGTTTTTATTATTAAGACCAATTAAAATTCATGCAACACTGTTCAAATAAAGAGTATCATGAAATGATGGCTGTGGTGGAGGAGTTATGCCAACTTGATACATGCTAAAGTCATCTGTAAAGATGGAGCCTCAACTGAGAAAATACTCTCACCAGACTGGCCTGCAGGCAAGCCTGTGATACACTTTACTGATGAGTGATGTGGGTGGTGGATCTCTGCGCAATAACAAAGCAGACTGAGCAATCCTCTGCCTTAGCTACTGTTTGAGCCCCTGCCCCGACTACCCTCAGCAATAAAGTGTGAGCTGACAGTTTTCAGCTGAGATAAGCCCTTTCTCCCTAAGTTGTCATGGTTGCGGTGTTTTAACACAGCAATAAAACCCTAAGACAAGATCTGTCTGCTTTCCTCTAGAAACGTTAATAAAGTAGCACTTTAAAATCATTTAAGATTCCCAGGCATATTTATTGTACACCAGATAGATATACATAAAATGCATAAAAGAAGTTTTTGCTACCATATAGGTAGGACAACTCAAACTTTATCCTAGGGTTTAGAGGGGTCATCAGTCACAAGATAGTGTAGCTAACAAGCCTCTCCATAAGAAGTACTATACAGTTTAGACTTCCAGTTTTCAAAACTTTATACATATCTAGTCTTAAAATACTTCACTACATGAACAAAAACAAGCTCATACATTAACCTCAGTTGACAGCATGATTCAAATATTAGTTGTGTTAAGCAATTAGATCCAAGGATTCTGACATCAGCGTGCCCAAAATAATAAATAATCCTCCATTATCCTTGCTCTGAGCAATTTCTACTTCAACAAAGAATATGAGGGGAAATCTACTTTATTACCGCAACTGCCTCTTCAATTCACATATCTAAAATCCACATCATTTAACAATTTTCTTAAATGTATAAAAAGATCTTTAAAGGGGAAGTTACAAGTTCAGTATTTTCGAAGCCAACTATCTAAAATAACAGGCTCCACAAATGATGTAATATTTTCCACAACGTAAAAAAACAAAACAAAACAAACAAAACAACTAGGTCATTCCAGGCAGAGAAGAGCAGAAGGGAAAACATGTATGTGTACACACACGCTGTCATAGACCCAGACAACCCTCTTTTCCCCAAATGTTTTCGAATTCTTTTGCCCATAACTGTTTATCACTTTCTTCATGGTCTTGGAAAGGTTTTTAAGAAAAACAAAACAAAATAAACAAACAAACCAAACAACAACAACAAAAACCCCTAGTCTTAAGAAAGAGAACCAGTAAGCTAGAGATTTTATATATACACACACTTTTCATAAAACAAAGATTTACAGTTCAATTCAAGATCGAAAGCTAAAAAGGGCTAAATGAAAGAACAATTTTGTTAGATGAACATAGTTTTTAAAAGAACAGTTACTGAATTCTCCCCACACCTATATTTTATTATATGTCTTAAGATAGAACTTGTGCTCGAAACATGCAGAACAGGTGAGCAAGATGCCTCCCACCCGGAATTCCAGGTTGTGAGCACATCCTCTAAACCAAGCAAGGACCAGCTGGTGAGCTTCAGAAAGACTCCAGGACAGTAACTGTCAAGAGAATCGGGTCCTCCTCTTTCCAATATGGGTGGGTCTGGATTAGCAGCTTTTTATACAGGTTCGTGTCATTCTACAATTGCTCTGAAAAATTTTCAACTAAAAAAAGGAGGGACATCTTTTAGAGACTTAAGTCTCCCTAAAAACAATAGCTAAACAGCTTGCCTTTTTCTCTCTCTAGTATTAACGTTTTATATATCAGAGGCAGGAAGTTAGCCAACCTAACAAAATAAGATAATGAAAACAAACAAAAAGCTTAGAATTGGGACTGGAGAGATGGCTCAGAACTTAACCCTAACCCTAACCCTAACCTTAACCCTAACCCTACCCTACCCTACCCTAACCAAATCCTAACCTTACCTTACCTTACCTTAACCCTAACCCTACCCTAATAAGAGCACTGTCTGCTCTTCCTGAGAACCTGAAGTCAATTCCCAGCAACCACATGGAGGCTCACAATCATCTAATAATGAGATTCGTATGCTCTCTTCTGGCCTGCAGGCATTTATTCAGGCAGAATACTGTATATATAATAAATAAATCCTTAATAAAAAAAAGTGTAAAATTATTTCTGCCTTCTAGGTCACTACACCCTTTTAAGGAGGTTCTGGGAAAGATGTGGCAGGAGAATGTGCAGTGCCTGGGACACAGAACACAGAGTTGATCCTGTCTCTACAGTCACCAGTTCTGTGACATGGTGAAAACAGCTTTCCTATGTGAAAGGGGAAATGAGGTTGCCTGCCTGACAATTCTAATGAAGAAGAGGTAATAGGGGCTTTGTACTCAACAAATGACAGCCACCCAAAAGGTGCACACCTTGGCTAATAATAATAAAGAGGATCCTATTGGTCACCTAAGAACTACAAGTCATGGGTGTTTAAATATGGGTAATCTCCTTCAGCTGCAAAGCTAGGGCTCATTCATAATAAAGGTGATCATATGACCTGTCTTAAGGCATTCTACTTCAAATACTCCAACCAATCATGAAAATCAAAGCATCCAGATAGTAAATCTTACTACTCATTCATCAGTTACAATTCATG
The DNA here is from genome assembly GCF_000317375.1 of Microtus ochrogaster. Taxonomy (NCBI): domain Eukaryota; kingdom Metazoa; phylum Chordata; class Mammalia; order Rodentia; family Cricetidae; genus Microtus; species Microtus ochrogaster. The sequence continues at coordinate 11,898,845 of NC_022017.1, forward strand.
TTTGGCTCAAGAAAAATCTGACGGGAAGGCCACACAGATGGTTCCATGAGTGCTGACACTTGCAGCCAAGTCCATTGACCTGAGTTCAATCACCAGAACCCACACGGAGAAAGGAGAAACGGGCTTCCATAAGATCTCCTCTAACAACTAAGCTAAACAGACTGGAATTTGGCTGCAAAGGCCCAGATAAACCCTAGGGATGGCAGAGTTTCTGCAATCATCAGCTAGATCTAAAAAACTGAGCGCTGAGATCAGCACACCCTCAGTTATTAGGCACTTGAACTAAAATAGAAAGTCAAGTATATATATAAATATGTTTTTGATGGCATCTAGAAGGCCCCAAAGAATATTCATAGAGTCTATAGCAGAGCATCACAGAATCCTCTTTTAAGCCATGCAGGCCTGAGATACACTGCAGCGGCTGAAAGGACAGCCAAATTCAAGCCAGTGTCACACAGTACAGCAGGTATACTCCTTGGTAACAGGGCTGCCCAGGGTCTGAATGCAAAACACCTTCCTCTGAGTTCAAGGTCATGCTTGCCCTTTGGCACAGACACAGCTTTGTGGTCCACAGTGAGAGTGCTTCAAATGAACAAACCACCACACACCAGTATTCTGGACTCTTTAGGAAGACTGCCAGGACACTTTGAAAATTAAAAATAAAGAGGGCCTTGGTTTTCCTGGTCTAATTTACATGACAACCAACTCCCCTCAGATTCAGAAACGGGGGGGGGGGGGGTGCCCTAAATAGTCATAATCATCTTTGTTCTCATCCATAAGAATTATGCATACATTTGAGTCCCCTGAAAACAATGGAGAAGAAGAGGCTGGTAAAGAGAGCAAGCAACAGGGTGGTTCAGAGACTGAGGCACCAACATGGCCGCTCTGGGCTCCAGCAGTAAGGGCTGTTTCTTATTAGGGGAATACAATTGCAGAGCTGCACAGGAAGTACTCAGGGGCCCTCACAGTCAGCCTTAGCCTAAACACACTGAAAACCTTTATACTGTAGCAAGCCCATCTGGAATCAGTTAGGACCAGGCTTGTAGTTGGCCTTCTCTTAAGACAAAAAAAGAAAGGAAGGGGGGAGGGATGACAAAGGGAGATAGAAAACTTCACTTCTCCATCTCTTCCTGAGAGCCACAATTAGGAGACCCATATGATTAGCGGCTAGCATCCTCTCAGGGCCCAGCAACCCCAACAAAATTAAAGCATTCATGCAATCAAAATTCCTTTTAACAATTAGTACTTTTAAATGCTATATTTAGACATTCAGATATTGCTCCACTTTTTTAAAGCTGTAACTGAAGTATATCCTTTTGTGAAACTTTTGGCATTCATCCTCCTGTCTTCTAAACTGTACAAAAAGTACAAAAAAGATTTGTATAGTTGTCCTAGCATTCAAAAGGAATAATTCTGAGTTGATTATTAACACTTGTTTCTTCAGGAAGTCAATTTTTATTGATGCTTTCTATTAAAAATGGAAATCCTGATAGAGTAGAAAAAGCCTGGGACTCAGCTCAAGAAATCTGAGTCTTGACAACAATCTCGGCCATCATTTAGTAGCTGTTACTTAACTTTCCAGGTCTCTATGTTTAATAGAGTAAAATGTGCACAGCAGTCTCTTTCAGAATGCACTGAAACTGCTCCAGTTCCTCATACTTAATAAAACAGAAGCATAGATGAGAGCCATACTTCTAGGCAGTTTCTCATTCCCTCCAGGCGATAGACAGTTAAGTGTATTACAGAGGAATAGACGCAGCCTGTCCATTAGTTAGTAAAACTCCTGTTCAGGTCCTTCTCATAACCTGAGAGACGAACAGCCCAAGGCAGGTATGTACAGGGTTAAAGGAAGAAGTGTCTACTAACTAGCTCCTGGACCCAGCAACTATCAGAGTACAACACCAAGACCAGAAGCACTAAATTTACAAATAAGCCACAGAAAGTGCTCCATCCATTGTTCTCAGTTTAAAAGCTTCTTATGTAACTAAATTACTTAAGGCCAATTTACCAAGACCAGACTGAGAAAAAAGCAGACTATGGAACCACCCTACACCCCAGGAGGCTACAGGCTAAGGAGAGGCACAAGTGCTGGAAGGCGATTTTAGTTCATGCAGGTTCCACTCCTGGCACCAACCATTAACTGGAAATATCTAAGGGAAACAAAACCAAAACACTACACTGCTATGAACATATACAGATTTTCTGTCCTTATTTCCTAAACAATACACCAATTTAATAGCCACTATTAGCCTGGCGATGGTGACGCACGCCTTTAATCCCAGCACTCGGGAGGCAGAGGCAGGCAGATCTCTGTGAGTTCGAGACCAGCCTGGTCTACAGAGCTAGTTCCAGGACAGGCTCCAAAGCCACCGAGAAACCCTGTCTCGAAAAACCAAAACCAAAAAAAAAAAAAAAAAAAAAAAGCCACTATTTACACAGTGTGACAATGTATTAGATATCTTAAGTGGTCTTCAGTACCAAGAGAAGACTTATGTGCTGTGTACAACAACAGATACTTACTGGGAGTCCTGTCACTGGTGCTCCCCCAAGCCTTCCTTAAGGGGTACTCTTTTTTTAAAGAAAGGAAGGGATGAAGGGAGGGGAGGAGGGAAAAGGGGAAGGATTTTTTTTGAGGGTGTCAGATCCCCTGGAACTGGAGTTGCAGACAGCTGTGAGCTACCATGTGGGTGCTTGGGATTGAACCTGGGTTGCTCTAGAAGAGTAGCCAGTGCTCTTAACCGCTAAGCCATCTCTCCAGCCCCAAGTGGTACTTTTTAAAGTAGGTGTTTTTTTTGTTTTGTTTTGCCTTCAGTATCTGTTACAAGAGTTAACAAATCTGAAAACTGTTTCACCATGAGATGTTCAGGCTGGCACTATAAACTGTCTAACCTCCCCATCGTGCTGATGAATGTTAAACAAGCAGTCTCTGTCTACACAGAGGGCCAGACCTAATAAACCACATCAGGCCAAATTTAGCAGAGTACCACAACTGTGACCCCAATGGGCACTAGTTAAACCTAGGCAGCCAGGAACTAGCTCCTGGCCTCAGGCTGAGTTCTAGCAACTAAACTTTGAGGGATTAAATTGCTATTTGCTGGCAGCCTTGCCTTCAGACACAACTAAGATGGCAGAGATTGCCACAGATGAAATGGAGAGTTTTCGGCAAGAGGGCCCACTTACACATCACACCTGCCCCGTCTCCAGTCAATAGCCAAGATGCTTTCCTCAAAACAGAAATTGATCTAGCTCCTAGATCAGCTAGAAGCAAAGAAACCCAATTTGTCCAGTCCTAGAGAATATTCCTTAGCCTCATGTCCTGAGTAACAGATGTGGGATGGTTCTTCTTCCACAGAACTACCTGGGAGTCCCTAACAACAGTCTCCGCAGGTAGTTAACATTCTTCCTCCCCATAGTGACAAAACCTCAGAAATTCAGAAAGGCTCCAGGACAGAGAGTGGAGGTTGGGGAGGGTGTTCTAAAAACAACAAAGGTACACTCCCTGAGGAACAGCGGAAAACTGAACAGTAGGGGGCACGTCTGCCGGGTCCAACCCTCTCTGAAACATTACACTTCAAATTAAATCCAGAGCCTTGGCTGCTGGGCTGACTCCCAAACCAACTCTGAACAAAACTGGACTGGTCAGGATTCTTCTGGCAAACAGCAGAAGGGGCCAATCAAAACCCTTGGCTCTGCCAAAAAGCTACAGCCTTTTCCTTAAAGGGAAACACCTCAAGGGTAATGGTGTGTGTATGTCTTCTGAACTCCCATTTTCAATCAACTTCATTTCTATGATTTCCTTCTACACTTCGTTCCTTCTGCATCACTGGCAGTAATTAGAATCACTGAGTCTAATAAAAAGCAAGTCAAGGTTCTACAAAAAGACAGCGAGCTGGGCATTCCTGACCACAGAAGATAGAGCAACCCCTCACCTTATTGCCATCACTGAGAGCCAGGCTCAGAGCACATTCTTCCCCTGGTCCTCACCTCTCCCCTCCTGCCTCTCACCAGTAACTCAGAACTCCACCAACCAAGTGTCAAAGCGGCAATGTAAAACCGCTGAAACAGGTATCCACAGCTAGGTTACCGCAAGGCCAGTAGGGCTTCTCAGAACTGTTTAAAAAACAAAAAAAAACAAACAAAAAAAAAACTTTTCTTTTTAGGTTTCTAACCACCAGTGAATAGCATTATTGTTTGTCTTCTTAAAATGAACTAAAACGTATTACTAAAGGTGTGAAATCAAATTTTCAAAGAAAATTTCAAAGACACATGGTCTTCTTGTAGGATTGCACACTTACAAAACTACGGCCAAATTGCTATGAGTTTCTAAGTGCTTTCAATTTCTGTACCTATCCTGTCTGAACTGGTAATAAACAGTAAGTGAAATAATATCAGTCCATAAATGACACCGTAATTAACACTGACACAGCAGAGGAAAAGCATGCTGGGACATCTTGCAATCCTCACAGGGAATCTCAGCTCAACAACTTCCTGGTCATATGACCTTGGCCATGTCATCTAGTTTCTCTGAATCCCAGTTTGGGCATTTATAAATAGAAATGTAATGTCACAAAACACTCCTCATTGTTATGAAGGATTAGGAAAATGTAGAGGCAAGGAGCCCAGTACCACTGTCAGGCCTCTAGGTACTTCCTTCGAAAAACTCTGCTAACCCAAAGGCAATTTGAACTTCAGCAAAGCCTCACCTTGGGAGTTTGTGTTTTCACAGCTAATTATAACTAGCATAATCCAGGCCTACAATCTCTTGTATTTCCTTTCGGTCTCAGGAAAAACAAACTTCCTTGCTTGCCAACATGAATTCTCTTTTGATCTCTTGCAGTTTCTATTTGACCCAAGATATATTCCAATCTCATTTCAATCAAAATACTCCCAGTTCAGTCACTAACTGTACCACTGTGCTTTTGTTATTTCTGTTATCATACTAAATACTACATCAATACAATTTTATTTATTTATTTATTTGGGCTTTTTTGAGGCAAGGTTTCTCTATGCAACAGCTATGGCTGTCCTGGAACTCACTCTGTAGACCAGACTGACCTCAAACTCAGAGATCCATCCACCTGCCTCTGCCTCCATAGTGCTGGGATTAAAGGCGTGCACACCACCGCTCAGCAAGGATATTCTTTAAAAAAAAAAAAAAAAACAGCACTATGTATTTAACATTCTAGTTTTTCACCTCCCTCCCTGCTTCACAGGATGAGGAGTCTTCCTTACTGTTGTCCTAACTTAGCCACTCCATGACCCACCTGCTCTTCAGGATACCCCATCCCTTCCTAAGGCCAACTCCTAGCTATCAAATGAAGACGTCGAGCAATACAGTTGCCAAAATTCTCTTCAGTTCTCTGTAAGATCTGATCTGGGCTGCCTGCTCTGACAAAGCCTCCTGCTCCGTCTTTCTGTTGCGAACAGTTTTAGCAGCCATTCTCCCCACAATTGCACTTAGCATGCTAACCCTACCATGTAAGGCTCTGAGCAGCACCACCCTCAGCCCTCCTTTCCTTTCCTTTCCTTTCCTAGCTACCGAGGAGAGGCAGAACCCAAGAGATCCACCTCTGCACAAGGTTCCTTCCCTCACAAATATGCATCCTCCCTGTGAAATCACAATCCAACGCTACACTTGTGTACTAAAAAGCTGCATTTCCATTTATACTAGTGTCAAAGGGAGAAAATACTTGCAAATGCACATGTAAAAAGGGGCTGCTGTATTAGTTCTATTTCTCATGATAACAAAATTCCAGACATGAAAAGCCTAAGGAAAGATTTTTTCTAGGGATTACATCCTTTCAGTCTATGAGGGCAGAAAAGACAGTGATTTAGAGTGGCAGTCTGGAGGGAGAGAAAGCAGGGCTATGGTTACACACTGCTGAGACGACAGGATAAAAAATGGGTGGGACTGGAACCATGTCTGGGTATATTTTCTTTTTTAAAAAATTTATTTATTTTTATTTTATGTGCATTTGTGTTTTTGCCATGGCTGTCAGGCCCCTGAACTGGGATTACAGACAGCTGTGAGCTGCCATGTGGGTGCTGGGAATTGAACCCGGGTCCTCTGGAAAAGCAGTCAGTGCTCTTAACCACTAAGCCATCTTTCCAGCCCCTGGGTATATTTTCAAAGGTCACCTCCAGTAACCTAACTCCATCAGCCAGCCCCCATTTCCTGAAGGCTCCATAACCTCCCAAAACAGCACCAGCAGCTTTGGATCACGTGTTCAAACACATTGACCTGTGGGGAACCTGTAACTGGTAAGAGATGAAGAACTTTCGAAACAAACTCAGAAAGACAATAAAAACTGGAGCTAGGGAAATGGCTCAGTGGTTAAGAACACTGGCTGCTCTTCTTGAGGTACTGAGTTCAAGTTCCAGCACCCACATGACAACTCAAAAAAAAATACTATAACCATAATCTCGTGAGATCTAATGCCCTCTTCTTGTGTGCCAACATATATGCAGACCATACACCTAGCTATATAAAATATATAAATAAATATTTTTAAATTAAAAAATAAATAAATGAAAGGGGCCAGAGTTGTGGCTTTAGTAGTACAGCACTTGCCTAGCATAAACAAGGTCTTGGGTTCCATCCCAGTCACCAGAAAAAGAAAAGGCAAAGATTTACAAAATCCATCAAAGAGGTTCAGAGGACAAAGACACAATGAAAAACACTCAACCCATTAGTACAAATTAAAATCACAAAGATAGACCATTGCACACCTCCTGGCATGACTTTGGTGGGGTTTTTAATCTGACAATACCAGGTGTAAAAAGAAGCAGATATAGTCTTTGCTGATGGAAATCCAAATACAACAGCTACTTTGAGAAACTTTGGTGTTCCCCATAAAGTTAACCATACATTTAACTACATGGTCCACCAATCCCACCTCTACTTATTTACCCCAAAGAAATAAAAACATAACTATGCATAAGAGTCCACAAATAAATCTTTATTGTAGCTTTATTTACAAATATCAAAAACTGGAGACAACCCAAATGCTCATCAAAAAGAGTGTATAAACAAACTACTAATTATTACACAAAACACAGTGGATTAATCCCAAAGGAATTGCACCAAAAGCCAGATTCAAAAAGGTATGTATTGCAACATTTATGGAAAGGCCAGCAACTAGGAACAAGAAGAGAGGCCTACTTCAAAGGAGCCCAAGAGAACACTGTACGTACTTTGATAGTGACAATGGCTGCATGACTAAGTTTACCAGAATTCATAAAAATAAAATCTTCAAGGATGACTATCAAGGCATATAAAATACACCTAGTAATTAAAATATACATAATCTTCCTCAAAAAATTTATAGAAAGTGCCAGGTGGTGGTGGCAGCACACGCTCAGGAGGCAGAGTCAGGTGGATTTCCATGAGTTCGAGGCCAGCATGGTCTACAGAGCAAGTTCCAGGACAGGCTCCAAGGCTACACAGAGAAAGCCTGTCTCAAAAAAACAAAACAAAATAAAAAAGTTATAAAAAGCATCCCTTTCCTTCCATCACTGGGTAGTAAAACAACTAAGTAATGCCCACACCAGCAGACCTGCAGCCAAGATACGGGAACTATCTGAGAGGGGCTAGTGGCAAAGCTAAGGCATGCAATCAAGAATGGGCCAACAGCTACTGACTGAGGACTCCAGGCATGAAGTGCAGTTGCAGAAGTGGAAGAGATAGTCACTGTGGTTAGAGAATATGCTCCACTGAGCAAAGCAGTAACTTTATATTAAGGCTAAGGCAGTCAAGTTTCTCCCTACTGGAGAAGATATTTAAAAAACAGAAAGGGCAAGAGCAGGTGTTAAATGGAGTTACTTGTATAAACTCACATTTTATAATATAAAATGCATGGTTTATAACATATTTATACATACAAACAGTGGGCATGCATAGAACACAAAAGATACAAAGATATGCATTATGTTGTATTTTTTTAAGTATTTATTTATTATGTATACAATATTCTGTCTGAATGTATGTCTGCAGGCCAGAAGAGGGCACCAGACCTCATTACAGATGGTTGTGAGCCACTGTGTGGTTGCCGGGAATTGAACTCATGACCTTTGGAAGAGCAGGCAATGCTCTTAACCACTGAGCCATCTCTCCAGCCCCCATTATGTTGTATTTAAAGCACTTTACTCTGTCTGCTGACAGCCTAGAGGCAGTGACAAATCTAGCAGCGCACATACCTGCCACCCAGACCTTGGCTTCTAATCCCAGCCTCTATCTGAAAGAATCAGAGCTCCTTGGAAACGACTCATTCCAGGGCTTTGACAAGAATAAAATATAACAAGCCAGGAAAAAAAAAAGAAAGAAAAAAAAAACCTTATTCCAGAAAGCAAGGAAATGTCTCATAAATGATGAAGACAGACCAAAGGGCAAAGAAGCTTAAGGTGGGTCCCACTGGCCCTACTCAAACGCAGGACAGCTTGAGTAGCAGAAATTATATAACTTCATTATTACACACTGAAAAAAGAAACACAGAGAAATGAATGAGAACACTCCTTCCTATAACAGAATGCA
>NC_022017.1:11907534-11913680 GCF_000317375.1 Microtus ochrogaster
TGGGGTCGTTTCATCTCTCAACTAGCACAGAAGGGGCTGACCCAGGGAGGAATTACCAATAGTATTAAGGTAAGGGCTGAGGCTGTAGCTCAGTGACACAACACCCTAGCATACTCAAACCTGGCCTTCAATCCCCACCACCATAAACATCACAAAACAAAAAGCTTAAGGCCTCAGGTAGAGATCTACTGTAAAACACAATAATGTATAATATCAAAATACCTTTCCACAAGAAAGCAAATGATTATAACAGAGGAAATGGTGATCTGATAAGGTGATTTGAATAGGTATGGTCCATGGAGGCCATACCTATTCAAATGCTTGGCCTATTGAGAGTGACACTATGAAGAGGTGTGGCTTGTTGAAGGTGTGCCACAGTGGGAGTGAGGTCTGAGGTCTCATATATATGATGTTTAAGCAACACCCAGTATGTGACAGTTCACTTCCTGTTACAGAACTCTTAGCTCCTTCTCCAAGACCATGTCTACCTACATGCCACCCACTAAGATGATAATAGACTAAACCTCTGAACTGTAAGCTAGCCCCAAATAAATGTGTTCCTTTTTAAGAGTTGCTACAATCATGGTGTCTCTTCACAGCAATAGAAACCCTAAGTGAGTTGGAAAGATGGCTTGGCAATTAAAAGCACTGACTGCTCTTCCAGAGAACCTGGGTTCAATTCCTAGCACCCACATGGCAGCTCACAACTGTCTGTAAATCCAGTTCCAGGGGATCTGACACCTTCACTGCAGTGCACATAAAATAGTTAAATAAATCATTTTTTAAAAGTCTTTAAGCGGGGCAGTGGTGGTGCACGCCTTTAATCCCAGCACTAGGGAGGCAGAGGCAGGTAGATCTCCGTGAGTTCGAGGACAGCCTGGTCTACAAGAGCTAGTTCCAGGACAGGCGCCAAAGCCCGGTCTCGAAAAAAAAAAAAAAAAAAAAAAAAAAAAAAACTTTGAAAAACTCTAAGGCAGCTTAAGTGAAGACACTTGGCAGATACCAACTTTACAAGGTCATCCTAGTTAATGTTATTTTTGGTTTGGGGACTACAGTGAGACAGGGATTAGAGGCAGCAAGAACACAGCACCATTTCTGCCCTATTCCTGACAAAAACAAACTAACCACCATCAGGAAGAAACTGAGGAACTCAGAGATCTAGATCTTCAAAAATATCAAGCACATTGGCCAAGACCTGAGCATGGACCTCAAGGTCATGCAGTGGAAGGAAAGAGACAACTCATTATCCGACCTCCACACTGCACCTGGACGAACACTGGCGCCTGCTGGCCAGACAATCACACCCACCTGCATATAGAGACCCCACACCCACATACAGACCTCACACCCACCTCCATATAGAGACCCCACATAAACATACAGACCCCACACCCACATAAACATACAGACCCCACATAAAAACACAGACCCCACACCCACATACATGCCTATCTGGCAACAGGCAATGAAGCAAACACAATAAAGTATGATAACTGCAAAATCTAAATGAAGGAAATCAAAAGTTATTAGATTAGGGAACATAACATAACATCTGAGAACAGAACAGGCTAATGGCTAAAGTCACGTCAGTGAAGAACCCTATCTGACCAACACATTACACATAAGATATGAGCAATTAAGAACTCACAAAGCGAAAAACATACAAGGGTACTTGACGGGTCTTAAATAACCATTCTTTTTTTTCTTTCTTTCTTTGTTTTTTGTTTTTTTGTTTTGTTTTGTTTTTTGGTTTCTTGAGACAGGGTTTCTCTGTGTAACAGCGTTAACTGTCCTGGAACTCTCTATAGACCAGGCTGGCCTTGAACTCACAGAGATCCACCTACCTCTGCCTCTTGAGTGCTAGGGTTAAAGGCGTGTGCCACCAAGCCCTGCTTAAAGAACTAATCTTAACCATTCTTAAATATTCTTAAACAACTAACCCTTAGGTATTTTTCACCCTCAAAAGTTCTCTATGATTTATGAAGTAATTTATTAGAAAGAAAGCAGGGGTCATCATAGGACTAGAGCTGTTTGGCATAGCTGAGCTAAATTACTGTTATAAATTCTACCCTTTTTATGTATGAGTGCTCTATCTGCATGTACACCTGCACACCAGAAGAGGGAGTCAGATCACATTACAGATGGTTGTGAGCCTCCATGGGAACTAAACTCAGGACCACTGGAAGAGTAATCAGTGTTCTTAACTGTTGAACCATCTAGCTAGCTTTCTACCCTGGTTTTTTATGCACCCCCCCAAAGTTTCTGTATATGAAAGACAGCACCAAGTAAATACAAATCAAACCATCCTTAAAGAAGCAGGTCCTACCATTTAATCATGAGCACATGAAGTGATTTGCTTCTGATTACAAATCAAGTGGGGTCAAAGCAGGCTCTGTACATCTTTAAGGTCCACATCTTGTCCAGACATCATCTACAAAGGGCTCTGTGTAGTTCAAATGTGGGGATTACCCCTTACCAGTCAGTGCCAATGGTAACGGCTTGGCCACAGTGTTATGTACTCAGGAGCTGGAACCCTTTAAAAAATTCTTAGGTCACCAGAAGCATGCCCTCAAAGGAACTACAGAAACTGGGTCTTTTCTCTTTTCTACCTCTCCTGCCTCCTGGATCCAGATGTAAGATTGCTCTGACCCACTGTCTCACCAGGATATGCCACCCTCACCAGAGATCAGACCTTAGACTTCAATCTCCAGAACCATTAGTCAAAATAACCAAACATCACCTTCCTCAAAAAGGAAACACCACTTGGCCGACATTTAAGCAACAATAAAGTGCTGGGAGATGATTCAGTGAATAATATTTGCTGATCAAGCACAAAGACCTGAGTTCAGATCCCCAGAACTACATAAAAGCTGGTCCGCAGCACACATGTCTGTAGTCCTAGCACTCTTAAGGGAATACGGGAAGCAGAGACAGGAGGATTCCTAGAAGCTCCCAGGCCAGGGGTCTACTCTATGTCAAACAAGGTGGAAGGCAAGGACTAACACCAGAGGCTGTCCTCTGACTGGCACAATCACCACAGTTCTCTGGTAATTATCATTAGTTTCATTTTATTTATGAAAAAGCGGGGACTTCAGTCAGAAACTGAAGGTACACACACACAAGTGACAGCCTGACTGAAAAAAATCCATCTTCCTGCTCTACCTCCTCACAGTTTGTCAGACTGCTTGGATGCCACTAACAAGTCTCCTCTCCCTGGATATTCAAGTCCTTCGTATTTAATACTTTAAAATTCCAAACATTCACCAAAGTTAATCTGGCTCCGTTTGGAGACAGATCCTTCAGTAAAATCTAGTATATTCGCTTTTTTTTTTTTTTGGTTTTTCGAGACAGGGTTTCTCTGTGGTTTTGGAGCCTGTCCTGGAACTAGCTCTGTAGACCAGGCTGGTCTCGAACTCACAGAGATCCGCCTGCCTCTGCCTCCCGAGTGCTGGGATTAAAGGCGTGCGCCACCACCGCCCGGCTTAGTATATTCGCTTTTATGTTTTCGCCAATGTGGGTTGTAAAAATACAACACTTTTCGCTTATGTTCCAGGAGCCCCAGAAGATTAAGGGAGCAGCCAGTAGTCAGCCCACCACAGAATTCACTGTATATTCTACAGCACACAACACATCCGCATCCATTTTATCTGGCAGCAGGAAGAGATATAAGTTAGGGCCCTACAATTATCCCTGTAGAGAGGCATACCGAAGGGAATGCAGGCATAACAGCTACAATAATGGCAATACAAATAGCCATCTGTACTTAGAGCCAGGCATGCCAAGAGCTTTTAAACACCCACATCCCTAATGCCATGCTCTCCCTCCATGCAGGTGGGCCAATTCCTTTCCATTCTATTCCAGCCCACATAATTTCAAAGGAATAGATAATCTGCTGCCAGGAACAAGAAGCAAAGAAAGCCACTGTACTTCTAAACACAAAAGACCAAAAAGCAAAGGTCTTAAGGCTCCAACTGAATGAGCTGGCACTTCCCACTGCCCAGTCCCTTCTCTTTGACATCTACCCTGCCCCTTGCTGCCTTAGAAACCACATCCCCATATTCCCAGATATTCAGTTCTTCACTGTAATGTGGCCAGTACTAGTCTCCCCATGATAATAGAGCCACTGAGAATAGGGTTTCTCCCCTCCTCCACCAGGATCCTAAACAGCACCTATAGATAGTGCTGAGGACAACAGTGCAAAATAAAGATATGCTGGATCAATACAAAAAGTGCTGAATGAACAGGGAAGTGAGTTGTGGAAAGGGAAATGGTAGTAATTTGAGGTGCAAGGGTACAGGACTACCAGCACAGAAACCACGCTAGCTCAAGTCTACACTGAACAAACTGCTGTGGTGAGCATATTTATATGGGAAAATTTCTTAACAGTCTTTAACAGAGAACTTTAGAATAAGATAAACTTAAGAGCATCACTTACTTAAAACAAAAACCCACTTCTCTTTTACTGTTATATCCTCAAGCACAAAGCAGAAATAACCAAACGACAGTCCTCCCACCCCGTTCTGATTTCCAGCTGCTCTCCAAGGGCTCCACTCTCAGCTTTGTCTTCACCACTTACCCGTGAGGTTCCCAAGAAAACAAAGAATGCATTCCAATCCTCATGAATTCTCAGAGGACTGTCTCCCCAGTTCTTCTGATTTGATTCTTAGGGTTTGTCAAAAAGATGTGCAATTTATTACCAATCACAGCAAACCTCATCTGGGGTGATGATGCAGTTAACAACTCAACAAAGCACCAGGAAGACAACTGTGAAGAGGACACACCAAAGCACCTACCCTGCCAGTCTTTCCTGCAGAGAGCTGTCCTAGGACCTCCAGTTCTAACCTCCCAGCCACCCTGAACAACCCAGTTTACTAACTTCACTTGTAAAAATCAAATAGAACACAGTGTGATAAAGCAGTTAGAAGGTCTTAAGGTTGCTTCTGTTTGTATCCTCAATCACAGTTTTGCTTAAGATGCTTTTCCCTCCTGATGAAAAACACAGCAATTACATTGGGGAGGCACTGGTCTTGACCAAATTTTATGTAATAGAGCATCAAAGCTTAAAGCAACCTCAGAAATAGCTTCCCCCAACTCTGAACAGATGGAGAAAGGTTCATAGGAGTCAAAAACTGCTAATGGCAGTTATACTGTCAAACCAAAAATGACAGAGCTGAAAGCCACAGCGAAACCCTGTCTCGAAAACCAAAAAAAAAAAAAAAAGAGCTGTATCTGATTTGCCCCTAGCAGTGCTCTGCACTTGGCATGAACTGAACTGGATGAGCACAGCTAACTCATGGGAATGCTAGAACTGTGGCCTGTGACACCCTACTTCAATACCCAGGCACACAATACTCCTTCATCCCTGAACCAGCACTGAGATTTCCAGCCTACTCTGGGCTTTTTGTTTTGTGACAGAGTTTCATTGTAGTGTTTCATTTAGAGCCTGTCCTGGAACTACCACCTGTAGACCAGGCTGGCCTCGAACTCACAGAGATCCGCCTGCCTCTGCCTCCCAAATGCTGGGATTAAAGGCATGCGCCACCACTGCCAGGCTCTAACTACTCTGAAAACTATACATTTCTAAACTAGTTTAAAAGACAACCCTCTTCAAAGAATTGGAAGTCTTGGGTCTTGGGAGAAGTCAGTGGAGAGGAAGGTGGGTGATCATGTAATTACAGTACTCATATAAAAATCCTTTAACAATAACATTTAAGCTGGGCAGTAGTGGCACACGCCTTTAATGCCAGCATTCCAGAGGCAGAGGCAGGCAGATCTCTTGAGTTCGAGGCCAGTGTGATTTACTGGACAGCCAAGGTTAAACAGAAAAACCCTGTCTTAAAAACAACAAAATTTAAATTTAAAATTTAAATGAAAACATCCCTCTTTGTCCATTTAGAGTCCCTTCTAATAATTCCCTTAATTAACAAGCCTTCTCTCAAAGACTGTCCTCTCTGGAACTCTTACTCATAATAACTTAACTTACAAACTATCCCAAAGTCTGCCCTTTCCCCTTGTGGGTAGCTTCCTAAGATAGTGGCATACACAGATTAGATAGATAGATAGATAGATAGATAGATAGATAGATAGATAGATAGATAGATAGACAGACAGACAGACAGACAGACAGACAGACAGACAGACAGACA
>NC_022017.1:11913780-11928202 GCF_000317375.1 Microtus ochrogaster
GACCGACCGACCGACCGACCGACCGACCGACCGACCGACCGACCGACCGACCGGCCAAATTTTGAGGTGCAGATTCCTAAACCCTATCCAAACAATTCTGGTTTTACACTCTGAATGAGGTGTGGCTGCCTAAGCTCGTAAGCACTGAATGTTAAGGTTCTAAGGAGGTTCTGATGCACAGCTAGCAAAGGCTGGAAAACCTCTGCCCTGACATCTCAAGCAGTTCATCATTTAGTCATTCTATATTCTAAAATGAATAGTAGACTGCTCTGGCCTGAGGCAGAGCACTCCTGATAGAAGGCCTGCTGGAGTACTCTCTGCTGCACTCAGGCAAGTCTGACCACAGAGTCCCAAAGCTCACTGATGATAATGATCTATCAGTCAGCGTCCCACTAAGCTAAAAGAACATAGAAGGAAAAAGGGCTGCATGGGAGGCTTTCCACTCAAAAACATTTTAGTTTTTCACTTTTTTTTTTTTAAAAAAAAACCAAGAGCCCAGATGGTCTTTCTGCATCAAAAATAGCTTTCTGTGGTACATGTACAAACCCAGCTCCAACAAGGCACAAGAATACATCATGCATTTTCATGTGTTCTCTTGTGCATACTAATTCCTGTTAAAGCCAAGAAAACTATTCACGTTTCAAGTGATGTACTCAACAAACACTGAGAATCTACTATATGAAAGGTATGACCTAAGATATGTTACACATCTATGTTAAAGACTCTTAGAAGGCTAGATGATGGGTTAAAACTCCCTGATTATAAAATGTTGTAGATCCAAAAGCAAATTATCCTGGGCTACCTTTAGTTCCCTAATCAGTCAATAGCTGCCTACCTCTGTGTGAGTCTTAACATCTTTTTAAACTGCAGGTAAAATATCTGGAATGTATAACAGACCAGCAGCCTCCACCATACCAAAGGCTGAAAATGCCACCAGGTGACGCCTAACCTATAATGTTCCCTGCTTTGCTGTAACTCACCCACTTAATGTTCCCACCATTTTTTTTAAATGCCACCAATTAGCAGGGTAATGGTAACACACACCTTTAATCCCAGCACTCAGGAGGCAGAGGGAGGCAAATTCTCTGTGAGTTCAAGGCCAGCCTGGGCTACAGATGGAGTTCCAAGACAGCCAGAGCTGTCCCCATAGAGAGAAACACAATATACAGAGAAACCCTGTATCGAAAAACACAAGGGGGGGGGGACGGAGATGGTATCAATTTGTGGCTTTCTTTTGTTATGTGACTGTGTTATAAGTGTTCATGTAAACACTCCCCACACATTATGCCAACACATCATGTAAGGCAACATGAATCCCATTCCCAGGTCATAGTCACTCATATTTGACTTAGTATCTGTTATCTCTTAGTTTAAGGTGACAGCTGTATTTTGCATTGATCTACACGAGTACTGGAGTTACAGCAATGAAGTCGGGTGTGGAAGTGCATGCCTTTAAACACTGCACTCAGGAAGGCCAAGGCAAGCCAATCTCTGTGAGATCAAAGCTAGCCTGGTCTATCTAGTTCCAGGTCAGCCAGGACTAAGCAGGACTATCTTTTAAAAATAAATGATAGATAGACAGACAGACAGATATATGATAGACAGACAGACAGAAGCAATGAATACATTAGTCTCATGGTGCTTATACTCTAATAGGAAGTCAGATAGTAAACTAGAAAACAACTAAGATAATCTTACACGAAGCTGAGCATGGTGACACATGCCTTTAATCCCAGCATTCAAGAAACACAGGCAGAAGGATCTCTGTGAGTTTGAGGTCAGCCTGGTCTACAGAGCTAGTTCCAGGACACCCAGGGCTACACAGAAGATAATTCTAGATGGTGGTTAAGGTTGACAGCAGAAAGAGTGACAACAGAATGAAACAGTAGTTATCAATGGTAGTGGACTCACTGGGTCCTCAAGGCCAAACCAAAAACAAGAAACTTTCCATGCTCCTTTTCATATTCTCGGTACACAATGAATGTTTTTGTTTTGTCGTTTGCTTTTATTTTAAGACAAGGTCTCTCTTCAAAGCCCTGGTTATCCTGGAACACACTACATAGACCAGGTTGACCTCAAGCTCAGATATCCACCTGCCTCTGTCTCCTGAGTGCTTGGGACTAAAGGCATGCACCACCAGGCCTGGCACATAGTTGAGTATTTTTAATAAATCAATTTTTAAAATATAGAGGAGAAAGTAGAAATTTCTAGCTGGTAGCAGTAATCACAACCAACTAAAAGCCCAGAACCGTGAAGTCTGAGTTGCTCCTATCACCTATGGGACTGTAGGCAAATCCTTCTCAGTAAAACAGGAAGACCTAACAAACTGGGCTGGTGTCACCCATAGAGGTACCATGATGTACACACACAGGGACTTCACAAAATTGAAGTGAAAGGTTACTATCTACACAACTGCAGACTACTCCACATAAGAACGGGAGTTCTTATGCCAGGAGAAGCCAGAAATCTGAATTTCACCAGGCATGGAGGCACAGAACTTCAATCTCAGCATTCAGGAGGTGAAGATAAGAATAACAGGAGGAGCCGGGTGGTAATGGCGCGCGCCTTTAATCCCAGCACTTCCAGAGGCACAGGCAGGCGCATCTTTGTGAGTTCAAGACCAGCCTGGTCTACAAGAGCTAGTTCCAGGACAGGCACCAAAGCTACAGAGAAACCCTGTCTCAAAATACCAAAAAATAAAAAAATTAAAAAACAAACAAACAAACAAACAAACAAAAAAACAGGAGGTGCAGGGCCAGCATCAGATACAAAGTGAATTCAAGACCAGCCTGGGCTACATGAGACCCCACCTCAAACTTCCTTGCTATATTCCATGTGAGGTGTTTAACACACACACACACACACACACACACACACACACACACACACAAAATCAGGATTTCACATAACCTTTCCCCAGTATTTCAATGATAAATCCAATATCTTCAAAATGTTAGTCAAGGCTGGAGACACAGCTGAATTGATGATAGACTGTTCCTCTAGCATGTGATCCGTGTGGCCCTGGGTTCAATCTACAGCACTTAAACATGATCTGGTAGTGTAAGCCTGCAATCTCAGAACTCAGGAAGTGAAAGTAGGATGAGAAGTTCAAGGTCACTCTTGTACTCAAAACCATTCTGAAGTGTAGAGGCCAGCCCTTAAATAAAATATGGCTAGTCAAACACAATCCCACATGCAAGAGGAGTCTATCCACTGCCATACAGCTTGCTTCTCTAGCCCATATCATTCCTAACTTCTTCCTAGTTCTAAGAATCCAAGCTCTAAACAGCTTTTAAAGAAAAGGGCTAGAGAACATTCCCCTCCCAAATGATCTGATGAGACAGAGGAAAGTGGTTATCACTGCTCTGCAGGCAGCAAAGGAGTCAGCAGAAAAGAAGCCCTAATCTGGACTGTTACAATTTTGCCCACCTGTGTTCAACAGGCAGCTACCCTAGTTAATCAGGTGCTTAGACAGGTACAACCCATGTACACAGACACATGCACCACACAGGACGATGAGGAAATCAGTTACCCTTAAGACTGAAGAGATGTCCCCAAAACACAGCAGGAATGTGGTATGAACAGCAGGATGGCGAAGGCTGAATAATTCAGATGCCTGACTCATTTAACAAACTGAGTCCCATGGCTTGTGTGCTGGGTTTCCTCAGCTAAAAGCAACTGAACTGCTGTCTGAATGGACAGCCAACTGCACCTGTGGTACGGGTAAAAGTTTATTTTTTGAGTGCTAACTCGCCATAAATGACCAAACCTGAAAGTAAGCAGTGCTCACACACTGCTGGTTAAAAAGGATCATGCTCATCTTCTGAGAAAGCCTCCAGAGGCGGAGAGAGGAAAGCAGATCCGAGTTCAAGTCCAGCCAGGGCAAAATAGTATGACTGCCTCAGAAAACAAAACAAACAACAACCACAAACACCATAAAAGAAAGAAATATATCAGCCACAAGGGCTACAAGTACAGCCACTTCTCCCAACCTTTTCCACTACTACCCACTGAGGAAGCAAGGTCAAGGCATTAACATCTACCTGCAAGATGGCAATGCCACTTCTGGCTTACGGGTGCCCATCCACTATTAACCCAAACCCCCAGGCCTGTTGAGAAAATAGATCCAGTTACACCCAGAGCATCAGACAGTCATCATTAACTTTTTTTTTTCCTGTGGAACTTTGGAGCCTGTCCTGGAACTTACTTTGTAGACCAGGTTAGCCTTGAAATCACAGTGACCCACCTGCCTCTGCCTCACGAGTGCTGGTATTAAAGGCTTGCGCCACCACTGCCCTGCTAATTGGCCCGACTTTATCATTAACTCTTAAGACTGATGGATGGGATATATGTAAAGATTTAAAATGTTAAAACCTACTAATAAATGACACAGGGAAGGAAACTGGTGAGCGAGTGGCTCATTTCATGTGTCTCTGATCACTCTGGCATTTTAACTTCCAGTTTTGCTTGTTAATGACAACAGGAGAATATTCAAAATGGTTCAAGTATTTCAATTTCTGGAAGCTGCAATGCTGACGTGGTGCAGATTACTCTGTCCATGTTGAATCTGGGAAATGCTACTTGTTAAGAACACACTGAGCACATGCCAGCTTCTAAATACTGCAACACTAATGTCACGCTGCTGCAACAATCAAGATGAAGAACTTATCTGGATATACTTCAAATCCTAAGGCTCTAAAGAAACAAAAGTTCTAAAGCAAAGAGCAGATCCTAACTATTGCACTAGTTAAGCAGTAGGAAGTGTGTCTTGTCAGGCAATTAATGCCACAGATAAATGCACTTAGTGTGAGCTCATCCTTTTAAAAACCATTTTGAAAAGTAACCTGATTTCCCAAAGTTATCAACAGCCATAAAGAACTTCTCAAAATTCAAAGGTTGACTGGGAAATATTTCAGCTCTAAAAGCAAAGAAGAAATAGCATTAAAATTGAAAAGTAATTAAATAAAATCTGCTTCTTCCAGTGATAACAAATTTTCCTACTTACATCCAGCCAAGCTCTAGGGAATTAATCTGCTGGTCCATTATACAGAGTGTGTAACACAACAGCAGTGACTCAACCCACAGAATCCTCTAGAGAAGACAAAAGATGGAAACTTATTCAAACTGGGTTACAGATCAAGATCCAAGGTCCATAAGGCAAACTCCGAAGAGTCTCAGACAGAAAAGCGCCCTGGATTTCCAAACGCTTAATGGCTGCTACACCTAGAAATGAGAATACAGTCTTACCTGCTCTTTCTTCTGTCCAAAAAAAACGAAACGAAACAAAAACATTGCTGACTACTTTTAATACACCAGAAAAATGGATGACAACCTTTCCAAAATGAAATAAAATTATGTCATTCATGAGGTGATATTGGGACAATACTTCTTTTTTTCTTTTTAAAGTTAGGATCTCTTATAGTCCAGTCTTCGAATGACCTTGAACTTGGGATGTTCTGAGTCCTAGAATGATAGGACATGGCCAGAACTGGTTTTATGCAATGCTGGGGGAAATCAAACCCAGGGTTTGTTTTATACACTGAAACAGGGTCTCATTATGTAATCCTGGCTGGCCTGGAACTCAATTTGTAGACCAGGTTTTCTTAAAGTCATAGAAATTAACCTGCCTCTCCCTCCCTAGTGTTGGTTATATTAAAGACATGTCCACAGGAACCAAATCAACACAACATCATTTACATTACATCTGGAATCTATGTGTTCTATACAAAAGGAATCATTATATCCAAACACTAATCATCTAATTAAATATAGGGCTTACTGTTCACCAGGCTCTGTGCTAGATACTAGGGGAAATGATCAAGCATGGTATCCAACTGCCCTCGAGGAACTCAGTGGATCATATAAAATAAACAAGCATTTACAACATGGTCTGTTCTAGCTTAGATCTTGAATGTGCCCAAGTCATGTGTCCAGAGCTTGTCTCTAGTATCACTACGGGAAGGTGCCAGAACCTGTAAGGGGTGGTGTTAGACTGGAGGTTTCAGGACAAATAAACCCCTGACCCCAGTCAGAAGCTGGCACTTGCAGAAGCCCATGAATGAGACAGAGAGATTTCCACCAGGACCCAGTGATGGAGGAAGGTCATTGGTTGATTAAATAAAGAAGCTGCTTGCCCTGATAGGTTAGAACGTAGGTGGGAGGAAGAGGAAGTGAGCTCAGAGACTCGACAGCTCTCCTCTGGGGGCAGACCCCTCAGAGAGACTCGATGCTCCTTGCGGGCAGAGGTGAGAGCTCTGCTCTCTGAGGCACACGCGATGAAGCTCCGACCCAGGATGGACGTAGGCTAGAATCTTCCCGGTAAGCGCACCTTGGGGTGCTACACACAGATGATTAGAAATGGGCTAAATTAATATGTGAGAATTAGCCTAGAAGAGAATGGGTCAAGCAGTGTTTAAATGAATACAGTTTGTGTGTTGTTATTTCGGGCATAAGCTAGCCGGGCAGGCGGCCGGGGTGCTGGGGACACAGCCCCGCCGCTACTATTACTACAACCCAGCATTTAAAAAGCCCATGCAAAACACTGGACACAGCAAGCACTTAGCTCTGGATTCCAAAGTGATCACTGGATTCAGGACACACCTACTGGACCCCTAAACCCAAACAATACTCCAATACCTTATCAAGGTCACTGCCTCCCATCCTCTCTAACAAAAAGTTCTTAACCCTGTCCAGTCCCTTGACTTCATGGATCTCCTACTATGAGACTGTGGACTCGCCTGCAGGATGTGACTAATCCCTACAGAAATTGCCTTTTACTTTTTAATTCAGCTCAACTGGATTTATTGCAGCAATGGAAAAACAACCATTCAGGTGGCCGTAATGGAAGAAGCAGAACACATTCCCAACACGTTCTGGCCACGACTTGCCCAAAGCAGCAGAGCCAGGAGACTATGAATCAAAACACCTCAAACCTTTTCTCCTTTGACAGCCGACTACTGTCTTGGACAATGTGCAGCCATAATGGAAGCTGACACACGGATCACAACACCGCTGAAACACTGAAGGGCAGGGGTGTCAGAAGGGTCACTCTAAGATCACTACAGTGCAGTGACAGGGATCAAGAGTAAAACTAGGAGTAAAAGGATCATTTAAGAGGCTACAGACAGTGGTTGCAAACTGGACAAATGGTGGCACTGGTTCCTGAGTTTCATGCCAGTAGAGTTTGTCACCAAAAACAGATGAGGAATGTCAGTTTTATACAATGCTAGACCTGCAGTGGCTACAAAGTAACGAAATACAGATATAAGCACACAAGACACAGGCAGACACAATTATCTAAATGTAAATCAATCACAAAAAGCAAACTGGAAATTGTCATCATACAGATAAAGGGATAAAGAGATGTGTTTGCCCAAACGGAGCATATGTAATAACGCAAAATGAAAGGCTGGAGCAGAGCTCTCCCTTTAAAGGACTGAGAACAGCAACGGCAGGCAGGGAGGCAACATTGTCAACGGATGATTCCAGACCAGCCAGCCAGCAGAGCAGAGGCACTGTAAGGACAAGACAGCAGAAAGGGAAACTCACCAGGATTAGCCATAGGATGATACTGAAGGAAACAGTAGTAGCTGAGATAAAAACCAGACCATATCAAGCTCAACTGGACAGACAAGTATTCCAAGAAGGGGGCTGTAGGAGGGAGAGAAGTGAAAAGAAGTCGAGTGAAGGGGGCTGGAGAGATGGCTCAGAGGTTAAGAGCATTGCCTGCTCTTCCAAAGGTCCTGAGTTCAATTCCCAGCAACCACATGGTGGCTCACAACCATCTGTAACGGAGTCTGTTGACCTCTTCTGGCCTGCAGACATACAGACAGAATATTGTATACATAATAAATAAATATTAAAAAAAAAAGAAGTCGAGTGAACATAATCAATCATGAGAGAAAACATGCCGGATTTTAAACATTCTGTTCACAACTGATGAAACAAAACAGAAAGACAGGTCAAAATCTAGGAGAGTCAGGAGTATTTACTGTAGGAGAAAAGGTAGCAAAGGAAGGATGACATGTTCGTTGGTCTGCGAGGTAGTTCCTTGTATAAAAGCAATTGCCATACAAGCGTAAGACAAGCCGGGCAGTGGTGGCGCACGCCTTTAATCCCAGCACTCGGGAGGCAGAGGCAGGTGGATCTCTGGGAGTTCGAGACCAGCCTAGTCTACAAGACTAAGTCCAGGACAGGCTCCAAAGCTACAGAGAAACCCTGTCTCGAAAAACTTAAAAAAAAAAAAAAACAAAAAAAAAAAACAAGCGTAAGACAAGAATTCAAGTGAAAAGGAACAAAATGGCAGGAGCTCTGGTCTAGGAAAGCTGGAAACCATGAGGGCCCAAGGCTGAAGGCTGTACTGACCTAGGCTGGATTTGCAAGGATACTGACCAAAGGGTTGTGTAAGCAAAGAGCAAACTAACAATTTGAACAAGCTGGAGAGGGGAACAGAGAGTAACAAAGACAAGAACACAGAGGCCAAAGCCAGGCATTTCTGTGACACTGGAGGCACAAAAGCTGCCAAGTGCCTGAAGCCAAGACTAGACAGACTTAATGAGAGGACTCTATAACCTTTTCAGAAATGAAGTAGCTCCAGCCTGACAGAGCTAGACCTTAAAATAGGCAGGGGAGGGAGACTACAGTCAGTAGAGCAGATGTTAACTCTCCCCAGAGGCACTGGAGTCTCCTAAAATAATGGCTCACAGTCCAAGAGCCAGAAGTTGTTTTAAACGGGGAGGGGTTGGTAAGACAAACAAGACAAACAAATGACATCAGAGTGTGAGACACCTGGGACTTTGTCCAGGGGAGGACTCAGGGACACCAGTGGAGAAGAGAGATGGGCAGGGGGAGAAGACCCTCATCTCCCTCGACAGGAGCACTAGGAGCACTCACTGGGAAGAAGGGACTCAGTTAGAAGGCGCAGGACAGAGCCAGTGAAGAGGCTGAGGAGGAGCTTTGCTATTAGACAACAGGAAAATAGACAGACCACAAGAGCGCAAGCCACTGAATCAGATCCAGAGGAAAACCAAAGTTGGCTAGGCCTGAGATGGGAACACACGGACACCTGAGCTGTACCTTCTGCATGCAGACAAGAGCTGCACAGCTGAACCCTAGGGCCACTGCAAATTCTTAAGGATGTTTTGTGTTTGTACTTTCCCTCTATTTTGCTAGATCAGACAAGACAACTCTCTAAATGGAGTCACTTAAGATCTGGATCAATTCAGGCTGGCAAGGTCTAACACTCAGGCTTCTGACACCTCTGGCAGTAATGACTAACCAATAAATGTCAGGTAACTAAAGCTTTATTACGTCAAGACTCAAGCACTTTGATGCCTTTAGTGAAAAATAAAATAAATTAATCAATGTTACCGACCTAATCATATGCACAGCTCTTCTGTACCAAGTGCTGCATTTGTCACATAACATGCCTTTAATCTTCACCAATTTACGAGGCAGAAACTACTAGCAGCACCTTCCAGGTGAAGGCACTGACCCGCAGAGAAGCTAAGCAACTTGCCTGCAAAGCCAGGTGGCTCTAAACTTGAGATTCTTGACCACTGAGCTCTGCTTTCTGCTCACTGAAATTTACAGATGGCCATGGCCATCCACATACTTAAGAACATTTCCCCTCACCTATACAATTCAGAACTCAGCTGCCAAGGACTACAACGAAATCAAAGGCACTAGTGTAAGAAAATTAAGTATGAAGAGAGTGACGAGATAATGACCAAAGGGCCAGAGATGCAACTCAGCTGACAGTGTCTGCCTGACACCAGGCCCTGGCTGATGTGGGATTTCCCTCTGTATGCTACGACTACCATTAATGTATAAAGAAACTGCTTTGGACCTATAGCAGGGCAGAACTTAGTTAGGCAGGGAAAATTAAACTGAATGCTGGGAGAAAGAAGGGCGGAGTCAGAGAGATACCATGTAACCCTGCAGGAGGCAGATGCAGGAACTTTAGCTAGTAAGCCGCAGCCACGTAGCCAAACACAGATTAATATAAATGGGTTAAATTAATATGTAGGAGTTAGCCAATAAGAAGCTAGAGCTAATGGGCCAAACAGTGATTTAATTAATACAGTTATTATGTGATTTCGGGGCTAAACGGCCAGGAACAAACTAGCGGCCTCCTTACTACACCTGGCTTCAACCTCAGCACCACATACACAGGCAAGTTGGTCATGTGATCCGTGCACTTACTATGTACAGGCAAGATAAGCAGTTTAAGACCACTCTCACTTCACAGAAGGTTGGAATCCAGCCTGGGCTAGGTGCAACCATCTCTAAATTGAAAAGGAAAGCGTGCACCCAAAACTTAATTTTAATAGCTAAACAAGGGCAGAAAATACAAGAAGGAAGAGGACCCAAGTCAACAGCTTTTTAACTGTTATCTAAGAAAACAAATTTACACAGCTATGAGCCTATCGTAGACTTTCACGCTGAAGACATATTGTTATTTGGTTTGTTTGTTTTGTGCTTTGTTTTTGTTTTTTTGAAACAGGATTTCTCTGTAGCTTTGGAACCTGTCCTGGAACTCACTTTGTAGACCAGAATGGCCTCGAACACAGACATCCACCTGTCTCTGCCTCCCAAGTGCTGGGATTAAAGGTGTGTACTACCATCGCCCAGCGACTGTTACATCCTTTAGGAAACACCTGGCTAAACCATAGTACACTAAAAAACATGAAGTCAAGTGGTTTGAACTGAAACTTGCTCTCCTGAATCTTGGCCCTATCCTAACCCAATACTTTCCCCAGTACTCCTCTTAAACTTGTACTAAAGCTCTTTTTCTGACCCAAGCAGAAATCTACTCTCAAGACTGCATCTCCTGGCCACTTAACCTACAGCTCTTGCTTCTTGACTCAATATAAGCTTCAGAAGTTTGGGGCTGAGTCCAAAACAAAACAGCTACTGCGATAGGAGGTGCACATGAACCCACCTCTGGATACAACTGCATCTCTGCCTTTTCTACTTTTATATTTTTCACCTACCTTGACTTAGCCTCAAATGGAAATGAACACACTCATCTCCCTACTTACAACAAAGAAAGCTGGATATCCTACTGCATTTTCAAAGACCCTGAATCTCATTTAACAGAAATGTGATGCACAGAGAGTTAATTTACTTGTACTTTTCAAAATGCCCTTAAGAAAAGATGAAAGATTAATTCACTAGTACTTGCAACACATTTACCATGCACGGTCCCGGCAGCACTGTTGCACTCCTGAGCCTCAGGTGATGCACATGTGACAGTGGAGCTCTCCCCACTAAAGGACTGTTTTTATAATAGGTCAGAATCTGAGGTCTCAAAATAAATAATTATTCCAGGTAATCCCGCAGAACTGAGAGCTGAGGGTGGAGTGACATTCAGCCACTGATTGGCCATAAGAAGCCAGTGACGTGCAGGCAGGCCTTAAAGCACACCACAAACACTCTGCTACTAGGTCCATTCAAGAAGTGGTGCCTCATTCTCCTCCCACCAGGAGAAACTAGACTTGCTTCTAATAGCACAGGAAGAAACAGAAGCAGATTCACTGTTGCAGCAATACCCCCAGGTGACCGAGGTCCAGGCAACTGCAAGCTTGAACCTCATGAGAGACCCCAGGCTTCTACCAAATTTGTGACCAGAAAAAAACTGTTGTTTGAGGCCGGTTGGCATGGGTGCATTGCTAGCCAGACATACGGGACATTTACACAAGTCAAAATTTTCTAACAATCACCTTTAAAAGGTTTTAAAAAAAAAAAAAGGTGAGACTAATTTAATAATATATTTTATTGACCCTAATATATCTAAAATATTGGAATTTCACACACTGATATAAAATGGTATTTTTAAAAGCATAATGAAATAGTTCACCTAAGTTTTATGGGGTTTTGTGGGGGAGTGGGGTTGAAACAAGGTTTCGCTGTAGTTTTGGAGCCTGTCCTGGAACTAACTCTTGTAGACCAGGTTAGCCTTGAACTCACAGAAATTCACCTGCCTCTGCTTCCTGTGTGCTGGATTAAAAGCGTGCGCCACCACCGCCCAGCTTCACCTAACTTTTGTAGTAATTCTTCAAAGCCTATGTTTAACATTTGCAGTGCATTTTAACCCACACCAGTCAGTTAAGTTCCCTGAGTGAACTGTGGCTGGCAGAGTTGGCCTGTACAGTGTCTGCTCTGCAGCTTGTTGCCCCTCTAGAAAGTGGTAATATGTAAAACACCAAACACCCAAAGGTTTGTTTCTCTTTTCTTCACTTGGCTATCTCATTTATACAGGTTCCAAAGCTGGAGAAAACAGTGTTTAATAGTTTGTTGCCGGGAAAAAGAAGGATCCCTTTGAAAAGCCCAAAAGAAATGAATTCTTCCTACAAAGTACCAAAGTCAAGAGTATAGAAAACACTGCCTGCAGCTTCATTAGCGGGTGCTTCCCTCACACACACTGACCTAGGACTAAAGGCAAGATGTGGTCTGATCTGAAGTAGAAGCCTATGAAAGAAATAGAAGGGTAAAAAGTAGAGGAAGCCAGGGATGGTGGCGCATGCCATTAATCCCAGCACTTGAGAGGCAGAGGCATGTGGATCTCCGCCGAGTTTGAGGCTGCCTGGTCTACGTCTGGTCTACACAGTGAGTTCCAGGACAGCAGGGCTATGTAGAGACCCTGGCCCAAATGAAAGTGAGAACAGAACTAGAGCTTGATTCCCAGCACCCACACGACAGCTCACCTCCATCTATAACTCCAGTCCCAAGAGGAGCTGGTACCCTCTTCTGCTCTTCCCAGGTATTTCATACACAATGGTTCACAGACATACAAACAGGCAAAACTTTGCCCATACACATAAAATAAAAAGATTCAAATATTTAAAAATAAATAAATAAAAGCATGGAGAAGCAGAGGCAGCACATCTGGCTTTCTCCTCTGCCACATTCTACCAATGCTACATCCTAGAGTCCGTAAAGAGGGACCAAACTAGGTAGGAGACAGAGATCGCCACTAAAAAACCTACTCCAGTGTAACCAACTCACCCTTTTCTTCCTCCACCATTTCTAGATTCAGATCATTATGGAGGGAAAGGAAAGTCCAGCTGTGTGAGTCACTGCAGCCATCCCAAGAGGCCTGGGCAAAAATCCCAAAGACGGCTGGAAACAGCTGCTATGAAGAGATCAACAGCAATGAGAACAGGAGGCTAAGGAGGAAGAATTCATAGTTTATCACACATGATTCAATTCTGGCCTCACAAAAGCTACTTCTGAATTTTTTCTCCCAAACAATGTTTCTTCTCTCTTAAGATTATTTTCCTAATGAAGGAAATGACAGATTCACAACCAAAGACTCCATGAAAGTACTAGCCAGTCAGTGAGACCACTGCCACCATGGGTTCCCACAATACATAGCAGACAAGAATCCACCAACTGACAAAAGAAATGTTTTAATAGTATCTGCTAAAGTCAGATACCTCTAACTTAAATAAAACTTTGAGAAGAAAAATGTCCATGAGTAAATTACTTGCTGAATGAGTGTAAGGGACCTGAATCCAAGTCCCTAGAACGCACACCAGGCAGGCAGTAGTAGCACAAGTCTTTAAACGTAGCACTCCCATTGGCAAGATGGGAGGCAAGAGACAGGAGGACCCCCAGAAGCTTGTGGACCTGCAAGGCTGGCTTTAGCAGTGGTAAAACATCACCAAGGAAGCTCTATCTCAAACAAGGTGGAAGGTGGAGACTGATATGCAATGCAAGGCTGTCCACTGACCACTGTGGAACAGACTTACCTATACTCACAAATGGGAATGCATAAACATCTCACACACGGAAAAGGACAGGGAAAAAAGACATCGAGAAATACAAGGCTGCTCAAACCAGAGAACTAGCTCTAGGGAAGCGGGGTTCTTCTCTTGGGCCTCATGTGACAAAGATCTTCAAGCACTGTTGATTAAGAAAGGAGACTCAGAAGTGTTTTTTTAGAGAAGTCCAAGACAACCAGCCTCAGTACTATTAGTCCACTTCCTACTGCGCCCCAAAACTGGCCACACATCAATTCCAGAAGGAAAAGTGGCTACACACAGGTCCTGATACACTATCAGAATGAACAGCAGTGCTCCAGAAAGAAGGTACCAATTCTAAACAGGAACTTCTCAGTGACTGACAGGAAAGAACACAGACCTTTCCTGACATCATGCCCACTAATAGTGACTTGGTAGGCACCAATTTATGAGACCTTGAAAACTAAGGAACAATCTCTTCCACTGGCTCTCTCTACACCCAGATGGCAATTCTTTAAAATCTCTGGCTTGCTGGACGGTGGTGGTGCACATCTTTAATCCCAGCACTTGGGGGGCAGAGACAGGTGAATCTCTGTGAGTTTAAGGCCAGCCTGGTCTGCAAGAGCTAGTCCCAGGACAGGCTCCAAAGTTACAGAGAAACCCTATCTCGGGGGGGG
>NC_022017.1:11928506-11931519 GCF_000317375.1 Microtus ochrogaster
AAAGAAAGAAAGAAAGAAAGAAAGAAAGAAAGAAAGAAAGAAAGAAAGAAAGAAAGAAAGAAAGAAAGAAAGAAAGAGAAAAGACATGATCCAGGGAAAAGCCCCTTTCATCCCACCACCTGCTATCAGTAATACTAAACAAGACACAAAATAACAAATTCTCTACATGCTCCTCCCTCCCACTTTTTTTTCTCTATAGAATTTTATTTCTTCCACAAATGTTACTTACTCTGACATGATTCTGCAAAACATTTTACAGTAACAAAGAGAGTCAAGGAGGTCCTGCAAGCAGACCAAGAGGCTGTTTCCAGGGTAGGACTGCTGTGGCAGCTCCTTCAGCCAATAGCCTTGAAGATACCAGCCCACTTGGGCGTGGTCTCTTATACTATATTTTCAGCTGTAAAGTGTGTTCGCTAGCTTTGCTAAACTGTTCTTGTTCCTTGTTTGTGCAGATGACCGTGATCTAGGACAGTGATCTGTGAATCTCCCCTAAATAAATAACCCCTTATTATACGTAATTCTGAACTAGCGTGGGATTATTTTGTTTGTTCTGCCATCATCTGGCGCCCAGGATGGGACTCAAACCCACGACCCTGAGATTTAGAGTTTCATGCTCTACCAACTGAGTAACAGCTGCGGAAATGGATCTCATAGAAAGAACATCGCCCCCATGACAGCTGGAAGCAATTCTAGAAGATGACGCCCCCTCTCCCAACAAAGTTTGTACTCATTGTTAGAAACATCATTTAGGGGTTGATTTATTACTCGTATAGGGTTGGGGTTTGGGGTGGAAATTATGTAAGCCCAGATATCTCAAAATATATATATATATATGGAAAATTGAAAAGAAAATAGGTAATTTAGTGTGTGAACTTTTGACACTAATAATAATAATAATAATGAGTAATAGATTGAATACTTGTGAGCTATTATTTATGGACAATTTACATTGGTATAGATTTTTGTATATTAAGACAAGTCAAATTATATTTGTTATATTGAATATGCTCCTATTTGTTTACAATATTTGTACACCTATACATTATATATTTCTATCTCCAATCAAGATATTTATACATTGTTTACATTTTGAGGTTGTTGTCCTCCTTTAATGCACAGTTGTCTAAAGATTGTTTATATTCTGATAGGAAATCTTAATCATTAAGTTATATAAGTATTAAGTATTATAGGTCAATAGTCAGAGATTCCATCTTACACCTGTAAGAATGGCCAAGATAAAAAACACTGATGACAACCTATGCTGGAGAGGATGTGGGGTAAAGGGAACACTCCTGCATTGCTGGTGGGAGTACAAGCTGGTACAGCCCCTTTGGATATCAGTGTGGCGATTTCTCAGAAAATTAGGAAACAACCTTTTTCTCAAGACCCAGCAATACCACTTTTGGGTATATACCCAAAGGATGCTCAACCGTGCCACAAGGACATGTGCTCAATTATGTTCATAGATAACAGCATTGTTTGTCATAGCCAGAACCTGGAAACAACCTAAATGCCCTTCGACCAAAGAATGGATAAGGAAAATGTGGTACATTTACACAATGGAGTACTACAGAGCAGAAAAAAATAACTACATCTTGAAATTTGCAGGTAAATGGATGGAGCTAGAAAATATCATTTTGAGTGAGGTAACTCAGACCCAGAAAGACAATTATCACATGTACTCACTCACAGGTGGTTTTTAAACATAAAGCAAAGAAAACCAGGCCACAAACCACAATGCCAGAGAACCTAGACAACAATGAGGACCCTAAGAGGAACTTACATACATCTAATCTACATGGCAAGTAGAAAAGACAAGATCTCCTGAGTAAATTGGGAGCATGGGACCTTGGGAGAGGGTGGAAGGGGACGGGAGAGGCAGGGAGGGGAGCAGAGAAAAATGCAGAGCTCAATAAAAATAAATGAAAAGAAATTATGATGGGCTGAAGGGTCAGAGTATTGAACTCAAGTATGCACATAATAACAGAATTTTTCCTACAGGTTTTCCAGTTTTCAGCCAACATAACAACAAGATAGTCAGAATATAAGGGCAAAGCACAGACTGACCTTCTTTAAAGCAGCTAGATTTTTTTTTTTTTTTTTGCTTATTTACTTCATGTGTGTGTGTTCATGAGCTTGGTACCCATAGAAGTCAGAAAAAGACACTGGATCCCCTGGAATTGGAGTTAGAAATGACTGTGAGCCACCAAATAGGTGCTTGGAACTCAACCCAGGTCCTCTGAAAACCAGCCAGTGCTCATTGAAGCATGCCACAACTGACCTTTTAAAAAGAACTGATACAAATAACCAATGCTTGAAGCCCATCCAACCCAAGACCTACAAGCACAGACAACTATAACACAGCCCAACACAAACTCATAAGCTTACTAAAACATGAAATTGTGTCCTTTTTTTGTAAGTCAACTGCAGTTCTGAAGTATGAACTTTGTAAATGACATCATGTCACAACATCAAAAGGTTAAAACATCCCTGCAAGGAATTTGCCTTCCATACTGTGAGTTAGACAGTAACTTGGTACTCAATACACCAGGAAGCTATTAACACCCAAGCTCACAGTCCCACAGAGAATAGGCACTCACCAGACAAAGGTTAATTTTCATGAAGGCACATGTGAAACACCAAACATACATAAAAACATTATTAATTTTACAGTATCTAAAAGGAAGACTTGTCAAAGCCATAGACCCTAGAAAAACGGTAAAATGCCTACTAACATTTAAATAGATTTGTAGAGCTGGAAACAATAAATCATCAGAAGAACAACCCCGAAACATGCACCCAAGGACTTCACAGACCTGCCTTTAAATAAACACTATGTATGTGCAAAAAGACTTTGAAACTCTGACTTATGCATTTATGATGCTTATTCATAACCTTTGCCTTATGCCTAACCTTGAAGAAAAAAAGAAAGGAAACTAAAGAGAATTAGAAGAAAGGAAGGGCCAGGCAGTGGTGGTGCACGCCTTTGATCCCAGCACTTGGGAGGCAGAGG
>NC_022017.1:11931869-11933655 GCF_000317375.1 Microtus ochrogaster
AAAAAAAAAAAAACTCCCATGTTTCTTGGGCTCTATGGCTCATGCCTGTAGTCTAGCTACAGCAGGATTACCAAGAGTCCAGGCCAGTCTGGACTACTTAGTCAAACTGTCTCAAAAAGGGAAGAAAACAGAGAAAGACTCCTCAGTCTCTTGTATCTCTGTAGTAAGGGTCTGTCTTCAGCTGTGCCCACCAGGACCCCCCCACTTACCCCAGCAGCACACCTCCTTCCTACGGGGCCTGAAGATCTTTACTGGGACTCAAGATTCTTTCACTCCCCACTGACAGTTCCTCTATTAGTTTATCTCATTTACTACACAACCAATGTTTACTGAGTGACAACTGTGCTCCATTATAAACAAAAGGAGAACAGAAGAAAAGGTTAGTTCCTAGTCCTGATCTTCAGAAATTGCAACCTAGGGAGAGATTTTCAGCATTAAACTTCTTACCCATATAAGAATGGGTAAGAATCATCAGGCAGTGGTGGCGCACACCTTTAATCCAAGCACTCGGAAGGCAGAGGCAGGTGGATCTCTGTGAGTTCAAGGCCAGTCTAGTCTACAAAAGAGAGTTCTAGGACAGCCAAGGCTGTTCCACAGAGAAACCCCATCTCAAATTCCAAACGAAAACAAACAAAAAAGAATGGGAAAGAAAAAGAATACAGAAGGCAACAGTCACGCATTCAGCTACACAAAGCAAACTGCTAACACTGGGCACCTCTAGGGGACCAGCAGAAATTGGAGGTGGTGGTCACTGTGACAATGGTTTTGTATCTCAGAGAGTGTATGTGGAAGGGATATTTGTAAAAACAAATTTACGTGTTAATTTGAAATTATAAACAAACTTTAAAGACTGGATGTGGTGGTATATACCTGTAACCCCAGCATTTAGGAGGCTGAGCCAGGAGGATCACAAGTCCAATACCAGCCTAAACTAAAAAGCAATACTCCTTTTTTATGTTTAAATTAAATTTTTTAAAAAATGAGACAGTAAAAAGAAACTTCAAGAAAGCGACAATGTCTAGTTAATCTACTGTCCCTGTGCCTGTCAAGCACAGTGACTAGCAGTGACCAGAGCTCCACAGCCAGTACACAGCAGAATAGAAGAGAAAATCAAGTTTCATAAATTACTGTCTATAATCATCACTGTTCTGTAGGTTAGTGCAGCGTCTCAACCTCCAAACTACTGGATGGCCCTTTCCTGTGGGACTGGGACTGGGACAGGGCCTCTTAAGATGTAAAGCCTCACCCACTAGATGCCAGCATCTCCACAATTACCAAGTCCAACGATGCCCTCCATCATCTACCTCCACTTCCTCAACTTGTGAAGCATTCTATATACAACTTGCCTAGTGATTTCAATGCTCGATCTTGTTTGTTCAACACTCAAGCTGACAGATATATCCTCACTCCAGGGATCACCCCACAGTCACCCACCAGACCCTCAGGAATCATCACTACCCAAACCTGCAATGTCCTGATCTCAGTCTCAGATCACCAACCCCTTTAGTCTACCCAAACCCTCAGCAGCAGATCAATGTTTGGTCCTAGGTAATGGCACTAGGCTACATTCATGGACTTTTAAGTCTGTTTGATAAACTTAAGAAACCGGGGCTGACAAGATGGCCCAACAGGTAAGGAAACTTGCCATGCAAGCCTGCCTGCCTCAGTTTGATTTCTTAAACCCACATAATAGTGGAAGGGAAGAATTGATTTCACAGGTATCCTAACCTATACAACGTACACCAGGAGCCGGGCGATGGTGGCGCACGCCTTTAATCCCAGCACT
>NC_022017.1:11933916-11952130 GCF_000317375.1 Microtus ochrogaster
TTTTTTGCTTTTCCTCTGTAGCTTTGGAACCTGTCCTGGAACTCGCTCTGTAGAGCAGGCTGGCCTCGAACTCCACCTGTCTCTGTCTCTGCCACCCAAATGCTGGGATTAAAGGCATGCACCATCATTACCCAGCTTGGAAAAAAAATTTTTTTGAAGCCATCCAGACCACCTGACTTCAAGCCTGAAAGTTTCTCACAAATCTTTACTACACAGAGGAGCAACTACTCTTTAACCTATTTCATTTGTGGTTGTTGTTGTTACTGCTGCAGCTATTTTAAATTTTTAATTAGCATACAAAGGGTGAAAGGTAATTATGACATTGCAAACAAAGTATGTTTTAGAAGATTCTCCTCTCCCTTATGTTCCCAACTCTCCTGTCCCCATACCCTTATTACCTCCCTGCCCTGTCTTTCATGTCACAAAAGAAAGCTCCACTGATTAAGAGCACTGGATCCTCTAGCAGAGGACCTGGGTTCAATTCCCAACAGCCACAGAGTGGCTCACAACTGTCTGCAACTCCAGTCCCAGAGGAGCCTACACCCTCTTTTGGTCTCTACAGACACCAGGCACACAAGCAGTACACAGACATACATGTAGGCAAAACACCATACACATAGAAATAAATACAATTTAAAAAAAACATATGAAAAGGCTCACAAATTTACATGCTACCCATGCACATGGGCATGCTCACCTTCTTTACAGTTCCCATTCAGTGAGGTGCTGCCCACATGAGCACTGTGCTTACATTCCTGAGACAGCGGCTTGATATACAGTCTGGCCTTGTACTCACAGTGATCCTTCTGCCTTACTCTTATGGGATATAAGGGTTCACCACTGCTCTCAGACCAAGAGTAGCTCCTTTTACAGTCTCCCTCCTGTCCAGGAAAAGCACTCACCACCTACTATTCTCTCTTCCCCTAACCTCACATCCATGAGACACTCAAAACAAAGTAAATCTAGGCCAGCCTAGACTACATGAGCCCCCATTTCAAAAACCAAACAAACCAAAAGAGTCACTTGGCCCCTACTGAATCCATGGCAGAACACTTTTTACTAGCTTTTGTCTCATGAGGCAATTGTGGGGTAAGCAGCCTGGCAAAAGTTTTAGCAAATTAGAGCCAAATCCTTCTTTAAATGTGTTCTAAACTTTTTCTTGACCTAAAAGCTTTGACAAGTGTCTTAAAAGCAGTTCTAGTGAACCATTTTTGGTAACATGTGAGCAAAATTATTTTTAGCTGGAAAAGTTGACTTCAATCCCTCTCTCATAACTCAAGAGGCTCTGACCAGGTTCAGTTCAAGCTTTGTTTTTCAGAAAAGTTTGTCTTTGAGTGGATTCAAAGCATAGAACATTCAGCACCAAAGGAACAGCTTTGTGAAAGGGCAGACTGTCACAATGCCATAATACCAGGGACATGCAGAAATCATCACTTGCCTAGCTGCACCTACTCAGTGCACTATGGCAATGAAGCACTCAGCTCTCTGGAGCGTCTCAAAGTTTCTCAGGCTTGAGCTGGCAGCAGCATCCCAGGCTATGAAATGCAAAACCTATACTTGCATAGGAGCAAGGGCTTTGAATGAATTAAATAAACAGCACAAAGTTCAAGCTATTTCCACAGAGCAAAACTGTGATTCCAAACTGAGGGCAAGTTTCTTCTATGATGATGACAGAGAGAAAGAAGAAAAGGGGGGAGTCCGCTGGAGGCAACACCTGACGCAGGGCAGGGGTGGAAACCAAGGCCTCGGGAGTGCTAAGCAAGTACCTTTACTGCACTCTATGGCCAGCTGCAGCTTTCTACAGTTTTACTATACCAGCCCCACTACAGAGCATACTCCCTGAGGGAAAGAACAGCCACTCAGTTAGCTTGTGAACACTAGCATAGGACATAGGACGGATAGGTGATGGCTGTCTTCAGGATGTCAATGACACTGTGGAAAATCCCCACTGTCAGCCCCAACCCTAGCCTTGCAAGCCCTGTCCATTAACACGCCACTGCTTCTGCCTCGAATGGACTGCTTCTTTCTCTCCCTCTCAATGCTTCACTACAGCTCCAGCAGAACACTTGAGAACTCTGCACCCCACTCCTGTGCTCTCTCCTGTAGGTCATAGAGCCCCTCCAGCTACCATCAGCTCAACTTTGGGAACAAAAGGCTTCTCCCAAGTCCATCTGCCCATAAAAATGCCAACAAATGTAATGAAAATGTAGATGCCCGCAGAGGCTTATGCACTAGTTCTGAGTCACCTGGTTTCTTCTCAGCCCATTGCCTGGCCTGCACTTGGCCTCTTATAACTGTACTGTTAAATGACTCACCTGCATGCACGTTCAATTTTCTAACATTATTTTCCATTTTTAATTCTTCTCTGTATTTGCCAATTCCTTCATATAAACACTTCCAGTCAACAAAAAGTGACATAGCTAATAATAAATATACATAAAACTATGCATAATAGCAGACATTACATAAATATGCTTAGTAATAAAAATACCGCATGTGTTCACAAAACTTTGTATTTAAGACAAAATTAAGCTAGCTGTATGGCACTAGAAATGCCACTTCTTGACTGTCATGGCAGACCCAGCAAACCTCTGCTCCAATGCACCACTTCACTCATTTCTATAACAAATACAGGTTAACAGATCTGAAGTTCTATAATTATTCCTATAATTATGAATATAAAAACTTTCTTTCTGCAGTGCTGGCATGAATCTCATGCTGCATGCTCAAACAATGAGTGGCACATCTAGTCAATGCATGCGTATCAGTCCCCTTTATATACAGTTTAACTTCCAAAACTTCGGTTATTCAGTCAAACAATCTAAAAATATTAAACAGAAAAGTCCAGAAATAAGGTAAGTTTTCAATTGTATACTATTTTGAGAAATGAGAATAAATTATCCACTTTCCCACTTGGCCCTTAGAACTGGAGTTACAGGTGGTGTAAGCTGCCATGTATGTGGGGGTGCTGGAAACTGAACGTAGGTCCTCTGCAAGAGCAGAAGAAATACTCTTAACCACTGAGCCAGCCTTCCAAATAGATCTTTATGAAAGATATGTGACCTTTCAGCCTCACAAACAAAGTAGACCTGGCTGGCCTTGAACTCAACTCAGAGATCCGACCACCTCTGCCACCCCAGTGTTGGAATTAAAATGTAGTATCATGCTGGACTGAGAGATGTACTCATATTGCAAAGAACAAGAAAGTTCTTAAAACATTAGCAATTTTCTTTTCCGAGAGGAAAGAAAAGGGGCGCTAATAAATTTTGATCTAAAATGGCTTTTTTTTTTCTTGGTTCTTCAAGACAGGGTTTCTCCATATAGCTCTGGCTGTCCTGGAACTCACTCTGTAAAATAAATGTCTTTGTGATTTATTACTAGTTAATGTTTTCACTGTGTTATATATATATAAATAAAACCCAGAGTTGTATTAAAAAAAA
Source organism: Microtus ochrogaster (assembly GCF_000317375.1). Classification (NCBI taxonomy): domain Eukaryota; kingdom Metazoa; phylum Chordata; class Mammalia; order Rodentia; family Cricetidae; genus Microtus; species Microtus ochrogaster. Next base: position 11,937,357 of record NC_022017.1, read on the forward strand.
AAAAAAACTCTAGGGCCACCAGAACTACAGAATGTTATTAGCAAAAGCACCATACACCTCAGTAGTAAACAAAGGGGAAGTAGACTGAACAAGCTGGAAATGTCCTCCCTGATGCCTAGCATTCAAACCATCAGAAGTTGTTAACTGGAACTAAGCTGGGGGAAGGGGGGCATTATTACATTATTATATGAACCAAAACATCAACTTACCACTCAAGACATGTCCCCCCTCAACCTCTCTGATACAGTAAGCCCAGCTAACAGTTCCTATCTGGGAAGGCCGCAGATCCACGCAAGGAACCACACGAGGTAGATGTTTAACTAAACTGATAAGCTGCAAACTGCCTTCTAAGTATCTGTTCTTATACCCATACATAGGCAAAGGCGGATCAGACAGAGAAGGTGTCTCAGGATTTTATTACAATGTTCAGATTTGGTAATACATGTCACCAAAGAATTACCTCCATCAGTAGTCTACGCACACATCACTGCCCCACTGAAAACTCAAGACACTGTGCCCACCACTTCATGATTCAAACAAATTCTGGCTTTAGTAAAGATTTTAAAAATAATAACCCTATCCCTTAGGTCTGCACCTCACAGCTCCTATAGTTAGGCTATGTTATGCCATCATTTCCTAAGCCACATTCTCCAGAAGACAGACGACATATCAAATGAGTGCTGTTTCCCTAGAGATACTGGCTAGGCCTGTTAGGCTAACTGGGGGACATTCTACAGATTGTGAAGAGGCCCACATCACCTTTCCCACTGGCGACAGCACTGGCAGCTTAGCCCCCACCTCCAGCAGCCACCAACCTAGATCGATGGCTCTTATCAAGATCACAGAGCAACCTGATCTCCCTGCCAACCCATCTCTAGACTGCTACAGCAGGCGCTTTTCGCTATCAGGTTGCACAAATGCCTGGAAACCTTACACTGGGTGTGAAGGAAAGAGCAATAGGTGAAACAACAGAGCATCTGGTGCCCTGTCTGCTTCCATTCACTGTTGAGGCAAAAAACTCAGGCCAGTAAGACAGAGCAAACCTGATTCACCCATTGAAGAGCCTTAGAGGTCACAATGACTATGTGATGAGCCTGGACTGAGGAGAGGCTGACCTCCATCTGGAGAGGAAGGCACACTGGCCTCATTCTCGTTTTCCAGGCTACTGGGATGTTGGTCCTCTATACATTCTTCCTCATGGGAACAAGGCCTCCTACAGAAGCCAACTCAAAAACAGTTCAAGTCAGGCATAGCAGCATTTGCCTTTAATCCCAGCCTTCAAGAGGCAGAAGCAGTCCAATCTGTGAGTTAAGACCAGCCTGGTCTACATAATAGTGAGTTCCAAGACTACACAGAGGAAACTTGTCTCAAAATGAAGTACAACAGTTCTTTCCCGACTTTAAATGAATTGATCTGTAAAGTAGTCAAGCTAGAATCAAGCCAAAGTTTGAAATCTAATCCTCTACCATCCAGGAAGCAAAATATTTCCTGTATGTTGAGCAGCACCTTTATTTGTTTGTTTGTTTGTTTGTTTGTTTGTTTGTTTTTCGAGATAGGGATTCGCTGTAGTTTTAGATCCTAGCTCTTGTAAACCAGGCTGGCCTTGAACTCACAGAGATCTGCCTAGCAGTACCTTTAAAAAAAAATTGATTGATTGATTGATTGATTGATTATGTATAGAGTGCTTTGCCTGCATGTATGCCTGCACACCACAAAAGGGAACTAGATTTCATTCTAGATGGTTGTGAGCCACCATGTGGTTGCTGGGAATTGAATTCAGGATCTCTGGGAGAGCAGCCAATACCCTTAACCTCTGAGCATCTCTCCAGGGCCTAGCAGTACCTCTTTACTTTCCCTCAGGCCTTAGTTACGTGGAACCCACACTCTAGGAAAGAACATCAACCTGGGGCCTTCCAAAAACAGGTGTTACATGCAGCGAATGGCAATTATGGTTGCTGAGATGCGAACATCTACTACCAATTAAACCTTTTCCCACTGCTCAACACCGAATTTCACTACATGGCAGTGACATTCAATCAAAATAAGCCTGGGTAGCTGAGAGATGTCTGACCTACAAAAGATGCCATATGAAATAAAACCACTGCAGTGAGACTGCAAGTGCAGTGACTCAGGCAGATCCTGAGGACCATGAGGAACCAGCTCAATGACAAATGGGCTATCTAACACACACCTTGCTCTACTAGTACAGAGACAGGCAACCCGAAACAGCTGGTTGGGAAGGGAGAAAACTGATGCTACTTGTCTTTTACTCCAACAACTCTCTGGATATCAACAGTCAAGGATAAAGGTGCAGTTTAGGTCTCTGGCCTTGTGCTTCTGCTTCCAGAAAAAAAACAAAAAACATGGAACCAAATAAAGTCCAGGACTAATGACTCATTCACACTAGACACACAGATATGGTTATCTGAAAAGACCAAAACAAAATCATCTCAATTCTAGAAAGCTAACAAATAGATGGGGGGAAGGGTAGTCAAACTGGCAGAAGAGTATGCCCAAATGGAGAAAAAAAGCAATCAAACAGAGTTGAGGATTAGTCCTATGTTAGCGTTGTCAGAGGTCAGGAAATGTATAGGAACTGTCTCTGTTGTGGAGAAGCCACAATCACCACCGCAACAGTTACCCCAGTGGAGAACAGAAAGCTGGCAGAAGGCAAACTTTCTACTCCTTAATCTCTGTGTATTCTGAATAGTAACCATGTGGATATACTGTAGGTTTATCAGGATGGCGGCATTCACCTTCAGTCTCATCACTCAGTGGGCAGAGGCAGGCAGATCTCTTGAATTTGAGGTCAACCTGGTCAATATAATGAATTCCAGGCCAGCCAGGGCTACAAAATGAGACCTTGTCCCAAAAATAAATAATTAAGTACATGAACTATTCCCCCTAACTAAGCCAAGGGCTGGGAAAAGCTACCTTCCAAACCTTTGGTCTTAATGGTTTTATTTTGCCTTCTATGATCAATCTCCTAACTGATGTGCTGTTAGTTCATCATTCAATCAACAATTAGAAATGAGATAATTCTGAGACAAAACAACAAAACCAGCCCATCAGACACACCACAACCAGTGATCTCATGTAGCTTCCCACAAATCTAAACCACAGGAAACCAAGATAAACACACAAAGCCCTGACATAAGACTTGGTAAGACCCTAGCTGTATCCAAATAACATAGGAAAAAAACTGGGTTTCAGTGCTGCCTTCAAGTTCTACACTAAAGCAACATTACTGCAAATGTTTTTGAGACAGGCTTGGTGGACACACCCTTGATCACAGCACTTGGGAACCTGAAGGAGGGAGAAATGCTTTCAATATTAAATCATGTGGCATTCAAGGACAAAGAAGTACCTATTGCCCCATTTTTAATCTGCCATACCAGTAATTCCTATGGAAGAACAAAACTTAAAAGGCCTTGATAAAGAGCCTCTAGATTGGCAAAGGAGTCTCAGTTTGTCTCTCCTTGCTGGGAATTGAACTCAGGACTTTTGGAAGAGTAAGCAATGCTCTTAACCGCTGAGCCATCTCTCCAGCATTTAAAGGGGACATTCTGTTTATTTTTCTTTCAGGCTGCCTTGATTTTTTTTTCCTGATCCCAATTAGAAGTACCACAAGCAAAGGATGGTTACATCCTTGCTCTAGATGCTAACATTTTGATTACCTCCGGCTCTTATTACTCATTGTTCATTGTAGATATCTTTTGGCTCCCTTCTGTGCATAGGTCTGTAGCAGCTTCCTAACATGTTAAATAGGTCATTTTGCTCTAACAATTTGGCCTTGACCGGCAGTGGTGGCACACGCCTTTAGTTCTAGCACAAGCACTTGGGAGGCAGAGGCAGGCGGATCTAAGTGAGTTTGAGGCCAGCCTGGTCTACACAGTGAGTCCCAGGACAGCCAGGGCTAGAGAGATACCCCATATCAAAAACAAACAAATAAACAAAAAAAAATGCCTGGAATAAAGCCTAATACCCAAAGCAAAAATGCTTTTCCTCAACAAAAGAGAAAACAAGGAAGCAGCCTCTATATGGGAAAGACCTCATATACAAGAATGTTATTGGGGACTTGGGTCCTTTAAAAAGGAAGGAACCTATGTGTACGGTTTAACACACCCATCTTAAAAACTCTGCTTCCTCCCTTGGAAAAGCAGGTTCTTAATGCTGTCAGCCAACCACTATCTTTGATAATTCAAGATTACCAACTTTGTGATGGTGTTTACCATGAATACTCATGAAATCTTAAAATTTCTAGATGCCACACAGTGCAAGACAAGACAAAAGGAAGGGGTGTTGTAGCCGTTCTCCCTCTTCCTCTTAGAACCTGCTGCATCCACTCAGAATCTAAAAAGCCAGGTAACACGTAGCATGACCACTAGCCCTCAAGAAGCCTCTATTATACTAACCAGGGAAGTCTGGAAGATGAAAAGCAAGCCAGAGTTATAAAGGAACGAGTAGCTCCAAGTGAAAACAGAGAACAAGGGCCAGAAGAAAATGTGTGTAAAATTCTTCTATGAATCTACCTCCAAAGCTGAGATTTAAAGAAATGTGCCAAGCTTCCTCATTTTCAAACATACCCAACATGAGTATCTAAAAAACAAACATGCAGGTAGGCATGGTGGTGCACTCAGGAGGCAGAGGCAGGTGGATCTCTGTGAGTCAGAGGCCAGCCTAGTCTACATAGAGAGTTCTAGAACAACCAGAACTGCTACACTAACCCAAAAGGGGGGGGGTATATAAAATGTTTCCACTTACTAATCTTCCTGGACCCCTTACAGTATCTAATGAAACTGATGAGGTAGGGGCTGGAGAGATGGCTCAGTGGTTAAGAGCATTGTCTGCTCTTCCAAAGGTCCTGAGTTCGATTCCCAGCAACCACATGGTGGCTCACAACCATCTGTAATGGGGTCTGGTGCCCTCTTCTGGCCTGCAGGCATACACACAAATGGAATGTTGTATACATAATAAATAAATATTTAAAAAAAATAAGCTTTGAAACTGATGAGGTAATCTTGTGGCAACTGTAGCCATACACCTCAACCACAGCCCTCCACACTCTCTGGGCAGCATGGTAAAAGGCCAAGTCAACAGGCTGCTCCACTGAGCCCGACATGTTACTTCTAAATATCCTTCTCACTGGTGTGGCTCCTGTTTTCCTTGACACACTATTACAAAGGAGCTTTTACACATACACACGTGCAGTCAATTAACATCTGAGTACAGGAAACCAAATATCAGGTTGCCATGCCCACCTGACACATTTGGCTGTTCAACTCCACCCCAGCTTCTGTTCTGAGAAAGTCTTTTCTCACCTTTAACCCTGATACCAATGGAGAGATCCAGTAACACACAGAGCAAGCAACGCCCAGCTGTTCGCAGGAGCTGCAAGGCAGACACTAAGGGCCAGACCCTCAGGGAAAATCTGGGGAAACTATTAAAGCCATCTGTGATTCACAACTGAGAAACAGAAGAAAAATCTTCACTTCTACAAGAACAGGGTTCCTTGGCCACTTGGGGCAGGTACAGGTACAGTCTTATGGACCCCTAAGAATTTCACAGGCTAGGCAGGAGAGGAGGTGTGGACATTTGATCAAATGTTAAATCTAGAAAGTCCTATAACAGGGACTGAGGAGATGGCTGGGGGGAGGGGGGTAAAGCGCTTGCCATACAAGTGTGAGGACTGGAGTTCAGATCTCTAGAACCCAAATAAATGTCAGTGGGAGTGGAAGCCAGCCTATGATCTGAGTGAAAGGGAGGCAGAAATGGGGAACTGGACCCCAACAAGCTCATTAGCTAGGCTAGCAGAAAAGGCAAGCTCAAGGTTCAGCAGAAGACCTACCTATACAAGATGTAAGTATATAAGAGGGACAGCGATCATGGGAGACAACAGACATCAGTTTCAGGCTTCCAAACCCACATGTGAGCCATACACACACATGCAAACACACATACACATGTGCATACAAAGCACACACATATGCATACAAAAAGAAAATAGAAAAAAAAAACAACTAACAAAACCATAAACATGGTAGATAGAAGTAGTCAGGAGACATCCAGGAACAATCAACACTCTGGGAAGTCTTAAATACTGGGCGTTACAAATAAGGGGTAAGGAGGCAGAGGCAAAGGTAGAGAAAAGAGGCAGGGGTTTCCTGAAAAAGGAACAGAAACAAAGTGGAGGCCTTGGTGCTCTCAGAATCTACAAGTCTCTATATATGGACATGGAGGTTGAGTGCAGAAAAAGAAGGGGCTGGTAGGCTAAACAGGAGAATGGACATGATTCTGAGGAAAGCACAGTTCCAACAATATTTTGAGCAGAGTTAACAGTAGATCTGCTTCTGGGGAATCACTCCAATCAACAGTCTGAAGCTGGTTTGAAGAACTGAGAAAAGAGGTACCCCTGTTCAATTCCACAAATCCAAGCCACAACAAAACAAACAAGACAGAAATCAATCTACTTAATGCAACATAGTTATTCAACAAACTTTAAAGATTTGAAACATGTTTTCACTAATCCTGTATCCCAGGTCCTCTGGAAGAACAACAACCAACCTGTCACCCACCTCCCAGGAAGGCTCCCTGGATTCTACAGACTAGCTACATTACCCTCAGCCCCAGCAAGAACCAAGATATTTCAGTAGCCTTCACTTCTTACAAAGAATGAAGCTCCCCCCAACACACACACACACACACACACACACACACACACACCCCTTAATGCCAGGTTCATTCTCTTCCTCCTCCTGAATATAGAGCAATGAGGTTTCCCAGTTTGACACACAGCTCATCTCTAAGTCCCCAACTCTGGCACTTAATCAATCAGAAGCACATTAACCACTCTATGCTGATCAAGCAGTAAGCAGGAACTTACTGAGTGCTGTACAGCAGGATATAAGGAGAGCTGGGAATCAATGTTTAGCACTGATAGGCACTTTAAATAATCTCAGTTACTCATTGTAGCAGCTCATAAGCATTAACTCTCCCAGGTCACAGATACGAGGGAAAGCACTCAGGACCTTGCCAAGGGATGGTAAGTGGAGAAGCCAGGACTCAAATCCAAACAGGGGAGACTCCAGGGGTGTTTACCACACCACCAGTAAAATATATTGATAACAAATGTTTAGACAGCCAGCTTGGTAATAACAGGCTCTCCCCCTTTAAAGGAGGAGGGAACCCTTTAAAGTCTCAGATAAGGGATCACCCAGAAAAAAAACAGGCATAATTAGATGATAACAAATATAATCCCCAAATGGTGCTAAAAGGATGACTCCCAAACATTAATAATCAAAAACATTCAGGCTTAGAAGTAAAGAGATGACTCACAGGGTAAGAGCACTTGCTACTCCTGTAGAGGACCTGGGTTCCATTCCCAGTCCCCATATTGTGGCCCGAATTCCAGGAGACACAACAGGCACCTGTGCTACACATACATGCACACAGGCAAACAAACATTCATATACATAATGTAAAATAAACAAATCTAAAAAAATTATTTTTTAACGTTCAGGTTCAAATACTCAAAGCAACTTAGCCATACTCCAGAGAAATGTACCCTCCACACACACTGCCCTCAGGGTCCCTAAGATAATATGTAGGGGGTGGGGAAGAAACACCCTGCTGCTCCCTTGCTCTCTCAGTTGATTTCCCAAACCACTTTGCCAATCCAAATTATAGAAATATGTGCAGGATTCACATGGCAGTTCTGATCCGCTTTGTCCCAATCCTGGCTCAAGCAGCTTTGCACTACCCTAACTGGATCAGCATCGGCCAATGGGCTTATTCAAGCTGATCTGTGATGGATTAGATAATGAAACCTTAGCCGTGTAAGCTGCCTGCTCCGACTGGGGTGGCAGGGGAAAAGAATAAGAAACTCAATACTGCTAGGGGCCACCTAAACACGGCAAGCACTCGCCATGCCTCGCTCCATCTGCCCGGCTCACGCTCTAGGGGCTGCCATCTCATGCCCACCATCTCTACAGTTCTCTCCCTCTTGTCTCTACTTGAAGTTTAAGTGTGCACCAGAATAAAGATGTTTATGATGTTGTGTTCGCAAACATACAGCAAAAATTCAAACAAATCCGCTCACTAAACAATTGTTTCTGCAATTAAAGCCCAACAGCTACTAAAGGCCTGAGACATCACTGGCGCGTCACCATGCATGTTTACAGTAAGGATTCTGCCCTGCTTTCCCCTCATCCTGTAATCTTGAGGCCTGTCCGCACTAGTCTGCTTCACAATGACATGAAAGTTCAATCTCTAGTTAACTCAGGTTATGTTCAGATGTCAGTGAGATAGGGAAAAGACTGACAAGCTGCCTGGGAGACGAGAGGAAGCTAAGACACAACCCCTCAGCCTGAGTTACCCAGAAGAATAATTCTACCTGTGGCTCAAATACATCCCAAGGTTTACATTCTGGGCTGCCAAGTCATACATGAAAGGAAATTTTTCAAAAGCAAAACAAAACAAAAATAAAAAACTCAGTGATTTTTCCCCCCTTGACCATGCCTCACTTTTCTCCACCTGAATGAGTCCTCGAACGTCAGTAGACGCCCAGCTCCCAGAGTGACAGCATTTGGAGATGGAGACTCTGGAATGTATTAGAATTTAATGAGGGCATGAGGGTGGGGTCACTGAGGTAAGTATCATTGTTTAGCTCTGGCTCTCTCTACCCTTGATGCACTCAGTGAGCAAAGACCACCTTGGCAGATAGCCAGAAGGCACTATTTGCAAGCCCTGAAGCAGACCCTCACTGGGTCCCAAACCTCTGGCTGGCACCGTCTTGGACTTTCACAGCTGTCAGATAAAAATGTCTGTTATTTAACCACCAGTGGATGACTTTTGGTTGTCGCAGCCTAAGAAAACTAAGGCAGAGAGAAATAAGGTTTAAGTCACTTACATGAGATACTATCCACAAAATTACTTGTAAGAAAAGCATGTTATTGAGTAACTTTACTGAGAGTAGCACAATGCCCAGCTTCAGAACCAAAAACCCAAGCGAGGGTCCAAACACATACCCACCTAGAAGGAATCAACCCGGAAACGAGCAAATAGAAAGATCTACGACTTCAGTCAACACCAAATTCACACACAGGATACCTGGGAGCCCTCCTGAGACCAGAAAGAGCCTCCCTACTACTAGAGTCACTAAGACATGAGCTACACCTGAGGGCCAGGATCTGCATGTAGTCCTAGCTACTCAAGAGACTGACTTCAGAAGATAGCAGGCCTGCCTAGGCCACAGAAAGTCTGAGGCCAGCCCAAGCAGAGTAATAGATGCTATCACAAAATATAGAGTAAAAACAGGACTGGGAATGTAGCTCAATGGTAAAATGCTTGCCAAGTATGATCAAGGGTTTGCTCTCCAGTACTGGAAAAACAAAAAAAGAAAAAAAAAGGACACAACTCTCACAGACTACAGATGAAGCTCAGTGGTAGGGCAAGTAAGTACCAGCCATACATGAGACCCTAGGTTCACTCCCCAATGTGTATGCACTTATATACACATTAATACACACCACATTTGTACACCACAGTTGTTCACACTGCTGGACTCACTCAGCTACTCTAGATTGATGACTATGGTCAGAAGCAGTTACTAAGCCACAAAATCATCACATACCAAATTTCCACTGCCATAAAGACTTTTGCTGAAGGTTATAAGTAATAATTAAGAAACATCTTACCCTATACTAGAACCAAATTCCTAGAAGGTTACATAAAATTACAATTCTTGATGATTCAATTGTTTGCAATGACTAGAAAGGATGACCCAAAGAATTCCTTGGTGTGTTTGGTAAAACCTCCATGTCTCCATATCAGCCTTGCTAGAAGTGAGAGGATGGCCTGACCTCTATTCATGCCACACACTCAGCTTTCCAGTAAGGGCAGGAACAATTTCCAGGCCCCATTTTTTTTTAATTTTTTTTAAATTTTTATTTATTTATTATATATACTGTATTCTGCACCAGATCTCATTACAGATGGTTGTGAGCCCCCATGTGGTTGCTGGGAATTGAACTCAGGACCTTCGGAAAAACAGGCAGTACTCCTAACCTCTGAGCCATCTCTCCAGCCCTCCAGGCCCCAATTTTAATAGCCATATTTCTCACCCATGCTTCAATTTCACACCAATCCCATCTCTTTCCTCCAACTCCACAGTCCAGGTTTCTCTATTTCCCTACTCTTCCCCAGGCTAAGTAGCCTCTTCTCCCCTCATGGGGCTTCTGTGTACTGGTCTAGAGAACACCGTCTTCCTCTCTCCCCAGAGTTCCTCCTGAACTGAAGGTTTATAGCACAAGCCCAGACTCTGGAGCCCCAGAATTCCACTTTGGAAATAATGATGTCCAAAAGTTAGTGGGCCAATCCAACAAGACTCAGTCTTGGAACCTAGTTTAGGATTGTAGTTCCATTAAGTAAGTAGAATTAACTCAGTCAACTACTGCATTCTGGGGGGGGGGGGAGTTAATCCTTTGTACTCTAGGGCACTGAGTAATTTTATGATGGTCCCTTTACTCAGGAATCTCATGATTAATTTAATCCCTAGGTTATTTTTAAGTGGTAAATTTCAGCTTCAACTTAACAGACATTCAACGTTTATTATAAACTCAGGTATTATGAAGAATAAACAAAGGAAATACAATTTCTGCCTTGTAAACGCTTACAGTTTAAGGAAGTAGGCACAAAAAGCCTCTGATGACAATAAAAGATGAAACTTAAGTACGTATAAATATACCAGCAGGCAAAAACAGAGTCTGATAGTGCCAATTATGCTGTAGGTAAGTCTTCAAAGACCCAGTATGACTTCAGAAAGACTCCAGCTGTCTTTCAGATATGAGAAAAAATATATACTCCTAGAGAAAGCCATACACTAAAATGCCTGCATGACGATAAGGTACTTAGATAGAGCCTCCAGGCCCATCTAAAGTGCTGATGCTATCTCCTGACAAGGCCTGTACCTGCTCCTTCTGTCCCACCTACACTGGCCTCCAGTGCAGCACACCAAGCTGCTTCTCTCCCAGTGTCTCAGCCCTCTGGGTTCCTCTTCCCTAAACCACTGAATGGCCTCAATCCTCTTCCCTAAAACCTCTGAATGAACCACATCTTCATTTCAAAGGTCACCTATAGAGAGACCTTCCTGCACTATCTCTAAAGTTGTCTGTTTCTCTGCTTAATTTTCTCACAAGCTAACAAAAACTGCTGATTTGTCTCTTTCTGTGGGCTATTCAATAAAAGTAGGATTTCTTTATATATCCTCTAGCATTAAAACAATGCCAAAACACCGCCACTCAGGAGGCAAAGGCAGGAAAATCTCCAAATTCAAAGCTAGCCTGGTGTACACAACAAGCTCCAAGACAGTCAGGACTAGATAGAGAGATGCAGCCTCAAAATCAAAACAAACAAACAAAACAGTGCCTAAGAGTGTCACAACTGCTGGGTAAACACTAAAGTATTACACACCCACTTTTTGTTTAACTTTTCATTCATTTGTCTCCCTGCCCCAATCACATGCACAGTTAGGAAAGGAAACTTGGCTTATGTTTTTTAAGAAGGCAACCTAGAAATCATTTTATACAAACACTTTTCTAAATAAGAAAACAGAGGTCCCCAAAAGTGGGTTTTCCCCAGGATAATAGAGCTAGTTAAAAACAGAGGGAGGACTAAGTCAATGATGATGTTAATACCTGTATGAAGTGGCGCAAAAACTACAATAATGAGCTGGGTGTGGTGGTACACGTCTGTTATCGCAGAAATCTACTAGGAAGGTAGAAGCAGGAAGGTCAGGAGTCCAGGAGTTCAAGGTCACCCTCAGCTACCACAATGAGTTCAAGACCAACCTAGGCTACAAATAAGGCCGTCTCAAAAACAGGGAAAAGTAACGAATATCCATAAATATACAGAGTAAAATAATTCTCCCAAAGGACTTAATTCACCCTTCCTCTGAACATCCCAAAGTCCCTATGCATTACTCCATTCCCAAGAATCACTACCCTTAGCCAATGTAAAAGCAGTCAGCAAATAACAGACCCCAGGCAAAAGAATGGGAAAGCAAAGAGAACTATTAACTAAGACTAACACAGAGAAAGTGTCCACACTGTGTGTACTCCTATGTGTACACACACCAAGTGAATATGCCCACCCACAGCCTCTCTGTCATCCAGTGCTAACACACCTCACTTTGTCTCCCCATTCTTCTGAGGCTCTGAGATTGACCTCACAATCCCTCTGCCTGACAGACTTCTTCAACGGGAAATAAAAGCCAGCAAACAAAAGAATTCAAAAATAAACACCAAGGGAGTCTTTTTTTAACCAACAGAGGTAAGAGGGTGGATTCTGCAAAGCAGACAAGAGGCACACAGCAAACATGCCAGGCTTTAAGTACAGCTCCTTCCCTGCCACAGGAAGTCAGGCAGAGCATGGGAAGTCTTTGAGCACTGCAGAGATTCCCAAGAGTGGTGTAATAGGGAGAGCACAGGAATTAGAACTAGCTAACTGGGTGGCTTTAGTCAAGCCACTGTCTGCTCTGGACTTCTAATTCCCTATCTATAAAAAAGGAGGTTGTTAAAACATGCTGGAACTTGAGCACACCCTTTCCCACCACACACACAAAAAAGAAGCAAAGTACTGACTTCACTGAAAGTGCACATAAGCCATTCTGCATAACTCTTCCAAGTCTATTAGACTGAGAACTCCTGGCAGAAAAGAAGATGGGTATCTCTGGCCCCTTCCATCTCTAACATTCTATGGTTCTAAAAGAATTTAACAGCATCCCATTGCTGCTGGGTGAGCCCCTCCATTTCATAGCTAATATTTTCTAAACAGAGACTAAATCCTAAAGCCTATAAAGGATTCATGCCCTTCCTCAAACTAAGTCAACCCCTCATCAGTCAGCTTACCCTTGAGGCCACAACTCAGAAACCAGTCTCCTAACAACCCTATAAATTTTCTTTTCTACCCCGGGACACTAAGGAACTCGTCCGAAGAATAAAGAATGCAACGGGTAAAGCATGGCTGCTGGTGTCCCTCTTCAGACTTACTAACATGCTGCACAAAATTAATGAGACTGAGCAACACGGTCCCTCCACACTACCAAACTCCGCGGACTTCTCGGGACTCCCGTGTAACTGATTGAACCCACAAGCTAAGCCACATCCCCTTCAGGCTCTCTCCAGGAGTTAGTCGGCTGGCTTTTCAGTCTGTCCTCCACATGCCGCTCCCCTCTCCCCATCCCAATGTGCCCAGAGTAAACCAAAAGGCGCCCCCTTCTCGGGAGCTTGCCCACTAGCTTCCCCCGCTCTCGACTCGGCCCAACAGTTCTCCTCTGGACAAACAGATCCAGGACGCCCCAACTTCTCGAGGAACTGGGGACGGGCTTAAGAAACAGACTGCATCCCAATCCTGATCAATCTCCCAACTCCAAAAGGAAAACCCCACTCCCTCGCGCTGCCTCCGGGGCCCCTTTATGGGCGCAGCCCCTGCACCGGGCCCCAAGCTCACTCTCTAGCCAGGCCCACCCGGCGCCCCAAGGCCCGAGCCCGCCGCGGCCCGCCGTAACCCGGCGCCCGTCCCGCGCGGTCACCTGCATCCCGCCGTCGGCCGCCTCCTCAGTGCGCGGCCGCTTGCTCACGCCGGGCTCGGGTCCGTCTGGCCCCGCTCCGGGCACCGGCAGTTCCAGCTCCGACTCCCGCTTCATGCCCCGGGAAGTGGCACCGGGCCCAAGCTGAGGCGGCTGCTGCTGCGGCTGGCCGCCTTCCGCCATCCGCCCGCGCCCCCTTCGCCTCCGGGAGCCGGGCGACCCGCGACAGGCCACCTCCCCCTGGGCCTAGGAGCCGACAGTCGCGACAAGCGGGCGCGCGCCGGCCCCGCCCCCCGCGTGCGTGCGTGCGTGCGCGCCGGCCCGGACTCCCGCTTCGGCTTCGGTACCGCTCCGACTCAGGCTTCGGCTGCGGCTCCGGTTTCTGCTCCGGCTTCGCGCCGGCCGGCCGCTCGTTCACTCGCTCAGACCCGCGTGCGCCGCTCCCTCGGTCCTTCGGTCCCGCGCTCCCTCACCACTCGCCGGCTGCGCGAGGAAGGGGGCGGCCCGGGCTCCCGGCGTGGGGAGGGCTGTTTATTTGGGAGGAGGAGGAGCGCGAAGCCGCAGGCACCTCACTGGTCGGGATCCTCAATCCCGCCACTGTGGCAGCGCCGGGAAGGCGGGGAGAGAGAAAGGACGGAGCGAGGGAGGGACCTGGATGTGTGGGACTCGGGCCGCCCGCGCGAGAGGAGGCTGTGGCGAGGGGGCGTGGCTACGCCCCTCGGCAATGCCGCCGCCTCCGCGCGTGCAGCCCGCGGGAGGTCGGGAAGGGATCGGAAAAGCTCGGGAATCTCCGGGATGCTCAGGGAGGCTTGGAGAGGGAAGGGTCCGCCTCTTTTAGGGCGGCGGCCGGAGGGAGGAGCTTGAAGGGCCTGAGTACGGGGCTGCCGCTCTGGCTAGTTGTATTAGTTGTGCGAAGTGGTGACCCGATCGATCCCTGACTGTCTGAGATTTAGGGGAACAGTGGGGCACTCGGCGAGAGGAGAGTCTCTTTGCCTGCTTCTCTCCCTCCCAAAAACTGGGAAGTTCAGAGATGAAGGCTCCCATATATACTTTTCTGAGAAATTTTGCTATGAATAGAATGATCGCATTCCAAGCCGGGCGGTGGTGGCGCACGCCTTTAATCCCAGCACTTGGGAGGCAGAGGCAGGCGGATCTCTGTGAGTTCGAGACCAGCCTGGTCTACAGAGCT
>NC_022017.1:11952230-11953741 GCF_000317375.1 Microtus ochrogaster
AAAAAAAAAAAAAGAATGATCGCATTCCTGATGATCTTAATGATGCCTGATGTTTATTAGAGCTTTACGGTTTACACAATGCATTCACGGACCCATTTTGAGCCTGCTAATAAAAAGAGCATACTTTCAGTCTGGGTGGATGAACCTGAATTTGCTCGTGTCCTGGAGCAGAAACGTGGTCCATCCAGCATTCTCTTGTTTTCACTGCTTGCTGCCTGAGTAGCCCTTCACTGCTTATCATCTTCATGCAGTTAGGTCTGTCCAGTAGGTTTTCTCTGCCTGGTTGTAAATGGATACTGAATCTGCCTCTCTGGGTCCCATACTGTCACATGAACATTGTCAGGGAATGTTGCACAATAGCATAAATTCTAGCCTTTCCCTCGCTTGCTACTTTAAACAAGTTAGTTTTTCTCTTTGGATCCCAACTGCAGTATCTGTAAAATAGTCATTTGGGTCAGTGGTTCCCAACCAGGGGAGGGTTGGTACCTTTCCAACACCTCCTATTTCCTTATTTGCTGTTTGATAAATTTTCTTTTACACAAATGGAGGCTGCTGCTAGCATCTAGTGAATATCTAGTGAATAGAGGCTGGGTATGTTGTTCAAGACTTTACTGTGCATAGGTCAGTCCCCACAGGAGAGAGCTGTCCAAGTCAGAATGTCAATAGTTCAGAGATTGGGAAACCCCGGGTTGGATGATTTCTAAAGTCACTTGCAACAGCTATGACTTGACCTTTAAACTTGAACTAAGCCCCTAAAAATGGACCAAGTGGTGAAGATCTCTGCTGCAGAGTCAGACCAGCCCAGTGAGGCCTGATGTGCAGGCTAATTGGGAAAGACTGCCTTGAAGCTGAGCTTTCCTACTGAGCACACTGTATGTTTCTAGGCAGCAATAGCTCAGCTGTTTACAAGTCTTGACACCTTATGGAAGGGAGCCAATTAGTGACTCTTGTCCCTCTGCTTCTACAACTAAATTAGCATAATGGTATTTTTTAAAGAATTATTATGAAGATCAAATGAGTTATCAGCATTCAGAACTTTGATCATGTTGTGACTCGAATCAAAAATGTCCTCCAAAGGCTCCTGTGGTAACAGCTGATAGACTTGTGTCAAGTATTTGGGTCATGGGGACCTAATTACTAGGGTCTAATGACCTACACAGTGGATTAATGCATTGATTGATTCATAAATGGGGGGGTTGGGGGATGGTAGAAGCCGTGGAAGATGAGGACAGATTGAAGGAAGTGGGTTGCTAAGACCATGCTCTGAAAGCCTATCCCTATTCCCGACCTCTTCCTCTGTCTCCAGCCTCCTCCAGTAAACCTGCAGGTGAGTTTGTTTGTTCCACCAGGGAATCCTTGCTGTGGTGGTGTTTATGCCTTGCCACCCTCTCTCAGACCCAGGAGCCGCAGAGTGACCAGGACCTGGAATCATGAGGCAAAATAAATCCTTCTTTACATTGTCTCAGATTCTTTCCCACCGAGACAAAAAAACTAACCAACAAGTTCAGGAC
>NC_022017.1:11954798-11960035 GCF_000317375.1 Microtus ochrogaster
CCCGGCTTGCCTCCCTCTTTTGTAAGATGACAATAATAATCGTAGTCATGATGTTTTTCTGAACCTTAAATAAAAGCATTTAAAAAAATGTCTAACGTAGTAACTGCTTAATAGGTAGTAATTATTTGTCATCTAATTTATACGGTGCCAATAAACTACTGGCCAGGAGTTCATAGGTCTGGGAGTGGAAACCCAGACATCTCTTACTATGACTGCTTGCACCACCAAAGTGGAAGCCCCCCTCCCTACCAGCTTATTGTGCTTAACTAGACAGCTCCCACTTGAGTCCAGGGTCTCCTACAGGCAGTGTCCTACACGGAACAGACGGAGCCTGATTCTGTCCACCCAACCGTGATAGTTAGAAGGAAAATCAGGGTGTCTCAGGGCTGGCCTGTGGAGCAATAATGGCTGGGGTATTTTTTTCAAGACTAAGAACATAAATGGTTGTTTTCTTGATTTTTTTTTTAACTTGCTAAACTGCTATCTTTAGAATAATTCTCCCCTCCCTACCTGCTTTGCCAAAAATCTATCATCTAAATAATACCAGATCTTTGAAAAATAAGATTTGGGAACAGAGCTGCTTATTACTCCAATTATAGCTGCTCAAGTAGTACCAAAATTACTAGGAAGTAGAGCGGTGAAATGGAGGAATGTTTGGATGATTTGGAACAAAGAGGAACGGCACCATGCTTTGTAAACACACATAAAGCATTTAAGGAACAAGAAGAGACTAGAAGAAGGCCCATAAGATGGCTCAGCAGTTATGAGCATTTGCTGCCCTTGCAGAAGACCTGGGTTTGATTTTCAGCACTTGCATGGCAGCTCACAACTGTCTGTAACTCTAGTTTCAGGTCATTCAACACTCTTTTCTAGCCTTTGAGGACGATACACACGTATGGTACACAGACATATATGCAGGCAAAAACATAGGTATAATATAAAAATAAACGTTTTTTTAAAAAAGAGAAGAGACAGTCAGGTGGTGTTGGCACACTCCTTTAATCCCAGGACTCAGGAGGCAGAGGCAAGCAGATCTCTGTGAGTTCGAGGCCAGCCTGATCTATACAGAGAAACCCTGTCTCAAAAACGAAAAACCAAAAGAAAGAGAGAGAGAGAGAGAGAGAGAGAGAGAAGAGATTAGAAGTCTGCCAATGAGCATATCAAATACAACTATAATTGCAAAAGACAGTTGATGACTTTTTTTTACAATCTGAAACTACTTGTCTGGAAATAATACCCAGTAGCAGTTTCCTCCTCTAATTCAAATATCCCATCCTAGAGGTTCAAAATCAAGAAATAAACAACTCCCAGGTCTCAGGAAGGTCCTGAAACTTAAAAAAGTCACAATGTCCCCTCCCCCAAGGCTATATAAGCAACAGGATCCCCAGAGGTTCTCTTACCTGTGGAACTACCTATAAATCCTACAATGGGCTCCAGGGATGCAGTTCTTGTGAGTCAGCACCCATGTTAGAATGGGCATTTCTTTGATGCACCTGCCTTTAGGTTGTCCACATTACTAAAGGTAACCCCTTATTCATGTTACTGTAACCAGCCCTCATAAACTTAATGTCTCACAAGCTATGTCTGGGTGGTAGAAGTGTTTCTTTGATCTGTCACTGGTGCTCTGTCTGGGGTAAGGAAATATTTATTCACATCACCCCAGGAAAAAAATCATACAACAAAGCATGGAAGAGAACAGAAGAAAACACATTAAAGATTATTTTCAAGCCAAGCAGTGGTGGCGCATACCTTTAATCCCAACACTCAAGAGGCAGAGGCAGACGAATCTCTGTGAGTTCGAGGCCAGCCTGGTCTACAAGAGCTAGTTCCAGGACAGGCTCCAAAGCTACAGAAGCTACAGAGAAACCCTGTCTCAAAAGAGAAAAAAAAATTAAAAAAAAAGATTATTTTCGAGATGGGGAGATGGCTCCATGGTTAAGGCACCTGCTGCACTGGGGTGAGGGCAAGAGTTCAGGTCTGAGCATGACAGCCTGCCTACCTGTAATTCCAGCACCCAGAGGCAGAGCCAAGGGATACCTGGAGTGAGCCTAGCCAGATGAGACTTATCAATGAACTCTGGATTCTGCTGAGGCCCTGCTGCAAAGAACAAGGTGGCTAGTGACTGAGGAAGACCCTCAGGCCTCCTCACACACGAGCACATTCCACATACAAGGGTTCACATACCAAGCACACATATGTATGCCTGAGGAGGTAAATTTTTATTGTTCCTTGGCCTTTCTTCTAAAATCAAGTGCAGTACCTGTTCTTACTTTAATATCTAGTGCATCCTTTGAGGACATTAAACAGATTTTGGGAATAGAGAAATAGAGTATGAACTTGCTTGAAAAAAGAAAGGGAAAAAGAATTTCTAAGAAAAAAAAATTATCTTGAGAAATTACTGTTTCCCTGAGGTCTTTTCATCTATTTCATCTATCCATTTAACAAACTATGGACAGGCTTCTCAAATACCAAGGTGACTAAAATTTGCTCTAAGTACCAAACAGTCCGTCACACAGGAAGAACAAATAAAGAGCTAATCTTAATACAGCATGATTGGCGCTCTTCTCTCACAGTGGGCAAGAACACACACTTTGGCTTCTGCTGGACATGAGTTCCCTTGGGTTCCCTTGGGCTCCATTTGTGCAAGACTGTTAGCGTTGATGATGACCAGTTTGCCTTTTACAGCACATACACTGCCCAACATCCACTTTCTTACTTACAAAATCACAATTTTGTTCAATTTCCCCAGCCTTGAAAAAGAAGGGAAGGGGGAGGGGGTGAGGAGCCTGATAAGATGGCCCAGCCGGGAAAGGCAATTACTGCTAAACCTGATGACTTGAGTTTGACCACCAGGACACACATGATAGAAGGAGAGAGCTGACTTCTCTAATCTCCACATGCAGCGCCCCCCCCCCACTAAATGTAAAGAAAAGAGGAAGGAAGGAAGGAAGGAAGGAAGGAAGGAAGGAAGGAACGAACGAACGAACGAACGAACGAACGAACGAACTCCAGGCTTGCTGGCAGCTAAGGACAGCCATGTCACACAACTATGGCCTCAAGATGTACATAGAAGACAACTTCTCTTCTCAGCTAACAACAAAGCCTCGAGTGAGCCTAGCCAGAGGCTAGGATTTTTGCCCTTTTTCCTCCCGCCTGCCTAGAACGCAAACTGGGGAAACAGCAGTCAGCTTATCCCGCAACAGCAAGGTAGCGTTCTGAGAGAGGTATTTTAGAACCGCCAGATCCACACGAACCCGGCTACCTGTAATTCACTGTTATTTGAGAAAAGGAAGCTTGCATTTGGCTAAGCCACTGTGGATAGGTTTCAACGTGCCGGCAGCCCAACTCAAGTCCTAACTGATAGGGATCTATAAACAGGATAAAGGTAGTGTGTCCCCTGGGGTTCTTTTGAGCATTAAATAATGCATGTAAAACAGTGAGCATAACACCTGGTTCTCAGACACCGACGGGGGGGGGGGGGGTACCACCTTTTGCTCCTACCACTATGTATCTCATCCTTGTTAACTTGGCTGTCTCATGTGCTGCAGAAGTGGATGCTACTCCCATGACTGAAGGAGATAGAACGGTTTTCACCCAGAATGTTGCATTTGACTGGATCTTTAAAGATGAACAAGTTCCAGGCTATGGTTGGGTTTGGGGTTTTTTTTGTTTGTTTGTTTCTTTTTGTTTTTTGCTTTATTTCTGCATCTATGTGTTTATTTTGTGTGCATGGAGGTCAAAGGACAACTTGCTACCTTCAGTTCTTTCCAGCACGTGGATGGGGGCCTGGGGGGTCAAACTCACGCTTGAAGGCAAGGACTTTAACTCACTTAGCCACACTGGCAGCCCCAGGCTATGGTTTCAGATGAAAGAGAAGTAAATTCTTGTGTCTGCCTTTCCTCAGTAGGAAATCAGGCGCTATCAGTTTGGCTCAGAACAATGACAGTGGTCTTCAAATAAACTATGAAAAGCTAGTGACCCTTCCCTCTGGAAGTAGGGACCAGAGCCCAGGCCCACAAGACTATTACAGGGCCCCCGAGGTGATCAAAGATCTTAGAAAGATGGGTTCAAACCGGTTAGTTAACCCAGTCCCTTAGTTATCACAGTCAGTCACAAGCTGGTGATGTCTATAAGCTCTTAGAGAACATTAGCTTGACTTAATTCTTTTCTTGATTCCCGCGTCCCTCGAATCTAGCAGGGACACAGAATGTAGGTAAGACTGCCACAGAATGTAGCTATTCCAACAGTCATACAGCTATTTAAAAGGACAGCCTGGAGGACCAGGAACCCTCAGTGGTACAGTCAGGTCTAAGAACCCCCCCCCCCAGAACAGGTAGAGACCCCCAGCAGAGCAGGTGCTCCTAAACTGTACAGCCCTCCAAACAGAATTCTCAGAGCCCAGTCCACCCCACCTCCAGAACTGACCATCTTTCTAATCAGAGACCAAAGAGTGCACATAAATAGAAGAGACCGCTTTCTAAGCCAAAGCTTCAGTTTTCCCCAAAAAAGAAAGGCGGAGAATACCCTTGGTGATTTAGCAGCCAGAGGAAGTGGAAGCAACTCCTGCCGAGAAGCTGGCAGATCCCGGAGCAGATACAGAGTCTAATAAGAAATTGAGTTCCTCAAAAAAAGGGCCAGGAGATGCTTAAGCCTCATTAGAACTGTAAAAGCAGCCATTCGAACCCAAGCCCTGCTATTGACTCTGACCTCGCTTCCCTACGTCCTCCGGCTTGTGGCATTATTGAACCTGGGTTTTTCCTATAGGCCAGGACTTTGCCAACCCTTTCGCCCTTCACATAATGTGTTTGTCTGGTTTCTATTTCTGTAGTTTGATGAAGGATGATAGCAGGGTATTCAGCTGTTGTTTTTCATTTAGTGCACTCTCCACCCTCGCCCTGTCCCCTGCCCCCTACCCTGCTCTTAAGTCATGTTGTCATTGTCTGATTTGTGACTGGCCCTAGGTTTTTATTGCTTCCTCACAGAATGGAGGAAAGCCTTGTTTTATTCCATTTTCCAGGCCCAGCTATACATAGCCTCACGTACCCATCCTTCCTGAAGACAATTACCGGGTTTCAGTACTGGCAATGACCTCAGAAGGGAAGGGCAAGGAAGTGCA
Organism: Microtus ochrogaster; assembly: GCF_000317375.1. Classification (NCBI taxonomy): domain Eukaryota; kingdom Metazoa; phylum Chordata; class Mammalia; order Rodentia; family Cricetidae; genus Microtus; species Microtus ochrogaster. The sequence goes on from NC_022017.1 coordinate 11,959,915, forward strand.
GATATTTATTTGCCCAGCCCCTCACAGATAGCAGCCCTGAACTAGTTATGTGCTTTGTTTTGTTTGCCTTTCTCTCTCTCTCTCTCTCTCTCTCTCTCTCTCTCTCTCTCTCTCTCTCTCT
>NC_022017.1:11960805-11965637 GCF_000317375.1 Microtus ochrogaster
TGGAGCCTGTCCTGGAACTAGCTCTGTAGACCAGGCTGGTCTCGAACTCACAGAGATCCACCTGCCTCTGCCTTCCGAGTGCTGGGATTAAAGGCTTGCGCCACCACCGCCCGGCCCAGAATGAGTATCTTGAGTGCCTTGCTCAAGCTCCGTGTTGGTGGCATGGACTTCTGGACTTTTGGAATCAAAGCATGACGTCTTTGTTATGTTTGCTGTCCCTGCTGGCCTCTGCTCTGTGTCCTCCTCTGAGTTCCTGTGTGGCTGTCAGTATCAATCCCAGCAGCCTTCACTGAGCTGCTATCTGATCGACAGTCCTTGATCCGTGCAGGTTGCCTCAGTCAAGAGCACAGAAAAACATGATGGCATCCCGCACAGTTTCTGGGACCTTGGGACTCCAAGTTGCTGACTCAGGCCCCTCTTGTGAAGCCACTTGGGCATCTCTGCTCTCAACACCTTGTTAGAGGGGACCTTCTAAACTGCTGCTCCCCAAACCCTTAAGAGCAAGAGTGAGCAAGAAAGGACTCCTCCCCTCTCAGATGTCACACAGGCCTGGAGTGCTCCACCTGGCTTCTCTGAGGTTTCACATAGGACACAGGCATCAACCTCCTGACATCCTTGCCAGCCCTGGCCCTGGTTCCCTGCAGCCCCAAGCTGCACCTGCCTCTTCTGAGCGGCGTGCCAGACTGGTCCAGCTGATTCTGACTCTTTTGAACCCCTGCTTTTTTCCAGAGCATAGACTTCACATCCAGAGTCATAGAGGGTTAGGTTTGGCCAGTAAAAAAAAAAAAAAAAAAAAAAAAAAAAAAAAAAAAAAAAACAGGCTTTTTTAAAAACAGAGATTTTCTTAAAAATTCATTCCAAAAGTACAGTTTTTTATTTTGGTGTTTGGTTTTTCAGGACAGGGTTTCTCTGCAGCTTTGGAGTCTGTCCTGGAACTAGCTCTGTAGACCAGGCTGGTCTTGAACTCACAGAGATCAGCCAGCCTCTGCCTCCTGAGTTCTGTGATTAAAGGCATGCATCACCACTGCCCAACCCCAAAAGTATGTTTTGAGATTCAAAAGCTAGGTCCTGGTTATTTCTCTTTCCATTTTCATTTTAGCAACAGTATGTATGTGTATACATATGTGGCATGCATGTATGTGCATGTGTATGTATTTATACGTGTACTTTGCATGTGTGCATATTCATATATGTACTTGTGTGTGCATGTGTGTGAAGGGCAGAGGTTGATGTTGGAGTCTCCCTAACCACTCTCCACCTTACTTGTTTGTTTGTTTGTTTGTTTGATTGGTTGGTTGATTAATTGGTTACTTGGCTGAGACAGGTCCATTGTCACTGAGCCTGAAACTCACTGCTTCAGCTACCCTGCCTGGCCGCCAGCTGCTGCACTGAAGTCCTTCTGTCTTCACCATCCCAGGTCTGGGATTCTGGGTACATTCTACTGACTTTTTCCCCGGGGACCCAAACTCAGGTCCTTATATTTGCTTCCAGTGGGCATTTTGCCCACTGAACCATCTCTCCAGCCCCACTGTAGCAGTTTTGTTCATAGAAGGAGGGAGAGTGGGAAGGCAAAAGGTGTGGAGGAGCCCAAGGAAAGGGAGAGGCACAGTTAGAGCCTCTGTGCTAAAGACAGCTCTGCTCTGAAACCAGATAACAGTCCCAGCCTCCCCTGGAGTCGGGATGGGCATGGGAGACAACTCTGGCCATGGAGTGTGGGTAAAAAATGATGATGAAAGCCATTTCCAGCTCCGGCTCCTAAGGTTCTCCTGCCAGCCCTCTTGCCCTCTCTCTTCCTTCCATGGTGGCTGGGGAGACCTGAATCTGAAGACATGAACATCGCAAGAGGAAGGGACCCAAGCCCCCATTATCCAGTGGAAGCAGCTGTGGGTAACGCTCTGAGGCAAGTGAGGCATAGACTTTTACCTGGTTAAACCTGCTGAAGTCTTCATGAAATTTGAGGGCAAATGGATGGAACTAGAAAAGAGTCATCCTGAGTGAGGTAACCCAGAAAAACAAACACGGTGTGTACTCACTCATAAGTGGATGTTAGATGTAAAGCAAAGGATGACCAGGCTACAACCCACAGCCCTAGAGAAACAGGTAACAAAGAGGACTCTACGAGGGATGTCTGGATCACCTTGGGAAGGGGAACTAGATCTCCTGGGTAAACTGGAAAGGAAGTAAAAGGGAAGGGCATGGGGGATGGGAACGTGAGGGATCAGGATGGTCAAGTTGGGGGAGGGACGGAGAGGGAGGGCAACAAAGAAATATCTTGATAGAGGGGGCCGTTATGGGGTTAGGGAGGAACCTGGTGCTAGGGAAACTGCCAGGAATCCACAAGGATGACCCTCAACTAAGACCCCTAACAATAATGGAGAGGGTGCCTGAACTGGCCTCCTCCTGTGATCAGTTTAGACTACCCATAGAATCTTAATCCAGTAACTAATGGAAGCAGAGATCCACTGGGCCAAGTTCTGGGAGGGAAGAGGGGTCATATAAGCAAGGAGGTGGGGTCACAATCATGATGGGGAAACCCACAGAGAGAGCTGACCAAACCTGTGGGAGCTCACGGACTCTAGACCAACAGCTAGGAAGCCTGCACGGGACTGACCTAGGCCCTGGGTATGTGGGTGACAATTGTGTAGCTTGGTCTGTTTGTAGGGCCCCTAGTAGTGGGACCAGAATCTGTCCCTGGCACATGAGCTGGCTCTTTGGAACCCATTACCTACGCTGTTATGCCTCCCTCAGCTTTGATGCAGGGGACAAACAACTATAAAAGTGGAACTCGCAGAAGTAGCGAGCAGAACGATGGTTTCCCGGGGCCACGGGGGTGGACTGGGCATGGCTGGTCTCAGGGCTGAGAGTTTGAGGGAGGCTGGAGGAAAGAGTCTGGAGATCTACAGCATCACGTGGTTATACTGTCTCAGAGACCTGAAAGTTGCTCAGGAAACAGACTGTAAGTGTTCATCACACATGCACAAAGTAGTGGAAGAATGAATGTTAGTTAATTAGCTTGAACTAATCATTTCACAATCTATATACACATATCAAAACACCATACTGTATTCCATAAGTGTGTGTAATTTTATCTGTTCATTTAAAAATAAATATAAACTTGTCATTTCTTTAAGAAATGAAAATCTCTTGTCATTCAGCAGTAAGTCTTCTGTCAAATTATTTGGCCATATACTCCTGACCCTGATTTTTGTCACCAAGGAACAACTGATGTCCAGTCCACTCTGGACACTCTCAGAGAGGCTTCTGGTTTTCTGTCAAACCACTGTGACCTCGTGATCATCCATGCTGGTGCCAGCCAGCCTTGGCTTAGACATCTCAAAGCCCTCCTTTCTTTCCAGCCTGTAATTTAGGACTCGACCGCTGTCCCTTTATATCCGTTCAGCCAGTGTTGAGCAACTCCTCATTGGGTTGAGACCATGAAGAAGACAAAGGCCTTGCTCTCAGGAGCTTACTTACATTCTAGTGTGGAGAGCAAGAAAGGAGCAGGAAAGAAGAGTGATCTGGGTAAGTGCCAATCAGAGGCCAAAAGTAGGTGGAAGACTGGTAGAAGCAGGCCTGCTTTGGATGGGAAGCCCACGGAAGGCTTCTTTGTGAGGGCCACCTTTAAGATAGAAGCAGAATGCAAGATGGTGTTAGCTATAGAAAAATAGAGTGGGGAGATAGTCCGTAAAGAGAGAACACCTTGGTGGAAGGCCAAGGGGTGGAATGGGGGCTTTCTAGGGGCCAGAATCACTCTCTTTTCTTGTCCCTCTCTTAGGAGAATGCTGAGCACACAGTAGGTATACAGAGAACTGCAGGCTGAACGGCTCCTTGACAGCTTGTATGATATACAATCTTTGTTATTAACGCACTTCCTGATGGAGGAAAGTCCACTGAATGGAGCAAGCCCATGCCTGTAGCACTTGAAGGAAGCCAGGTAGTAGCAGCCAAATCTCATGCAATTCCATGAAGTTGGATTTGTGTGTGTGTGTGTGTGTGTGTGTGTGTGTGTGTGTGTGTGAAACCTCCAGATATTTAAGTGTTAGGTTACTTTCAGAGTATGAGAAAAGTGTTAGAATTAGTTCATCACTTTGAAGGGTCAAGTGTTTTCTGTGCCTATATCAAAATAGTCCATGCTGGGTAATTTTATAAAGAAAGATAGTTTCCTCCACAATTTGTTTGTTTAGTGTGTGTCAGAGAGGAGGAGGAGAGAGAGAGCGAGAGAGCGAGAGCACATGAGTAGCATCTAGCAGTCAGAGGACGACTTGTGGGAAGTCTGTCCTCTCCCTCCACCCAGTTGGCTCTGGGGCTTGAACTCAGATCGTCAGGCTTGGCAGCAAGCACATTTTCATGCTGGGCACTATGACAAGCCCGGATCTCACAGCTTTGGAGGCTGAAATCTAAGATCCAGCAGCTCCATCTTGTTCAGGCTCCGGCGAGCGTGTGATGGCAGATGGCATCACAATGGCAAGAGATCACATGGCAAGATGGGCAGCCGTAGCACAGAGCAGCTCATCTCGCCCCTTTAATGACAGCCACTCTCTTGAGAACTGGCTTACTCCAGGAGGCTGGCTGTCATGGATGCCCTCCAGGGGCAGCACCTGCAGGGAGCTTTCCAGGAAGGTTCCCCCACCACACACTGCTGCACTGGAGACGGCTTCCAGCACGTGTACCCTCAGGGGACAGACTGAGCTTCCACCACACCTGACCTGCAGACTCCAGGGCCTCAAGCACGAGGACTTCCTTTTACATAACCACTCTCAGTATCTGTTACTTTTTGGTTCCTGTGATAAAAATACCCCAAGAAAGGCAACTGAGAGCCGGGCGATGGTGGC
>NC_022017.1:11966427-11970612 GCF_000317375.1 Microtus ochrogaster
AGAGAGAGCACATCTCACCCACAAGAATGAATCTCATTGGCTCATCTCAACGGGATCCAAGACTTAAATCAGCACCATTTGGCCAGGTTTGGGTTCCAGTGGGGCAGGGCACGAACTTTGTTTACTGTACAAGTGTATGTGATGGGGTTCAGTGTTTTCTTCATGATGCCGCTGTCCCAAATAACTTGAGTGGCCCAGGGGCTTTCTGGTGAGGACATCAAATGTCTCCAAAACTGGCTAATTTTCCCAGGGAGCTCAGCTGGATGAAGCTGTAATGAGACAGACGTGTCTTGGCCAAGTGTGTCACTGTTGGTGCTAACAAAACTGTAGACTCGGGCCGGGCGGTGGGGGCGCACTCCTTTAATCCCAGCACTCAGGAGGCAGAGGCAGGGGGATCTCTGTGAGTTTGAGGCCAGCCTGGTCTACAGGAGCTAGTTCCAGGACAGGCACCAAAACTACAGAGAAACCTTGCCTCTAAAAACCAAAACAAAAAACAAACAAACAAAAAAACCAAAAAACAAAACAAAACAAAAACCCTGTAGACTCGGTACCCTGGAAGCCCAAAATATCTCTCCCCAAGGGACTAAACTGTAGTGTGTAGTTTTAATTAGCAGAGGAGGAAACTGACTGGGAAAGAGATCTTCCCAAGGCTGGACGACTCTTGGACCTGTGTGGGCTCTCTCCACCTTTGTAAGAGGCACCCAAATATGTCACAAAGCCTCCCAAATGGGAGCAGCAAAGCTGGCTGTGGGGTGAGTTCTCTTCTTTCATCTTTTATTTGTGTTTGGGGACTCTGAACAGGTGACCTGGCTTATGTACTGACTACCAGCTGAGCCAACTCACTAGCCCTGTAGACTCTGCACTAACACCAGGCCTGCAGCCCTGAAAGGGTTTTCCTAGAAACAGAATTTGAACACTAAACGATGTGACAGATACTTTGCTTGGCTCCTTCCACATACCTGAGATAGGGTCTTGTATATCCCTGACTGGCAATCCTCTGCTTCGCTGTCCCAAGTGTTAGAATCTAAGGCATGCACCGCCACGCCCCGCTCCTCTGATATACTTCAAGACTTCCCTGTTAACCTGTATTGCCCAGTGCTGAGTGAGTGATGTGTACACAGCTATTATACGGTGTCGCTTTGGGGAAAGAAACTGTACACGTTCGGGACACATGCAATATTTTTTCAGATTTTTTAATTCATGGTTGGTTGAATCCAGAGATGAGAAAACTAGGAAGGAAGAGTGGACAGTAATACTGTCTTCTACCAGATATCTCAGAAGGGGTCTGTAGGATGGGAGTTGGATGGGTGGAGGTTTTCCTACGTGAGAAACATCTACAACACCTGGCATAGGCTTCCTGTCCGCACCATGGGCCAACCATTGTTCTAAGCCATGGCTCTCAGAATCTTGTCCAGGTCTGGTGAGGGTTTTTCAGGCCCTTTCAGGGGATTGTTAGGATAAAGTGTTTTAGAGCAATGCCAAACTTTGTCCATATTTTTTTTTCCTTCCTTCCTTCCTTTCTTTCCTTCTTTCTTTTTTTTTTTTCGAGACAGGGTTTCTCTGGTTTTGGAGCCTGTCCTGGAACTAGCTCTTGTAGACCAGCCTGGTCTCGAACTCACAGAGATCCGCCTGCCTCTGCCTCCCGAGTGCTGGGATTAAAGGCGTGCGCCACCACCGCTCGGCTTTCTTCCTTCCTTCCTTCCTTCCTTCCTTCCTTCCTTTCTTTCTTTCTTTCTTTCTTTCTTTCTTTCTTTCTTTCTTTCTTTCTTTCTTTCTTTCTGACAGGGTTTCTCTGTGTTACATCCTGGAACTCACTCTGCAGACCAGCCTGGCTCACAGTGATCTGCCTGCTTCTGCCTCTTAAGTGCTGGGATTAAAGGCGTGCTCCACCATGCCCGGCTCTTTTTCATTCTTGTTACCTCATCAGTTACAGCAGAACTTTCCAAAACTACAAGAGAGTTGACAAGATAGCATACAAATTGTTTGTCTGTGGCTCTTCTGCTCATTTTATTTATTATTTTTAATCTTTTAAGGATTAATTATTATTCCACTATTTTATGAGTATGGATGGTATGGATGTTTGGTCTGTGTGTATCTGTACCGTGTGCATGCCTGGTACTCTGAGACATCAGAAGAGGGCATCAGATCCCCTGGAACTGGAGCAGAGTTGCCACCATGTGGGTCCTCTGCAAGAACAGTCAGGGCTGTTAACTGATGAGCCAATTCTCCAGCCCCCTTTGAAGGATTTTTATTACATTTATTTATTCTGTGTATGCATATCTATTATGGTTTTGGGCACATGTGTGTCACAGCATGTATGGAAGTCAGAGGACAATTTGTGAAAGTCATTTCTCTCCTTCTACCATGTGGGTCCCACGGATGAAACTCTTGTCAGGCCAGGCCAAAAGTACCTTTATCTACTGAGCCTTTGCTTTTTAGTTTAGTTTAGTTTTGTTTTTTGAGACAGGGTTTCTCTGTAGTTTTGAAGCCTGTTTAAGCATGCCCTAGAACTAGCTCTTGTAGACCAGGCTGGTTTTGAACTCACAGAGATCCATCTGCCTCTGCCTCCCAAGGTATGCCACTACTACCCCCAGTTCTTGTAACATGAGGGCCTTGCTTGTTGGGGTTTCTGTCCTGCCCGGTTCCCACAGTCGTTAGGTCCCATAGAATCACACAGAAGTCTACATAAGTTATAAACCAATTGGCCCATTAGCTCAGGCTTCGTATTAGCTCTTATAACTTACATTAGCCCATTATTCTAGTATATGTTACCCACATGGCTCAGTACCTTTTTCAGCAGGGCAGGTCATATCCTCCTTCTTCAGTGTCTGGACAGGTCTGCAGGAAAAACTTCCTTCTTCCCAGAATATTCCTGTTCTCATTGTCCCGCCTCTATTTCCTGTTGGTTGCCCCGCCTATACTTCCTGCCTGGCTACTGGCCAATTAGCGTTTATTTAAAACATAATTGACAGAATACAGAATTATCCCGCACCAGGTTCTACTGAGCCTCTTACTGACCTTTAAAAAAACATTGTTTGTTTATTTATTTTTAAGATAGGGCTCTGTGCCTTGAATTCACTACCCCTGCCTCCTGGGTGCTAGAATCACAAGTATGAGCATCAGGCTCACCTGACTTTATTTCTAAAACCTGGTGAGGAGCAACAGATAATAACCCTGTAATGGGTTTGTTACAGCTTTCAATCATATTTAAAATACACTATGGGGGGGGGTCCAAAATTTTGAGATCCTTGTTATTGTAGACACTATAAGAAGTTAAACTGGGTGGTGGTGACACACACCTTTAATCCCAGCACTTGGGAGACAGAGACAGGTGGATCTCTGTGAGTTGAGCGTGTTCCAGGACAGGCTCCAAAGCTACACAGAGAAACCCTGTCTCAAAAAACAAAAACAAACAACCCCCCCTCCAAAAAAAGTTAATAAGTAGTATAAGAAAATGAAAAAGGAGAAGGAAGGAATGGGAATGGCTGAAAGGGGGGGTGTAGGGCAGAGAGGGGGCTGCCTGCAGTATTAAATTAAGAATTATAGGGAGCTGGAGAGATGGTTCAGTGGTTAAGAGCACATACTGCTCTTCCTGAGGACCTGAGTTCAATTCCCAACACCCACGTCAGGAGGCTTACAACCATCTCTAATCCCAGCTCCAGGGGATCTGACACCTCAGACCCCTGTGGGCACTTGCGTTCATATGCATATACCCACACATATACACATAATTAAAATAGTAAAAACAAACCTTTAAGAAAACGAATTATAAACAGGGTAGTGGTGGGACGAGTCTTTAATCCTGGCACTTGGGAGGCAGAGGCAGGGGTATCTCTGAGTTTGAGCCTGGCCTGGTCTATGTTGCTTCTCAAACCCTGGAACAAAAGGCTGAGTTGCCTATTTAACACATCAAAGTGGACTTGGCCAGGTTTTCTCAGCATCTCTCTGTTCCTAACTATTGCGGGGTATGGCTGGCACACCTTAACCTCTGCCCTGAACTCTGCAGCCCAGGAGTTGGGCTGCCTGAATTCCCAGAGAGGCTTTTCCTTTTATAATGCAGACATTCTGATTACCTCCCTCTTTTCACCTTTTGCCCTCTTGGCTGTTGCAGCTGGTTTCCCTTTCTCCTCTCCGTCTCCCACCCCCATCTTCTCATGTGCCTCAGGGTCTTGTCCACTCTGGACT
>NC_022017.1:11970807-11973161 GCF_000317375.1 Microtus ochrogaster
CATTAAAAGAAAGAAGAAGAAGAAGAAGAAGAAGAAGAAGAAGAAGAAGAAGAAGAAGAAGAAGAAGAAGAAGAAGAAGAAGAAGAAGAAGAAGGGTTATAATATAACTTGGAGTGAAAAGATAAACATAAATCAAATATTTGGTATTTCCAAGTGGCTTTTTAAATTTTTTTTTAATTTTTGGTTTTTTGACACAGGGTTTCTCTGTAGCTTTGGGCCCTATCCTGGAACTAACTTTTGTAGACTAGGCTGGTCTTGAACTTACAGGTATCTGCCTGCCTTTGCCTCCCAAGTGCTGGGATTAAAGGCGTGCGCACCACCACCACCCAGCTCTGAGAGGCTTTTTAAAATTCTTTCTATACAGACAGGGAGATGGTGGCAAACACCTTTAATCCCAGGACTTGGGAAGCAAGAGGCAGATGGATCAGATCTCTGTAAGTTCGAGGACAGCCTGGTCTACAGAATGAGTTCCAGGACAGCCAAGGCTGTTACAAAGAGAAAGCCTGTCTTGAGAAACCAAAGCAAAATTCTTTCTATACTCCATAAATATGCACACGTATGCTAGCAAAACTTGAAATAAAACAAAAGAAAAAATGCTCCCTGTTGTGGGTATTTGATAGCATGGTATGAAAATGGCTCTGTTTCACCTCACCTGCCTGAGGTACCTTCTGATTGGTTTAATAGAGAGTTGAATGCAGTAGCAAGGCAGGGAAGGGCAGGCCTTCCAGGGAGAGAGTAGAATCAGGAAGAGTTTGAGAGGCTGGGGGGATTCACCGTCCAGAACCCGAGGAAGTCAGATGTATTGTACCGAGGAGAGTTAATGAGTCACATGGCAGAGCATAGATTGATATAAATGAGTTAATTTAAATTTTAAGAGGTAGTTCGGAACAAGTCTAAGCTAAGGCCAAGCTTTCGTAATTAGTAAAAAGTCTCCATGTCATTATTTGGGAACGGGTGGTCCAAAGAAAGCCCAGCTATTGCTCCCATTTATCCTGTTATCCTTTTTATCATAAATTATAAATAAATATATAGGAACTTATTATTTAAAGAAATAAAGAAAAATTCTTCCTGTACTTTGAAATTCTACTTGATATTTCATTCTCCTGCTTTTGCAAAAGAAACCTCTGTTTTTTGTTGTTGCTGTTCCTTTGGTTTTGGTTTTGTTTGAGACAGGGTTTCTTTGTGTAGCCCTGACTGTCCTGGAACTCATTTTCTTATTTTATAGATCAGGCTGGCCTTGAACTCACATGTTCTGATGCTTTTAAAAGATGTTCCTCTCCTTGGGGGGCTGTGGGAATGGAAACCAAATTTTCCCATCTACCACCAAGCCACAGACAGGACAGAGTCTCTGTCACTACACTGTCTGAGTTCTGTTCCCCCCACACCAAGAGTTGTACTATCTACGTGTCTTTTTTAGTTTCGGGAAACAAAGAGGCCATCTGCACCTGTGGTAAGGGATGGCAATATGGGTACGAATGAAGTCCCCTAGCAGAATAGGCTGGCCAGACAGACAGAGCACAGTCACAGGCTGCCTCGGCTGGCTGGAGTCTTCCTCCAGGGATGTCCAGAGCACAGGGCAACTGCTGGAGAGTGAGACACAGACTTCGGTCTTGCATGAATGGGGAAGATCTTGTTTCACTGATTTGTCTGATTTGCTTCCTAGATCAGTGCCTATCTCTAGGCCTTAAGGTAGCACAGAATTGAAATGTGCTGACTCTGTAGGCAGAAGAGGGACGCCGATTGCTCCTGCCTGGGGCTAGACAGACCAGGAAGGGCCAGCAAGAGCTCCTGCCCAGGGCTAGACGGACCAGGAGGGGCCAGCAGGAGCTCCTGCTCAGGGCTAAGCTAGGATCTTGCGATAACAGCCAAAGATTGTCCATCTGCTGACTCGCAGGACTCTGGACTAGTCGAACAGCCTGTCCTGCCCTCTGGACAATCCGGCACAACTGTCACTCTTTTTTTTTTGAGACAGGGTTTCTCTGTATCTTTGATGCCTGTCCTGGAAGACCAGCCTGTCTCTTGTAGATCAGGCTGGTCTCGAACTCACAGAGATCCTCCTGCCTCTCCCTCCCGAGTGCTGGGATTAAAGGTGTGTGCTACCACCGTCCAGCTACAGCTGTCACTCTTGAACCACAGCTCTGAACTGTCTTTGTCCAAACAAATTTTTCTCAGACTTTTAAAGGCCCTGTGTCGTTTCTGGCTGCTGGTGTTATCAGATGTCTGAAGTGATCTTGATTGAGGTTTGCTTTTTCTCTCTAGTTGCTTACAGAACCCTCCTCTCCCTCCTCCCCCTCTCCCTCCTCCCCCTCTCCCTCCTCCCCCTCTCCCTCCTCCCCCTCTCCCTTCTCCTTTTT
>NC_022017.1:11973261-11988333 GCF_000317375.1 Microtus ochrogaster
GTTTGCTTTTTCTCTCTAGTTGCTTACAGAACCCCCCTCTCCCTCCTCCCCCTCTCCCTCCTCCCCCTCTCCCTCCTTCTCCTCTGCATTCTCCTCTTCCCTCTCCTCATTTCCCATCTCCCTCCTCCTCCGCCTCTCAGAGTTCTGAACTGTCACAGTGGTATGCCTTAATGGGAGTTAGTTTTACCCCATTGTGCTCACTCAGCACTGGTTGGACTCCAGTTTTTAGGCTTTTATTTATTCATTTTTTAATCATTGATCTTCTTTAGCAGATAGTGATGGTGCACACCTGCCTTTAATTCCAGCACACAGGAGGCAGAAGCAGGCAAATCTCCATGAGTTAGAGGGTAGCCTGGTCTACAGTGTGAGTTCCAGGACAGCCAGTGCTGTTGCACAGAGAAAACCTGTCTTGGGGGAAAAAAAGCAAAACAAGGGAGATATCTGTGATCCCTGGGTGGTGGTGTCACACATCTTTAATCCCAGCACTCAGGAGGTATGGACCAGTGGTCCTCTCTGGTCTTCTGCTGTCTTCTAGAATGTCAGTTACCTAGTAACAGGGTGGTCTCCACTAGACTTTCACTTACTCCTCTCCCCCCGCCCCCACTTACAATCTCTGTCTTTTTTGGTCCTATCCTTCATCAGTTTGGAGGGAAATAATAACTCTTTTATTATTATCTTAAATATTTCAGTGATCAAGCCTGCCCTCCCTCTCATTTTCCTTCTTCCTTTCCTTTCCTTCTCTAAGATTTATTTATTTATTATTATGTAACAATGTTCTGTCTGCATGTATGCCTGCGGACCAAAAGAGAGTACCAGATCTCATTACTGATGGTTGTGAAACACTATGTGGTTGCTGGGAATTGAATTCAGGACCTCTGGAAGAGCAGCCAGTGCTCTTAACCATCACTCTACCTCCCCTTTCTTTTTTTCCTTCCTTTCTTTTTTTTTAAATTTCTTTTTGAGATAGTCTCTCTGACCGACCTCAAACTTGCTCTGCAGTGAAGATAGGATAGCCTTGAACTCCTGATCTTCCTGTTCATCTCCTTTAGTATTGGAATTACAAGGGTGTACCCCACATCCTAATCAGATTTTTGCTTTTTTTCAAGAGTAGGGGAGCCACAACAGGGTTTCACTGTGTAGTCCTGGTTAGCTTGTAATTCTTCATGTAGGCCAGGCTGGCTTTGAATTTGTAGAGCTCTGCCCACCTCTGCATTGTGAGAGCTGGGACTAGAGAGAGGTGTGTACCTTTAGTCTCAAGACAAATGCTTCACACACACACACACACACACACACACACACACACACACACACACCTCCATACACCTTGTCTGCTTCTTCCAGGCTGCTTATTCTATTTATTCTGGTCTCTCTTCAGCACACTGCTTTCCCAGACTCTGAGGTATCCCCTGGCTTTCCCCTCAGGGTGCCTCTGACTGACCTTCTGGCAGCTCTGAGCACATATGGGCTGTCCGCTCCAAGCTTCACCACAGGGTGGTCTGGGTAGCTGTTTGCTGGGAATCCCAGTATGCCAGGGTTTTCATGAGTTTTCATTAGGTTGGTCATCCTCCACTGCTCTCCCTGGAGGTTGAGGTCATACTGAGTAATGGCTGAGGGCTGGGCAACGGGAATGGGGAATGTGCTGTTTCCACGTTCGGCTCTTAAAACATACTCGTTTCTTTCTCTGCATTTTCTAATTGTATTTTATGTATATGTGTGAGTGCCTACATGTATGTGTGTGTACCACACACATGCTTGGGACCCTCAGAGGACAAAAGACGACACTAGAGCCTCTGAAACTGGAGTTCTAGGCAATCATGAACCTCCAGGTTGATGCTGGAAACCAAACTCGAGTCCCCTGCAAGAACAGCAAGTGCCCTTACCTACTAACCCACCTCTCAAAATTTGGTTTTGAGACAAGGTTTTACAATGTAGCTCAAGATAGCCTCGAACTCACAGCAATCCTCCTGCCTCAGCTTCTCAAGTGCTCAGTTTACATTCACCACACCCCAGTTCATTTTTTTCCTTTTCTTTGTTTTTGTTATTTTTAAACCTTTTTTTTTTTTGGTTTTATATTTTGTTTGTTTTGAGATAGGGTCTTGCTATGTAGCCCAGGTTAGCATCCAACTTGGGATCCTTCTGCTTCCACCTACTCCGTTGCCTGGATCACAGCAACACCCTCATGCCTCCGAGACCAGAGAACAATCTTAGAGTCTTACAGACTAGGAGGGTGGGGTGGGTAACGGGAGGCAAACCTAGGAATCTGACTGAGTCCCCTCAGCTTCCCTGCCAGGTTTTATTTTAGCTCCACCCCCACTACCGAGGCACCCTGGCAGCCAGCCACTTCGTCTCTGGCAGACTCCACCGTGTAAACCACTGGTGCTCAGCCTTCACACCGCTACCTCGGACTTGGCTTTCCCAGCCTGCTAGCTTAGTCACCACCAGCCCTCTCGCGGCTGTGGCTTCCCAACCTGCTTTTTCTCAACAGTGTGGGTTTGTCTTTTTTTTCCCTTTTTTCTAGAAATTCTGGCGAGATTTCAGGAGACAGCAAATTCTGATGCATATTCAACCTGTCGTTGTAACCTGAAAGAACCAGAAAGTTCTGAGCTATAGTCCTGCTTCATGAGATGTGGGGTGGAAGATCCCCACAGGGTTAGGGAGAACTTATAAATTCAGCTAACTCTGAAACTTTGCTGCCTGCCACTGTTCCCAGGTACTCTGTTGGAACTGAGGGCATATCGGTCTTGATCACATATTGGTTAAGCAAAAGAATGGTAAAGTGGTTTGGATGAAATTATTTCCCCGTAGACTTGAGCACTCGGTTCCCCTTTTGGAGACTCTAGTTGGGGAGGTCTAGGTGGTGGACCCTTGCTGGAGTAACTGCAAGGGGGTTCCACGAGCAGATTAGGCAAGGTACAGAGGTCATAAAATAATGTCATTTTGCGCGTCCTCCCTGAGAAAATAACCCATGAGGCAGCTTGAATTCCACAGCCAGATATCCCTCTCCAGAAGGAGCCCAGTGTTTCTGGGGGGTAGAATGGGAAGTCTGCATGGAGCCATTTGGTTTCCTAGCAAAGTGCCCTGGTTGTCTCTAGGGAGAGCTCATGCAGATGTTGCGTCTCAGGGGTAGCAGGCAAAGCCCCCCCCCCAAGGGGCAGCAAGCAAAGCCCCCCCCCCAAGAGGCAGCAGGCAAAGCACCCCCAGGGGCAGCAAGCAAAGCCCCCCCAAGGGGCAGCAGGCAAAGCACCCCCAGGGGCAGCAAGCAAAGCCCCCCCCCCAGTTTTGTTTATTCACATGCCGCGTATTGGGCAGGGGCTTTCTTGAAAATAAATGCAGTGAGCATAACACTCCAAGCAAAACCACTGTCCACGTCAGTTGCCAATGATAAAAATGTGAGGTTTTAAGCATAAGTTAAATTTGTTTGTTCGTTTGCTTTTTGAAACAGGGTTTTTATGTGCAGCCCTGAGTGTCCTGGAACTCATTTTTGTAGTCAAAGCTGGTCTCAAATTCACAGAGATTTGTGACTCCAGTCTCAGGGGGTCCAACGACTCCTTCTGGCCTCCTCCAGCACCAGGCATGCATGTGGTACATAGACATACACGCAGGCAAAACACCCATAAACATAAAAACAAGGGGCTGGAGAGATGGCTCGGTGGTTAAGAGCACTGGCTGCTTTTGCAGAGAACCCGGGTTCCATTCCCAACACCTACAAGGAAACTCACAGCTGTCTGTAACTCCAGTTCCACGGAGTCTGACGCCCTCTTCTGTCTTCTGAGGGCATCAAGCACACATATATACAGGCAGGCAAAAACATATATAAACGATGAAGACAATTTCTCAGAAAGAAGAAAGTACCACTTGTTGATTTCTATAAAAAGGCTGCACAACCATCTAGGAGATTATTAAAACTTTCCTCCTTATCCCAGGTTCAAGTTCCTGTGAAGTACATGTGGGTCTGAGTTCCTCCGTGAATCTCAATTAGAGCAGTTCATACTCCAGGCTGTGCAAACAAAACTGAGAAGAAATAGAAGTTCTATTCCGCTTCAACCACACAAGGAAAACACGGACGAGACCGGGAAACACCATCATGCTGCTCACCAGGTATCTGTGTAAAGTAAGATTTAGCTTTTTTCTTCTTCTTCACAAAATATTGGATATGATGGATTTACTTTGGGGGATCTGTGTGTATGAGTTATGGTTTCTCTGTAGCTTTGGAAGCCTGTCCTGGAACTAGATCTTGTATACCAGGCTGGCCTCGAACTCACAGAGATCCACCTGCCTCTGCCTCCCGAGTGCTGAGTTTAATGGCGTGAGCCACTACTGCCTGGCTGTGTGTGAGGTTCTGATGGCTTGTAACAGCCCAGGATGAGAGCTACCTCTTCTGTGCCCACGCAGGGCTCAGTCCGAGGGCATAACATGACTCAGAAAGCCTGGCTGGGGAGATTCTAGTTTACTAAAGCTCCTTCACTTCAGCCTCTCCATTAAAGCCTGCGGTGGCAAAGGTCAGCCACTGCGGCGTGTAATAACGGCCTGCATGTTTTCCCAAAGCCGGCACGTTTTAACGGACGCCCTTCCTATCCTGCCTCACAGCGTGGTCTGCAGAGTCGAAGGAACGCTCCTGGACTACAGTAGGGTAAATGACAACAGGCATGTTCAAACAGATCAAACCGAAAGCCTGGGTCATTCAGGGACCCAAGAGAAACGAGCCTGGCTCCATCCAAGAAATTTAGACTGGGCCGTAACTCAGACAGGGCCACGTGATAGGTGTGCGAATCTGGCAGTGCGAATGGAGGGAGTTACAGGCGCAGTGTTACCCAGGATTGCAAACGCTTGCGGTCCCCACCCATTTCGTGGCAGGAAGTCCAGTGTTTTCCGAAGGTTTTCCAAGAACGCCCAGAAGCCCGAGCTTGCCACCCGCGACCGCAGCAGAAGCTCTATTGCGCCCCCTGGAAGCTGCTCGCCGCTGGCTCCTGCCTCCTGGTGTGAGAGGAGTGGCCTGCCTCCATCTCTGCCTGGAGTGCGACGGTGGTGGCCCATCACGTGCCTCTTACAAGTATCCTTTAATTGATGGAGAAAAGAAACCTGCTTGTGCTGCGAAGCTCCACAACAAAGCTGCCAGTGTCCCTAAAGATGAAAACATCCTTCAAGCCCTTTCGCTTCAAGACCAATTTTGGAACCAGGGTCCAGGAGTTTGGCCTGCCCACTTACCTGTGAGGCGCTTAGGGTAGCAGAGTTACGCAATGAGCTTGCCGTGGTTTGGTTTCAAGCCCCTTTCATGTTCTTGGGCCTTTGATTTTCGTCACAGCCGTACCACTCAATAGCCATCTCCATTTCACAGTCGGGAAACCGAGGCATAGGGGGCTCACCAAGATTGAATGGTATTACACCAAGATTGAATGGTATTACAAGGCTAATGTTGGCCGAGCAGATTCAAGCCTAGGACATGCGAGGGAGCCCAGGTTCCTCCGGACACGTGTTGACGGAGGCTGCTCCAGAGGCCTGTGTTATTTGTGTACTCTGCTAGGCTCTGAGCTCCACACATCCGTGCCCTAGGCACTGTCTCTGTTACTACCAAGTTACCTGAGGGCATTTGTTAGCTGTGCTCAGCTTATGATTCCTTTTGGTCACCTAGTAGCTGGGTGGGTCTCAGTCCATCTGTGGAGGAGCCCTCTAAGAATAGCTGAGGCTCTTGGACGCCGAGGAAGTTCTGCTAAGAACAGCAGGGCTAATTGTACTCCCTCTTTGCAGCCCTTCTGCCAGCTGCCCTCCAAATTTTGGATTTACCCAGTCAGCTCCCATAAGCAAATAATCAATTTCTTTCTATAATCTCGCATGTGTGTATGCCCCCGCCCTGCCGTCAAGTTTCCCTGTCCCACCAATGGTACCTGGAGCAACCAGCACTGGAGCAGCCCCCACAGAGTGGTCATTTCACCTGCAGTTCTGACTTCACACAACTTTCCCCATCAAACTCTGCTTGGATTCTGAGACTCACAGCTGGCTTGGAGTGGAGCAGGGTGGGCCCCTCCCTTTGTGACCAGTAGCCCCCCTCTCGGTTTCTTGAGCAGTCCTGATCTCCAGAGGTGCCCACACCTCTCCCCAGCCTGCCCTTCCTTTGCCTTCCACTGTGTGAATGAATGAGAACTTCTTCAGAACACGGAAGCCTTGAGGGGTTTGGAGCCAAGACAACGGATAGCTTAGTGTGGGACCAGAGCATGGCTGCTGAGCCTGGCTGGCTGCCCTTAAACCAGGGGCACTTTCTCCATCAGAGTAAGAGGGATGACTTAGGTAAAATGACTTAGCACTGCAGTGTGGGAAGTCTCTTGCTCTCATTTGGGTCCTCTTCCTCCTCCTCCTCCTCCTCCTCATCAACATTACCGTCTTCATTATCATCATTGGCAGCATTATTATCATCATCATCCTCATCTCTCTCTGGGTTTTTTGAGACAAGGTCTAGCTATTTTTATTGGATTTGTCATAACCGTATATGGACTTTATGGCTAAAGTGATTGGGGTTCGAATCCTAGACTCTCGTCTTCCCAGCTGTGCTGCTTTGAGGAAGTAACTTGACTTCTCTGTTGTTTGGTTTTGGTTTCCTCATTCGTTAATTGGGTGTAATTACTTATCTTGAGATATTTATTTCAAGAAGTCAGTAATGAGCTGGGCATGGTGGCACCAGCTTTTAATCCCAGCAGAGGCAGAATGGAGGCAGAATGGGTCCACTCAGGTGGATCTCTGAGTTTGAGGCCAGTCTGGTCTGCAGAGTGAGTTCCAGGACAGCCAGGGCTACACAGAGGAACCCTGTCTCAAAAAAACAAAATAAAGAAGTAGTAGTAGCAGTCAATAAGGTAATGTATGCAATGTACTTTACACCTCAAGGATGCGGGTAGATGGTGTCTCACCATCACAGCATCCCCGGCATCCCCAGCATCTCCATTCTAGCAACAAGGTAGACTTGGGTGGCTTCCACAAGGCGTCTTGATGAGCATCACCACAAGGTGGTAGCTATGATCACACTGGGCATCTGTCTCTCTGGAGCAAAAAACCGACCTGGGGCCCATTGTCTCTGAGGGCTGTGCTGGAAAAGGAGAGCTTATAAAAAT
This sequence comes from Microtus ochrogaster, assembly GCF_000317375.1. Lineage (NCBI taxonomy): Eukaryota > Metazoa > Chordata > Mammalia > Rodentia > Cricetidae > Microtus > Microtus ochrogaster. The sequence goes on from NC_022017.1 coordinate 11,980,359, forward strand.
ACTGCCACGTTCACAGACTGACTAATAAGCTGAGTGCTAGGCTCCCTGCCCCACAGAGGGGAAGCCCTGCATTAGGATCTGGGTATCCCATCCTCCTTCTCTGAGCCTGCACTCAGTCCTTCTGCTGCTCTATCTCTCACAGGGTGACACCCTCTCCCACATCCTCCCAGGCCTGTCTGGCCCCTGCCAGTCCCTCAGGTCCCGAGTTCATCCCTCTCCTGACTCTTGTTTTAGCCACTTCAGCTTAGGTTGTTTTCAGCTCCCTGCTTTTGCTTCTTGCTTGCAGCTCAGGTCTCAGCATCTATAGAAGCTTCGGCTGTTCCGTCTACTCCCAGGTCAGGTCTGACTTCACCCTAGACGCCTTTCCTGCCCTTTTCACAAAACCCAGGTGGCAGGAGGCATGTCGCGTGTTGTTCACGCCGCTTCTTTCACCCTCTGTGGACTCTGATCTCTGTAGGGCAGGGAGCCCAGCACCAGGTTCCTTACAACAATCTGTAAATATTTACTGTGCTCCTTCTCCATTAAGTGCCACGGCCCTGCTGGTGACCTTTTTCAAAAAAAAAAAAACAAAAAACAAAAAACAAAAAAAACAAATAAGAACCCTACAAACAAAGGCTTCCACAAAGGGCGTGGTTAGACCTGGACACACTATGTGCTTCCATTTGCAACATGGTAGCCGGATAAAGTACAGATTTCTTGGCTAACCTTGAATTTCAGACAAACAAGAAATGATTTTTGAGTGTTCATATGTTCCATATGATACACAGGACATAAAATAAAGGACATGTAACACAGTGGGCTGGGGATTTGGCTCAGATGTGGTGTGCTTACCTATCATGCACCATGTCCTGGGTTTGGTTCTTAGCACCACATAAAGAAAGGCGTGTTGGTGCCCACATCGTCACCCAGCGTTTAGGAGAGAAAGTGAGAAGAGAGGTTCAGCGTTATCTACCAGTGTGGCAGGAGATCTGTCTCAAACAAACAAACAAACAAACTATGAAACAATATATCCCATCTGGTGTGATCTGTGAAGCTTCTAGGGGAAACACGTAGACCCGTACTCAGCAGGAGTGGGTGCAGCCGGTCATGTAGCTGCCCCAGTACTTCTCATCAACTTTCCATGTTCCAAGGAAACACAGGCCCGACAAAATCCACATTTGTTTGCTTGTTTGCTTGAGATCTATGTAGCCCAGGCTGGCCTCAAGCTCTTGATCTTTCTGCTTTAGCCTTCCGTGTCCTAGGATTACAGGTGTGGCCACCACGCCGGACTGACATCCACATTTTTAGGAGGATTAAGTTTGTAGCACTCAGCAATACTTTAAAAAACAATTATCTGTCAGTCAGGTGGTGGTGGTGCACACCTCTAATCCAGGCAACTCGTGTTGTAGGAGCTGCGGGCTGCATTCCTGCCACCCGGCTCCCAGCCGCCTGGTTAGCTTATGCCCTGAAATAATTATACGGAAACTGTATTCTTTTAAACACTGCTTGGCCCATTAGTTCTAGTCTCTTAATGACTAATTCTCACATCTTGCCTAACCCATATTTAGTAATCTGTATAGCACCAGTCTTACCGGGAAAGATTCAGCATGTCTGACCTGGCAGTTTGCTTCATCGCGTCTGCCCTGGAGAGGAGAGGCATGGCGTCTGCCTCACTTCCTCTTCCTCCCAGCATTCTGTTCTGTTTACTCCACCCACCTATGTTCTAACCTATCAGGCCAAGCAGTTTCTTTATTTAACCAATGACCTTCCTCCATCACACTCGGGAGGCAGAGATAGGTAGATCTCTGAGTTCCAGGCTAGCATGGTCTGCAGAGTGAGTTCCGGGACTGCCAAGGCTACACAGAGAAACCCTGTCTCAAAAAAAACAAAAACAAACAAACAAAAATTGTCTGCTGTGGGATTTGGATAAGATGATAGAACAAACACATGTTTTTATGGCTCCTTCCATCTCTAGTTCCTAACAAGGACGGAAAAGAAATACATTTAAACAACAGACTCAGACACGTGTCTGGAAAACAGAGCAGCAGGAGTGGATCAGGAATATCAGCAGAGTGCAGAAAGAGAACCCCGAAAGGGATACATACTGATACCGAGAAGCCTGGGATATAGAATATACACAGGAGGACGTGGCTGGGGACAGTGGGATTCCCTGGAGTTATCCAAATCCCATAGAGCATCTGAGGGTTCGTGTGACATCTTGAGGCTATCATGAAGGTAGCCATAAAATGTTTACCACTTCTTTTCCCTACTCAGCCAGGAAACACTGAGCAATGGATCTTGACTCCAGACCTGAGGAGCAAGTCTCGGAAGTGGGTGGGAGAAACAGGAAATGGAACAGTGCTGGTCAGCTGAGGGAACCCAGGAGTAAAAGGAGACACCATTCTCTCTGCTCTCACACACTGTCTCATCCTCACGCTGGCTCCAGGCAGGGGACAAACATCCCTCAGAGCGATAAAAGACAAAACCACTGAAGAGAAGCACCAAGCTTCATAAAATGTGGGTCAGCACTTAAGGAAATAGGAGGAAGTGTAATAGAAGTCATTACACGTCTTCAGAGACTGTGACAATCAGTGTAGCCAGGAATTCGATTGTCTAGATTCCTTGCTCAGGTGTCCTCGCACCACTTCGGTTCTCGGTGACTCTGACCCGGCTCCAACTGGGAGCTGCTGTATTTCTTTATTTGAATTCCGTCCTCATCATCCCCAGAGTTCCCGTTGCCAACCGTGTGCCTGTCTGATGCATCAAAGAATTAACACTTTGTATTCTGATAGTAGCCCTCAGCCAACGGTCGATAAGACCTGGAAGAAATACCGCAGTTCTCCTGCACCTTGTTGGCTGGAATGAGTCTGAGCGTGTTCCGCCCTGGCATTTGCCAGCACGACTGTGACTGTTGTCTTGACAACACATACTTCCTTGGCTGCCTCCCTTCCTTGTCTTACTGCCCTCGCTGCTCTGCAGGTACTTCCTGGTATCAGGTTCCAAATGCGCTTCTGCACACAAGCAGTTTTTAAAGACTTGTTTATTGAAGAACCCAGCTAGGCTTAAGTAACAGGCAGCTGCAAGGAAGGAAGTGGGAAAACAGACTGATTAGCATGGCGAGCATAGATGTAGAAGAAGCAAAGCAGATCTGAAAAACAGGAAAGTTATCGTATCAGTGACCATATTGGTCTGACTATCGTATCTTCCAATGTTCGCCTAAAAGGACAAATAATTTAAGGAAAGAAATAATCTAAGAAATAGTACAAGAGAAGACGAGTATCTGCTTCTGATGGAATTCGTGAGCATCCAGGGTAAGAAGGAGCCTTAACCATGGGCAGATCACTGGCAAAGAAACGACTATGAGGTTCTATCAGCAACACTGAACAGGGAAGACGATGGGCCATCTCGCCAAAGCTCTCCTGGACTGTTTGCAACTTAAAATTCCATGCCGTCAAAGCCAGGGTGTGAGGGGTAAATAAAGGCATTTATAAACGTATGAGGGTCTTGACTGGAACCCTCTTTCAAGCAAAACTCAAAACTGGGTTCAATAGCAAAGCTCAGTACAAAAATAGCTAAGTTTTAGCCTCCCCCAGGCTGCACAGATGATAGACTTTCGAGAACTAGGGCTGTATCTCACACAGTCAGATCGCCACTGACTTTCAAACACAATCAAATTCCCCTCTTCTCAGAACACCGCAGTGGGTCTCCTGCCCCAGCCAACTCTACTCCAGGGGTTTTCAACTTTCCTGATGCTGAAACCCTTTAATTCAGTTCCTCATGTTTGGTGACACTCAACCTTAAATTATCTTTGTTGCTGCTTCATAACTATAATTTGACTATTGTTGTGAAGAGATAAGTAAATATCTGATACGCTACCTGTGAAAGGGTTTTTAGTCATCTGGTGGTCACAGGTTGAGAGCTTCTGCTCTTCACCCTTCTGAGTATTGCCTGCTGGCAGAGTGCCCCCTGCTGGATTCTCTAGTCTTTCACTCCATCCCTCTCCCATTCTTTTTTTTTTTTTTGTTTGTTTATTTATTAAGATTTCTGTCTCTTCCCCACCACCTCCTCCCATTTCCCTCCCCCTCCCCCAATCAAGTTCCCCTCCCTTGTCAGCCCATAGAGCTATCAGGGTTCCCTGCCCAGTGGGAAGTCCAAGGACCACCCACCTCCATCCAGGTCTAGTAAGGTGAGCATCCAAACTGCCTAGGCTCCCACAAAGCCAGTACGTGCAGTAGGATCAAAAACCCACTGCCATTGTTCTTGAGTTCTCATCCCTGTCCCATTCTTGACACGCTATGGCCTATTGACCTCCGTGGTTTTCTCAGATGGTCTTCTCTGCTCTTCCCTTGATAGGTACGGTTAAACCCAAGAGCCCTGACGGTGTCATTGGGAAGTGGCGGGAACTAAGAGGCCAAAAGGAGTCACTGGGGAACTTGTCCTAGGAGAGGGTATCTTACACCCAGCCATTTGCTTCTTGTTTCCTCGGCATCCTGGCATCCCGAGTGCATCCCTGTACCTCCCTACCATGATGCTCTGCCTTCACAGAGGCCCAGAAGCCACAGAGCCAGCAGACCACAGGCCGAGATGCAGAGGCCATAAGGCAGTGTTAATTTTTTTCCCTTGGCTTTCTCAGGTGTTTGTGACGGTGGTGGAGCACGGCTTACACACCTTCTCGCATCCCTGTTGACTGAGGACAGAGGAGAAAGCTCTGAAACAGAACTGGGAATTGGGATGGGGGTTAACAGGAGACACTTTGGTAGATGAAGCACGTATTGATACATGATGGAATGTGTGCATATGTGTGATGCTGCCTTACTCAGGGAGTTTATAGCATGTGTCTGTTTGCTTTATATATCACTTTGTCCTGAATATGTACGTATGTGTGATGCTGTCTTACTCAGGGAGTTTATAGCGTGTGTCTGCTTGCTTTATATATTACTTTGTCCTGGCAGCAATATTTTGAGGAAGGCTGGAAGGGAATCATAAGTTTTCCATTTTATAAACTTGAAGTCCAAGACTCAGAGAGGTTAAGTTACTTGTTTAAGGTCACACAGTCAAGGGCAAGGCAGGGCAGGCACCTAATCACAGTCCTTACCTCACTCCAGGTGTGCATAAACTGAACACACGGGACTGAGTGGGATAAGAAATGCCTGCGATTGTGGTGATAGGATGTGTTTCTATTTATACCATCATTGTCTGCCGACCCTGCTGAGATCCGTTGTGTTTAGGGATTTCCTGTTCCACGGGGGCAAGCCTGGACACTCCTGCCCATGCTTGTATGCACTCCCTGCCAGGGCCATGTCCGGAAAGGATGGTGGACAGAAGGATTGAAGGAAGGTGTATGAGAGAAACCTGTAGACACGTTTCCAAGCTGAAAGAGTGACAGTCTCCCCTCTGTGTCCCATGGTCATGAGATGTTGCATATCCTTACCTGGGCTTGAGGCTGGCAGAGTGGGAATCGGAAGACTGGCCGAGCGCATGGCGAGGCCGAAGCTGACGATGGGGACCATAGTGCAGGAGACTTGTGCCTTCAGAGAAGCTGTAAGGAAAACAGTGGCCCTTGTCATTGTTGCTTTCTTAGATTTGGCGCAAGGACCTCACAAAAAGAAAGCCCTGGGTGCACAGGGGACCGCAGAAAGGAAGAATCCAGCAGGGGGCGCTCTGCCAGCGGACTTGCCCGGCTTTGCCAGCACAGAGTCCCTCTGACTCCGTAGGAAGTGCCTTCTCTCAGGGTTTCCTGAGCATCCAGTACTTGCCCCTTCCTTGAAGAGTTGCCCCACAGTTTTCCATGCGTCTAGTGTGGTCAGATGTGCTCCCTGGCTCATGTGGGGACACAGCAAGAAGATCTAGGGCTCAGAGAACCAAGTCAGGGCTCCCGGGCATCCTGGCTTTGTGCCTGAGCGAGCCGCTTGACTTTCTTAGGTTTCCGCTCCTCTTCTGTGAGATGTACTTCTGTCAAGTACCTCAGTGTGGCTGAGAGGAGACCGGCACAGCGGGGATGGGAAATAGTGGGAAGGGGCAGCTGCTCACTGGCCAGTTGTCACCATAATTGCCACTCTTCATAGCATAAAGGACGGGCTTCTGGAGACGAGGTGGCTGGAGTCCAGGGAAGATTGAAGGGCAGGGTGCAGAGGCAGCAGAGGTCCCAGAAGGGGAGGGAAGAGAGGGTTAAGTGAACAGACAGTTACCTTTCCACACTTCCTTGCTGTAGCTGAGAGCCTGAGGAAAGATCTGCTAAGGGCAGGGAACGGGATCAGGTTCAGGGAAGGGAATCTGGGTTAGGGAGAGCAGGCCCCTCTTCTCTGGGCCCACACCTCCCGTCTCTGCCCAAGCAGGCAGCTTCCCACTAGGCTGCGGTATTGTGGCAGCAGGCGTGTTTCTGTTTGAGCATGTGTTTTGGAGCCAGTATGAAGGTGAAGAATTTCCAGTTACCAGCATTCCTGAAACAGAGGCAAAGGAGGCAGGCCTGACAGAAGGAAGAGACACCATCAGGAGGGGGAGGGGCCAGAGGGGTTGAAGGACAGAGGTGCTGGGACAGCCACCTTTGTTCAGCTTTACAGCCCTTCCCAGGCCCTCTCTAGGGTCACCAAGATGGAGTGGAGCCATTGTCTTCCCTGGGCTCATGTTTGAGGAAAGGATTGGAGATCAGCATGGGACCCCAGCCTTGAGCACTAGGTCAGGTAGGCTTCAAAAAATGCTTGTGATGCCCACTCACAGAGGGCAGAAGGACTAGGGCTCCCCAAGGTCAGCCCTTTCCATGTGTGTGAGAGTGTGTACAATCTCGTGTCATGCCACAAGAGACAGCTTGCACGGCCACTGTCCTCCAGCAAGTCGGCTGGGGCCCCAGGGTTTCTTGTGAATTAGAGTTTATATGACTCAAGACAGTGTACATCCAGGGCACATGGAGTACATTATTGTCCCTGTTTTTCCGATGAAGACACCGAGGGTCAGAGAGGCCAAGTGACCTCATGAAGGTGGCAGCCACACTTAACTGGAGCTCTGGGACCCTGATCCTCCCCTTGGTTCAGGAAGTGTCTCTCAGGTTTGCAGGGCTTTGACCTTATAGATTTTTCTACCTTTGAAAACTGCTCAAATCCCAGCAGACCCAGGGACTGTCACTTCCCAGATGCAGCGCGGCATCTGTGGCTCCTCTTGAATTCTGGCTGCCTCTTTATGCCTTGACTGTGCCTAAGTGGATCGTCTGGGGGCAAATTGGTGGATTTGAGTAATAATCTCAGGCTCTGGGCTTGCAGATCTGGGTTTTAACCCTGTTTTTGAAAGCTAAGAAACTTACTTCCAGGCAGCAAAGCACAGGGGTTGAGTAAAAGCTACGGCAGGAGGCCGGGCAGTGGTGGCGCACACCTTTAATCCCAGGACTTGGGAGGCAGAGGCAAGTGGATCTCTGTGAGTTCGAGGCCAGCCTGGTTTACAAGAGCTCCAAGACAGGCTCTAAAGCTACAGAGAAACCCTGTCTCAGGGGGTGGTGGTGGGAAGCTACTGCTGGGAGGGGCGTGACTTAGTGGCTAAGAGCACTGGCTGCTTTTACAGAGGACCTGGGTTCAGTTCCCAGCACCCACATGGCAGTTAACAACTGTCTGTCACTCCAGTTCCAGGAGATCCAACACCTTCTTCTGCCCTCTGTGGGCACAAGACAAGCATGAGGTACACACAAATACGCAGATAAAATACCCAAGTACATTTAAAGAGTCCTTCCTTAACGGGTGGGGATGTAGCTCAGTGATAGAATACTTACTCACTTGCCTACTTTGTGCAAGGTCCTAATTTCAATACTCAGTACCATAAAAACACATAGTATATAGATGGGTAGATAAATAAACAGATAACAAAAAAAAAGTGAAATTCTTGCCTGCATCTCTGTACTCTGGAGGCTGAGGCAAGAGGATGGCAAGTTCGCCAGTCTGGGATGCTTAGGGAGATCTTTTCTCAACAATAACAACAACAACCCACGAAGAAAAAGGGACAAGAAACCCTTCCT
>NC_022017.1:11988474-11997822 GCF_000317375.1 Microtus ochrogaster
CCCAAGGGCAGGCATAGAGCAGTTATTTCCCTGTCCCAAGGTCAGGCATAGAGCAGTTATTTCCCAGCCCCAAGGGCAGGCATAGATCCACTATTTCACATTACTTTTCCTCTAGAAGTCTGAAAGGTTCATCTCTCACAGTGATGCTTGACACGGGTTTATGTAGCATGAGGTAGGGATCTGCTTGCATTTTCCCTTTGGATTCACACCCACCAAATTGACAAACCCACTCAGGTTAGAGAAACAGATCGGGGCAGGCTATACACAGGCTTCGGTCACAAGCTGTGCAGCGGAGGGGTTACTCATAAAAAATGACCGTGATGCCAAGGCCAATGTCCCACTACACACGAAAGAGAGTAGATTTGATCAGGCAGGGAGGAACCCTTAGGTGAGGCTGCAGGAACACAAGAGGGCTGTATTGGTAACCACGGTGATCTCACAGCGGTCCTATAGACACACAGCTGATGAATTGAGTTTCCTTCCAAAGGAGGCTAAAAATCAGACTGGACAATGGCTTGGGGCTGAGCAGAGATCCAAGCTCTCTTCTGCCAGTTCTTACTGAAGCCTAGCCTTGCCCTTGGCCAACAGGCCCGACCCCCTCAAGGCCCCAAGGGCACTCAGGTACTCTATGGACTCTTTCTTTTATCCATGACCCCAGATCCCGGAGCCATGAACCACTGTATTAGCTGCAGTTAGGGGCAGAGGAGGGTCTGACAGGAGGACCCACCAGAGCAGGTAGCTTGGCAGAGTGTCACGTCCTACAGGATCAAGTCCAGACCACCCACTGCAGGTGGCACTAGAACGTGGTACGCTGCTGGAGTGTTCCACTCTGGCCCTACTAAGGTGTGATCCAAGGGAACTGACTTCATCTTTAGCCTTCACCGCAAGTGGGAGTCTAATAAGAAGTAGTTATCGTGAGTCCAAGAGCTCTCGAGGTGAATGATGTCTGTACATGAGCAAAATTCTTTTCTTTCTTTCTTTCTTTCTTTCTTTCTTTCTTTCTTTCTTTCTTTCTTTCTTTCTTTCTTTCTTTTTCTTTTGTGACACTGAAAACACTTTTATTTTAAAATTTTTATTCATTTTACATACCAACCACAGTTCCCCTCCCACGCCGTTCTTCATTTGCGTCAAGCTGTGTAGCTGAGCACGGCAAGCCACAGCATTTCCCCTCAACCTGCGTTTGTGCAGCCGACTCATCCATTTCAGCTGTGCAGAGCCACTTCCCTGGGCTGCCACCATCCTCTCCAGGGATCTGGTTCAGTGCATAGAGCCATGATAAGCTGCAGACTGAGGAGCCCTTAAACAGAGGGGTGCCTCAGAACCTGCTGAAAAGGAAAAATGCCCAGACGTACTCTCTTTGGGATGAGGCAGGGAGCAGGAACTCCGTAACACAGATGCCGTGACGCCATCCTTGCAAAGATATTGCTCAGCACAGCCGAACACGCACGCATGCACACACACGCATGCATGCACGCACACGCATGCATGCACGCACATGCACACATGCTCACACAGCAAGTTTCCTGTAGGGCTCCACAGAGAGCGGCTCACGCTGATTACCTTAGAGCCCACAGTCCGGGCTCGCAATTTTTTGCTCTTCTTTTGAGTCTCATCTGTGGCATTGACATTCCTGGCAAACGCTGACCGGGTGCTGTTCTGCCGTGGTCCCGGCTTCTGGTGCTTTGTGCAGGTTGAGGATTGGGGGGAAACTCGGCTCCCCACCTCCTCTCAGCCTCAGCAGGCTCTGCTCTTCTCCCGCTGTCCAGGCAAAGGCACAGAGATATTGAATAACCTTCTTGAAGACTCCTGCCATAGAAGGAGGGGAGCTGGGATTTGAATGCAGGAGTGGAGGTCCCGTTTTAGCTAGCTTGCAACACTGCCTCTCTTTATATATTTAATAATCTACTGTCATTTTCTTAGGGGCCATTTTTATTTTTACTTCTTTATATGCTTTTTTTTTTTAAAAAATAAAAGCAAAACCAACAAATGGCTTGAAATTGATGACTCCATTGTCTGATTTCTTATTGTCTTCTGGCAGCTTTCATCTTTCGCGTATTGTGGCCCGATAGGATGTACAGGTGAAGAAATAGTGTGACTTCGGAAGACTGGAGGCCAGTCCTACTCAGGCCTGCTTTGATGGCGATCTGACCTTCCTTTCCTGGGCTTCAGTCTCCATCTGCAGAGGTAGGACGATGCCAGAGCTGACAGGCTCCATGTGCCCTCCTGCACAAGGAGTCTCTGGCTCTCTCTGATCTATTTTTGCCTGATACCTCTCCCAGGGGCCTGTGGGCTGAGCTAATTTCTTTGGCTGGCCCTGATCCAGGCAGCTCAGGTGGAGAGTGCTAAGCTAATGAGGCCAAGGTCATGGGCCAGTTAGCATCCCTTGGAGAAAACCCGTGGCCTTGCGGCTGGACTGCAGCTCTTGCTGCTACCCAGCTCGGACTGAGGCAGCCCTGGAAGGAGGAAGGAGTGCACAGCCAGCCCCTGCGAGTCACCACCACGTCCAGTAGGAACCACTGGAAGGCTCAGGTCCCAGGAACCCCTGCGACTTCAGGGTGGTACATCCTGATGTTATGTCCATATGCCAGAGGGACTAAAGTGTGGGAGGCAGGAGTGGGGAGAGGACCAGATGGGCCACCAGAGTTTTCCCCTGGGAGCCAGTCAGCCCGAGGAGAGCCAGTTCTGCTTTAGAAAAACTAAAGCACAGGGCATGACCATGTGCCCCCAAGGTCAGCATCGCATGGCTGGCTACTGGCAGCAGACTTCATCTGTGTACACAGTAACCCCCAGTCTGGAGCTGGAGCTGGGAAATAGCTTCCCTCCTTCATATTGATCCTGCCATGAGAGGTTGGAGGGGGTGTCTGTTTTCTTCTCTGCTGCCTTCCTGGTACCTAGGCCAGCACATGGCATATATACAGTAGGCACTCAATAACTGTTGTCCCAGTCCATCCAGTCTCCATTGTCCCCGAGAGATGCTGTGACCACATTTGAATGGATGCAGAATCACCAGTGGGTTCAGCTGTGTTGTTGTCAAATATTTGTATTTCACTGAGTCTGGGGAGTTCATTATTTGCAAGGAAATTATGCGATGGCTCCAGAAAAAGAATCGTTTCTTTCAGAACGCGCTGCCGCTTTCTGCTCAGAACATTTTGCAAGTCTGCGTTTTCTCATCCCAGACTTTTCAGTTCCGTCCAGTGTATGCACAGTATCAATTATAATTAATAATTGTGAATTATGTTCTGACTGCAAGGCGGCGGTGGACTAAACACAGGCCATGGCAACCGTCTGAGATCGGTGCCGCCCTGATCCCTACTTCACAACTGAAGAAACAGACAGACGAAAGTGACATCATTTGCCTGTTCTCACCTGCACGTTGAGTTTGGGGTTCCCTATTCCAGAGCCTACTCTCTGAGTCATAGTCCATGCACTCTTTTTTTTAAGAAGGTTTATTTATTCATGTATTTTATATATATATGAGTGCTCCATCTTCATGCACACCAGAAGAAGGAATCTGATCCCATTACAGATGGTTGTGAGCCACCATATGGTTGCTGGGAATTGAACTCAGGACCTCTGGAAGACCAGTCAGTGCTCTTAACCTCTGAGCCATCTCTCCAGCCCCTAGTCCATACATTCTTGAGCACCTACTTTGCATCCCAGTATCTGTGTATGAAGCACTGGTGAGTGAAAAATGAAGGAACCCTTCCTTCCCCAGGGGCATGACCGGGCAACCCCGAGCTATTGGCAGCTCTGATCCCGTGTAAATGGTGTAGGTGAGTCTGCAGGTAATTGTGCTGGACATAAAGAGCCAGTTCTCAAGGTTGTTTGAATGGTGTCATTCATATCACTCCTGCAACCATCTTGGAAGGTAAGATTATAAAAGAGAAGGTGGCTAGGGTTAAAGAAGGCAGGGTGGGGAGGGAGTGGGTTTGGTTGTGCAGCTCTAGGTGGGAAGAGGGCTTGGGAATGCTTGCTGCTAAGCTTGTCGCCTCGGTTCCAGCCCTGGCACCCACACGGTGGAAGGAGAGAAACGACTTGTACAAGTTGTTCCCGGCCTTTGTGTTGCTCCACTGACGTCATGTTCTCCCTGCCTCCACGACCGCCCCCATGGGTGTACAGCACAGGCATAGAAGTACACCACAGGGAGGGCAGCCACAGGAGGATCCGTGGAGTACCCTGGCAGCCCACATGGCCAAACCCAGATCTGTCTGAGTGGATACAAACGCATGGCTCCCGTGTTTGTAACGTCTGAAGCTTTTCTCTGGCTTCCGCATCCATCCACCCACCCACCTCCCCCACACAGCAAGAAAGTGCTATGTGCTCTCGCCTTCCTAGGCTCAGGTCTGGAGATGGCATTTTACATCCTCCCTCAAGCAGTGGTGACAGAAAAGCCCTGCCTGGTGGGGTAGGAAGGGCAGCACTGGGGATGGTATGCAGCGCTGTGGGCTTCTGGGCCTCAAGGGAGAGGAGGACGCCTGGGTAGGCAGGAAGGTGTCAAGCCGGCCCTGTGGTTTCTTTTTCCCACCAGGCCTGAAGACCAGGGCCATTCATTCTGCTATGCAAAATGCATAATGCAGTCTGTTCCCAGCTTGTTCAGAGCAATTTTAAGTGACAGACAAAATGATCCCTTTGAATTTTTCTCAAACCTTTGCCGCTTGCCGCAGCTTATCTGGCGAAGCACCTAATCGGAGGAGAAAATGAAAGAGGTTTCCGGCACGGCGTCTCCGCCCGTGAGTCTGGCTCGCCTTTCACATCCGATTCGTCCCTAATGCTGATGATCATGTTTCTCCTGCTAAGGAATCATTTCTTTAAAAACTCCTTACTTTTTCTTTCCCCTCTTGGAATGCCTAGTCTAGCTTCATACATATTCACAGTAAAAAGAATGATAAGAAGCTGCTGAAACCAGAAACTTCTATATTCGAATCTTAATTTCCGTTGCATACTAGATATGATCATGACCTTCAGGTGTTCTTTAGCCCTAGCCCTTGAACTCTGCGATGAAATTGATAATACAAAACAGGATAATAACCTCAAATCCAGAGGACCATGAAAGGGGTTAATGAGAAACCATCTACCCCAAAGCCCAATGTCATTCGTGGCACATAGTGGTCAAGCGATACTCAATATTGTTAATTATCACAGTTAGTGTAAGAAAACGCACACTTTCACAACAACTCCGGTACCCTACGTGCTACAGGAGTTTGCATGTACCAGTCAGGAGAGTCAAGGTTATGCTGCAGTAACAAACAGCCCCAGCAGAGTCCTTGTTCATGCCGCATGTTCATTATGACTTACCTCCTGTTCTGAATCCAGAGTTGTGGAGCAGCTAAGTGTCAGGGACATCAGAGATTGTCAGGATTCAGGAAAAGTTCTTCTATGAGCATTAATGCTTGGCTTAGAAACGGAGCAGGGTTGACTATACATACTTGTGTAAATATATGTGTGTGTGTGTGTTTGGGCATGTGTACACGTGAAGGCCAGAGGTCTCCTCTATCATTCTCCACCTTACGTTTTTGAGACGGGGTCTGTTGCTGAATGTAGAGCTTACCCATTTAGTTAGACTGTCTGGCCAGTGTGCCCCACAGATCTGTCTGGCTTCGCCTCCTAGTGCTGGGATCACAGGTACACAGCTTTTTATATGGGTGCTGAGGATTCAAACTCAGGACCTAGTGACATTGCTGCAAGCACTTTTCATACCGAGCCATCTCCATAGCCCTTAGTTGTACAGTCTCATGTGAGGTGACCAGATCAGAAAGAATAAGCCTACCACGTTCAGAAAGGAGGAAGGCAGCCGGGCGGTGGTGGCGCACGCCTTTAATCCCAGCACTCGGGAGGCAGAGGCAGGCGGATCTCTGGGAGTTCGAGGCCAGCCTGGTCTACAAGAGCTAGTTCCGGGACGGGCACCAAAGCTACAGAGAGACCCTGTCTCGAAAAACCAAAAAAAAAAAAAAAGGAGGAAGGCAGGAAGAATGTGGCCAGCAGCCCTAACAACTACCACAATGGATTTGAAAACTGCGGCCCAGGCCAGAGGTATGGAGGCTCAGACAGTGAACAAAGATAGGAATTAGAGGGCAGGGAGGAAGAGGACGGTCCAGCACAAAGGTTCAACCTACTGGAATGCAGGGCAAGGTTGAAGCCATGGGAACACTGGGTACCTTTCTCAGATGGGCCTGAACCCAGAACAGCCCAGGGACTATTTTTGCTGCAGGCACAGCAGCTGGTTCTGATGAAAGTGGAGCATTGGATTGTTCGCACTGATGGGGAAGCATTGGAGAAGCAGTGTCTTCCCGGACCTTACATTTCGACAACAGCCACAGAACACCGCCCACTCTCTTGGATTCCAGAACCTAGTCACTGCTTTCAGCGGTTTAGGGAGCCCCAAGGTAGTGTTGCTGGTGTGTTTTCAATTTAGAGCCTCCCCCTTCTTCCTGGCCGCGGCCCCTCGCAGATCCCCAGGCTTTGTACATCTCCTGTTACATTTTGACGTCAGGAGCAGCCGCTCTGTGGGCGCTGGCTTCCAGGTTCCCCGGGGCTGCGGAGGCACAGTTCCAACTGCCGATGACTGTGCCGACAGCGCCACCACCTGTCCTTGCTGAAGCTGCAGGCTATGCGCAGGCTTCCATTGTCCCAGATCTCACACAGCTCTGGCCAAAGGATTCAGGGGAACTCTCTACAGGGATTTGCCAATGGCTTGACCCGGTGGTGAGCTCGCTTTCTCTTCAGACCCCTGCTGGTCTGTGTTCACACTCTGCACACAAGTTCTCCCTCTGACGTCTCCCCAGGCACGGGTCTTTTGGGATGCAGCCTGCTGCCCAGAGCACCCTTGGACCCCTTTCCTTCCAGTCTCCATGACTCCAGCATCACTCCTGAGGAAGCTGTCTTCCGCTCTTTGGAGGAAGTCCAGTCCCCTGCCTGAGCTCTCCTCCCGGTAACCGTGGAGGCTATGGAAGAAGGAATGGTTACCAGCCAAAAATATTTTCAAGGGGCAAATGATGCCCTCAGATTGGCTGCTCACACTGTGACCCTCCAGAGTGAGATGCAAACTTGCCCAGCATGCTGGCTTTACTGAGAAGTCTTTGTGTCTTTGGTCTTAATCTGCTACTATGGGTGGCCAGGAGAGGAAGCCTTTCCTATACTCTCTCTTTGCCAAGGGCAGCTCCCAGCTTCCTTGTACACAGGGAAATATATTGATCCTCTAGTTACAGGAGGCCTTGCTCCTGGCACCTTCAGGAGCTCAATGAACAGAACCTAGATTAGAATCCAGGCTGTTACCTCAGAGGGGACTATTTGCCCGATTAGGACAATGGCTACTTCCTTTAAAGGCAGTTGAAAGGGAAGCCTTGTTCCCATGTTGACCCTGAAATCACTGACCGTCTGAGGCTTTTAGCCACCTACACGGTCTAGTATCCAAGAGACACAGGGAGGCAAACTGAAACTACACAGAAAGAAGTGGTTCCATCCTCAACATCAGTGCCCCCAGGATGCCAGGTCCAACCTCACCTCATTCTCCAGAATCCTGTCCTGCTGGGGGCCTGCTGGGGACCTGCTGCTGGGGGCCTGCTGCTGGGGGCCTGCTGGGGGCTGGGCTCTAGCGGGAGGCTGGCTGCATATTTGTCTTTGGTCCTGACACCGCTTCCCCGTGGCCTTAGTTTATTCTCCACTCTAGGTTCACCTTTTGCAGACCCCAAGCCCCATCTCAGCCAGCTCCGAGTCAGGGCACAGAGTGGAACCAGTGCCCCAGAACTCAGCCCCACGCTGTTTTCTTGAATCTTTTATTTACTCCTCGGCTTTTTTTATTTTTATTTTTGGTTTTATTTAGTTTTATTTTGCTTTTATCCCAAAACCTCTAATAGAAGGTTTTCATAGAAGACTGTGGGTGTCGTTCAGGTGCCCCGGCACAGTTAAGTTTTGAAACATACCCAGGTCAAGTTTTCACACAGGCATCTGAAAATCCAGTACTTCCTCCTTCTCTGTTGTCTTTTCAACGAGTCAGTTACCTGAGATCTGAAACTGTTAAATGAAAATTTCCAGAAATAAAATAACTCCCTGACTGGAAGCTCCTTTACATTTTTATATTTATATTTTTAAGTATTTATTTTTATTTTATGTGAACGGCTGTTTTGCCTGGGTGTATGTGTGTGCAACGTGTCCATGCCTGGTGCCCATGGAAGTCAGAAGAAGATGTCAGGTCCCCTGGAACTGAGTGACAGGTGATCGTGAGCCACCATGTGGGTGCTGGGAATTGAACCCAGGCACAAGCAAACAGTGACTTTAAGCTCTGAGCCATCTTTCCAGCCCCCACTGAAGAGCTTCAAGTCATAAGGGAAGCTGGTAGCACAGGGAGGAAGACATGAGACGCTGTCCACACTATTCAGGTGGTGGGTTAATCAAGAAAGCTTCCTAATTCTGATGAAAATAGCTTCTATTCAAAGCAAAGATTCCCCAGTATGCCTTCAGGGAAGAATCAGGGGTTGGGGTTTGAGGCAGAGGAGTTAATTGATTGTGATATCCGAGGAAACACAGGTAGAATGAGCAGAGACTGTCGTCAAGATCATCGCTGTGTGCCCGGCATGGTGGCACACACCTTTAATCCCAGCACTTGGGAAGCAGGTTGATCTCTTTGAGTTCTGAGTTCGAGGCCGGCTCAGGCCAATAACACACTTTTGCTCAGGATTTCTCTCACTCAGGGCTCCTCGCTTCCCTACACTAAATGTGATGGGCACTCGGAGAACTGCAGTCTCAGAAGAAGAACTAGAATATAATAAAAATATTTAAAGGAATAATGGCCAGAGCCATCCCAATTTTGGTGAACGAGATACATGTATGTAAAGAAGAGGTTTGGCGAATCCCAGAGTCAATATACAAATTCCCCTAAGCCCATCATAGTAAGCTTGCTGGAAACCAAAATCAAACACAAAACTTTAAAATTATCCTGAGAACACATTGCATAACACTACATATGTGTTCACCCATGTCAGCCACACAAACGACAGGGACGCTGGGTATGAAGCTGTGTGTGACAAGAGTGTGGCTGTATGCTATCTTAGCATGCATTTTTTTGGGTTGTGGAGACAGAGTCTCTCTATGTAGTCCTAACTGTCCTGGAACTCATTTCTCACCAAGATCCCACTGCCTCTGACTCCCCAGTGCTGGGATTAAACGTATGCACCATCACACCCAGCCCTTAGCATC
The DNA here is from genome assembly GCF_000317375.1 of Microtus ochrogaster. Classification (NCBI taxonomy): domain Eukaryota; kingdom Metazoa; phylum Chordata; class Mammalia; order Rodentia; family Cricetidae; genus Microtus; species Microtus ochrogaster. Next base: position 11,997,667 of record NC_022017.1, read on the forward strand.
AATTTTTAAATAGAAGTTTGCTTCCTCTTGCCAGAAGCAGAGTGTCATCACCTCTGACACAGTTTCCAAGTCTATATTTCACAACTGTTTGGATTGCTCCGTGCATCTAATAAAGGTGTGGGCTTGTGAGTCCCCTCTACCCTTCAGCCAATGCTT
>NC_022017.1:11997922-12000131 GCF_000317375.1 Microtus ochrogaster
CTCTCTCTCTCTCTCTCTCTCTCTCTCTCTCTCTCTCTCTCTTTCTCTCTGCCCCCCCCCTCCACCAGGCATGCTGGGTACCCCCCCGGGGGGGCCTGCAAACACCACACCTCTTAAACCTTCACATTACAGCTGTGCTATTGAAGTCTGCTGCATGCTAACCCCTGACAGCCAGGGCCACATCAGAGGAACCCATTCAGGGGGGCTCCCTGCAGGTATTCTGCCTGGGTCTATAGTGGCTGCTGGCGACAGGAGCTACCTGCTGAGTTGATAGAAAATACTCAAAGAGACTCATTCAAACCCCAGGGGAGCTGGGAGACAGTGGTCCAGCATCATTAAGCGTTTGGGGAAAGCCTGCCAGCTCCAAATCCTATATTTAGAAGAAAATTATCTCTGAGAATGAAGACAGGGCCTGGTGATGTAGCTCAGCTAGGGGTAGAGTCTAGCACATTTGATCATCAGTAATACACAAACTGGGCAAGGCAGTACAGGCCTTAATCCCAGCACCTGGCAGATAGAGGCAGGAAAATCAGGAGTTCAAGGCCATCCTTGGCTATGTAGTTAGCTCAAGGCTAGCTTGGGGGGCTGCATGAGACCCTGTCTTAAATGAACAAATAGATCAAAACATGATGACAATGGCATTTCTAGATAAATGACAGAAGTCACCACTGGCTGGAGAGATGGCTCCGTGGTTAGGAGCATGTGCTGCTCTTGCAGAGGACCTGGGTTTGGTCCTCAGCACCCACATGGCGCCTCACAAGTATCCGTAAGTATCTGTCCCAGGGTTTCTGACACCCTCTTCTGACTTCCTGTGGTACCACTGTGCTCTGGTGCACATAGATACATTCAGACTGAACAGTCACATGTGTGGAAGGGATGGATGGAGGAAGGGAGAGAGAGAGAGAGGGAGGGACAGACAGATACAAAGAACAAAGATGGCCTGACCTCCAGAAATGTAGACAGTTTATAGAAGCAAATCCCTCAGGCCCAACTCCAATGACACCAAATGGAGAATCGATTCTCCAGATAACAAACAAACATCAGAAATTATAAATATGGCATGTGCCTATAATCCCACCCACAGGGGAAGCTGACTCAGGACTGTGGCTTCAAGACCAGTCTGGGCTACATAGCGAGACTTGTTTCCAAAAGGAAAAAAAAAAACGAAATTATTAGTAACCAAAGGACTATTATTTCTTTATTTTTAATTAATTGATTAAGTTATTTTTAATTAATTAAGTCATTTTTTGTTTTTCGGAGACAAGGTTTCTCTGTGTAGCCTTGGCTGTCCTGGAACTTGCTCTGTAGTCCAGGCTGGCCTCGAACTCACAGAGATCTGCCTCTCTCTGCCTCCCAAGTGCTGAGATGAAAAGGTGTGTGTCACCACTGCTAGACTATTTTTTTTTTTTTTAAATACATGTTTTTTGGGGCTCAAGAAGTTCAGAGCACTTGTTATTCTTGCAGAGGATCCAAGTTCAGTTTCCAGAGCCCACCTGGCAGCTTACAACCATTTGTGACTCCAGTTCCAGGGTGCCCTCTTCTGGTCTCCTTTGGCACCAAGCAGTCATATGATACACATACATAGATGAAGACAAAACATTCATAGACATAAAGTTAAAAAAAATTAAAAAAAACAAAAAAGAAGCCGAGTGGTGGCGGTCACGCCTTTAATCCCAGCACTCTGGAGGCAGAGACAGGTGGATCTCTGTGAGTTCGAGGCCAGCCCGAGCTACAGAGTGAGTTCCAGGAAAAGCACCAAAGCTACACAGAGAAATACTGTCGTGTAAGGTTTCTGCTGTGGGCATACCTGGCAGCAACAACACAAAGGTTAGACGGTGTTACACTTAGCTTCGCAGATGCAAGGCCCCTGTGCTTTACAGGATGGCAAATAGAGGATACCAAATGGGAAATAGGTCAGAGGAAGCCTGTGGGATGATGGGAGCCCACCAGAGAAGCATCAGAGTCACAGCGAGGGGCCAGGCCGATCCCTGGAAGAACTCCCTCCATGTTGTGTGTGTTACAAAGAACAAACAGATGTGTAAGGTGGAGAGGGGAGAACAGAGGAGGAGTGTCCTGGAGGTGAGGGGAGGGATAGTCAGAACTTCAGTGCCGCTGGAGCACAGGGGTGAGGCAGGGACAGAGAGAAGAGAAATACCCACAAGGCCTGTGTCCTGGTACACAGTCTGTGTGTCTGCGTGTGTGCCCCAGC
>NC_022017.1:12001033-12008216 GCF_000317375.1 Microtus ochrogaster
CTCTGTGTCTGTGTGTGTGCCCCCAGCGCACAGTCTCTGTGTCTGCGTGTGTGCCCCAGCACACAGTCTGTGTCTGCGTGTGTGCCCCAGCGCATAGTCTGTGTCTGCGTGTGTCTCCCAGTACACAACCTCTGTGTCTGCGTGTGTGTTCCATCTTACCTTTGAGAGCCAAAGAGGAAAAGACTGCCTGACTCATTTTTATATTCTTGGAACCTAGGAAGTAACCAAAATTATCCATGAAGGTTTGATTGCTGGATGGGTAGATGAAGGAATGAATGAATGAATGAATGAATGAGTGAATGAATGAGGTGGGATGCTTTTCAGCTCCGTTCCTTCACCTCATTCTGCAGTCTCCTTGCAATTCCACATGTTCAGCTCTCCTTATTCTTTTGGGGGCAACACTTGCTCCAAGTCCTTTGTGTCTCTTGCTAGACTTCAGCTTTGTGACCTTGGAGTCGGACGGGTGGGTGAGAAGCAGATCCCAAGTGGACTCTTTAAATATTCATGGGAGAGAAGCAATCCCAGCTGGACCTTTTAAATATTCATAGGAGCAGAGGCTCTGGCAGGCCGGACAAATATGAAGAGAATCAGAAAGGCCTGTGCAGCCGACACGCTGAATTAAAATGAAGCTGGAGTGAAGTGACTGGGGGTGACTGAGATGAGGAGACCCCCGAAACCTCCTGTCGTCCTTGGTCCTTCACTTCCAGGCTTTAGGAAATGTGTGCTGCTCCAGTGACAGCTGGATTGTTCCACCCTGAACCCCTGTCCACTTCTCAGCACCGTGGGTCCTGCTCCTTTTCAAACCTGGGCAGGGCTGGCATGGTTTTCTGGGTCACAGTACCTTTGTTTCTGTTCTTGGTTGTCTTGGGAAGTGGCATGAGTTTTCCCCAGGTAAGACTCTGGAGTTTCTTTCACAGCCTTTCAGCTGGCGAGACAGCAGACCAAGAAGCATGGGTCTCCAGAAGCTGCCATTGTGGGAAAAGTACAGCATCCCCCACCCACTTCCCAGAATGACTGAGTCATAGGAGAGGTCTCCTCCTACCAGCACCAGCCAACATTTAATTTGGGTTTGAACTCCACCCATGGTTCCCTTGTCTGAGCTTTTTGAATGTTACCTTCCTGGACCTCTTCTTTCTTTCTTTCTTTCTTTCTTTCTTTCTTTCTTTCTTTCTTTCTTTCTTTCTTGGTGTGTGTGTCTGGGTAGGTGGGCATGTGTGTTGTGTGTCTGGGTAGGCGGGTATATGTGTGTGTGTGTGTGTGTGTGTGTAGGTGTGCGGGTAGGTGGGTATGTTGTGTCTGGGTAGGCGGGTATGTGTGTGTGTGTGTGTGTGTGTGTGTAGGTAGGCAGGTACGTGTGTGTTGTGTGTCTGGGTAGGCGGGTATATGTGTGTGTGTGTGTAGGTAGGCAGGTATGTGTGTGTTGTGTGTCTGGGTAGGCGGGTATGTGTGTGTGTGTGTGTGTAGGTAGGCAGGTACGTGTGTGTTGTGTGTCTGGGTAAGTGGGTACATGTGTGTGTGTCTGGGTACGTGTGTGTGTCTGGTTAGGCGGGTACATGTGTGTATGTGCGTATGTGCATGTGGAAACTAGAGGTCAACCTTGGGGAATGTTTCTCAGGGGCTATTTTTAGACATAGGGTCTCTCATTGGCCTGAAGATCACCAACTAAGCTAGGCTCACTGGCCAGTAAGCTCCAGTACCCACCTGTCCCTGACTCCCCAGTTCTGCGATTACAGACAAGGGGACACACCTGGCTCTTTTTAAATCTGGGTGCTGAGGATTGAACTCAGGTCCTCATCTTGTGCAGCAAAGCATTTTTTTTTTAATCATTCCTTTTCAGTCCTGTCCCTGTATCCTCCTGCTCCCAGGGGCTGTTCCCACTTACCCCGAGTGCCCCCATGATCTGACTTCTGAAAGTCCCATCCTGGTCTGCCCAGATCTTAGCCGCTCTGCTGGAGTTTCTATGCAGCTCCTTCTATCATCTCTAGGAAGCACCTTTTGCTCATTCCCTACATCTCAGCTCCTTATGGGGTGGGAAAGAGCCAGCCCCTTTGTCTCTGGGATCCTGCGCTCCACTGGAACTGCAGTTGTTCTACAGTTTCTGGTCTGTGCCGAGGAACAGCTGGAGGCAGCAGCTGGATTTTCCTGGTACATCTGGTTCTTACACTTCAGCCTCTCTTCTTAGGAGACCACCCGTTTCTCCTGCTCAGTCAGCGTGCTACCCTCCGTGTCCCCAGATGAGATCTACCCAGCATCCCAACGGCAGCTCCGAAGACTGCTTTTGAGCAGACTCCCCTTCTCCCTGCTCCTCAGAGCAGCTGGACTCCTTAGAGACAGGCCTTTTAAATTCTTCTAGCTGATGGAACTGACTAATCCCCTGGAAAGACTTCACTCTTCCAGGATGATGGGACAGCCAGAGCTTGCACCCACTTTGCAGCTCTCTTCAATTCTACCACCCAGGAGCTACGACTAATATTAACAGCCCTCTGGGGATCCCTGCCCACGTCTGTGCTGAGGGAAGGTTGGCTTTCCGTGGTCATCTGTCTGAGAGGCTGGCCTCACTCTAGGTCCTTCTCTGAGGGAAGAAGACAGGACAGAATCCAGGGAAGGGAAGAGGTGGGGGAGGGGAAGCCATCTATTGCCAGGGTCCTAGTTAGTTTTCCACGACCAAAGCTACTCGGAGAGGAAAGGGCTTACTTGGATCACACCTCTCAATCACATTTATATCCTCATATGTACACACATCTATGTGTACACACAGGTTTCAATAATTAGAATCTGCCTATGAGAGACAACATGCAGTGTTTGTCTTTCTGAGTCTGAATTACCTCACTTATTATAATAATTTCCAGATCTATCCATTTTCCTGGAAATTTAAAAATAGAACCATCATATGACCCAGATATTCCACGCCTGGGCATGTACCCAAAAGGACTCTGTACCTGCCCCAGAGATGCTTGCGCATTCACGTTGCTGCTCTAGTCACAAGAACGGGAAGTGGAACCAGCCTGGATGCCCACCATCAGATGAAGGAACGGATAAGGAAATGTGGTTCTCACACACGGGATTTTATGCAATAGCAGAGATCTCACAGTTCCACTGTGAGTCTGTGACAGAATCAAGAGATATTAGGGAAAGGAATGAAGGACGGTTGTCACCCTTACTAACCTTGTGAAGCCTTGAGTGACAACAGCAGCCCGCCCCCTCCACCACCCAGCACAGCCTCACGGAATAGCATAGTCTCTTTCCATCTGCGTCAAACCTTTGCTTTGGCTCAGACCCCACAGCTGCAGCCACCACGTGAATGTTGGGGTCCTCACATTGTCCAGTGATCCCTAAGTCCTAATCTAGGGGGGTGCGCCGTCTCAGCCCGTGGTTTACTCCTGTGCCGGGAGGGAGGCTCTGAGCGCAGCTGTAATCTCCAAATCCTGCCCCGCACCTGTCCTCCTCTGTCCTGGCCTTCCTGTGGCCGGCAACAAACTGACCACTGCGAGGAAACTTCAGCAGGGGCCGTGGTGGAGATCTATAACTCCATTATCGTGGAGGCCGAGGCAGGAGGATTACCAACTCAAGACCTGTCTGGGCTACAGAATTTCAACACAAATTGGGCAACTTAGTAAGATCCTGTCTTAAAATTGGGGAGGAGGAGGGGTGAAAAGGAAGGAAAGAAGGAAGATAGTTCGGTGAGTTCCTGTCCCCCAGCCCAATGCAAAAACCTGTTGCTGTTTGGCCCTGCACTGGAAACTGGCCTTGGAGCTTGGGGAGTCTCTCCCAGGGGTGTCTCCTGGGATCAGTATGGCTGGCTCTGTGAAGCCATGTGGTAACCAATTTATTCAGTCAGCTCCTCCTCCACCCACCCTCTGCCAGATGTTGATGGAAAACTGAACCAGGAGGCTGGGGGTAGAAGCAGGGAGGACTTGGAAAGAAGGAAGTAGGAGGCAGCAGGAAAAGAAAGAACAGAGGAGAAGTTAGCAGTCCCTGCTATCGAGGAAGAAGGCTTTGATTTATGTGTGGGAGAGCGAGAAGGAAGCTGCAGCTTCAGAGGCTCGGTCGCCCAGGTAGGCTAGTCCACCAGGCTGGCCCCGTTGCCAGCAGTTCCTGTCCTGTGTGAGGACGTGACAAAGACAGTGCCAGCATGTTGGTTTTCTCTACTGGTGTCTGGGGATGACGGTGAAGCTCTCCAAGGGCTCGTTAGCTGCCTGCCTGCTCAGCTCCTCCCCCTGCGTACAGCCCTTTGCCAGTTTCTTAGCCATGGATCAAGGCTCTAAGACCGCTCGGGATATTCGAACCTCCCCCCAGGAAACGTGGAAGCCTACAAGGAAATCCTCAGAAGCAGAAGGCTGTGAAGGGAAGGCCTGGAGGGAGGCTCAGCTCTGCCGCAGAGATTTCTGGTCGCTCTGGGTCCTGTTTGCTCCAAAGCCTCCTTTTTAAAGAGTGCGGGAGCCCCCGTGTGGACATTTCGGGAATACTGTGAGCTTTCTCATTCCTGAGTGTGTTCCATGGTTGGTGGTATTATTTCGGGAGGTTGCAGAACCCTTTGGAGGTAGGACTAGCTGACGTATGTGAGTCCCCAGGGGTGGATCTCTGAAGGTTATGCCTGAGCCTTCCTCCAGGCCTGCAGTTTCCCTGGGCTAATGTTCCATGCTTCTGGCGTCTCTAACTCCCTGGTGTCTCCATTTTTACTTTCACAGCTTCCCTCCTGCCCCAGTAAGGGCTGGTCGAAGGGAATTTACACTGCTACGCATTCTCTGGCCCTCCAGGCCTTCCTTTGAAGAGTGGACATTTCGATGAGCCTGTAACTTTTGTGTTCTCCGTGTGTTCAAATACAGCATCACACTGATGTAGGTGTCTGAATCTCATTGAATCATGGCTGCACTGGTCTCTGAGAGCCTGGTCATTTTCACAGGGAAAATCGCTTGGGAGGCCCCAGAGTAGCAATTTGTGGTGTGGGGTGCAGGGCAGAAGGTGCATCCATGCATCCATGCAGAGGTACGGGTCACCCTCCATCCTTAAAACAGAGTCAAGAGCTGCTGGTAAAATGAAATCTCTCAGAACAAGGCTGAAAAATCAATTTTGTTTTGATTTTTTGAGCCAGGGTTTCTCTATGTAGCTCTGGCTGTGCTGAAACTTGCTGTGTATACCATACTGGCTTGAATTCAGAGATCCACCTGCTTCTGCCTTCCGAGTGCTGGAATTAAAGGTGTGTGCTGCCACCATCTGGCAAAAAGATGACTGTTTTATACAATCTTCACATTCAACCTCCCGGCTAGTTATGATTACAGGCTTGGACCACTAGGACAGGCTAGGACATTTCTCGGGAGGTCATTATTCAGCCTGGTACAGATTGAATATAAAACAATTTCAGTAGGTGGGCTGGGGAGACAGCTCAACGGTTAAGAGCACTTTGTCCTTCCAGAGGACCCAGGTTTGATTGTTAGCACCGACTTGATAGTTCACAATCACCTATAATTCCAGTTCTAGGGGATCCGATGCCTTCTTCTGGTCTCCAAGGCAAGTACATGGTGCAAATACAGGCACAACACCTATGCATATAAAACTAAAAAATGAAATTTTTTCATCAGGGATATCTGAGGGAATTTGTTGAATCCCAATTCCAAACAAAATCTAAGGCTCTTCAGGTGCGTAGGCTTTGGTAGAGGAAACTATATTACTCTAGGACCATCTGGTCCAGGCCCTTCTCTGTGCTGTTAGATGGGCAAAGACTGGAAACCAGGGCTCCTCCCCCTAATCAGAGAAAAATGCAGACCAGGAAGGACAGAGGCACCAACGCATCAAGGCACACACACTGTTGGAGCATCCCCGCGTGGGCGTAATGTATGGGTGGCATCCCAGGTTGATCAACAAGGCGAGGCCTTGCTTTTTGCTGTGATTCTCCTCAGCTGGCAACGCTTGCTCCAGCAAATGGCTGCGATTCCAGCTTCTGAGAATGTGCCCTTCAACTCTCAGCTGAATGCAGGCCAGCTCCCTGTGACCCCCAAACCCAGGAAGGCTCTGTATGAACTAGAAAGAGAAGGAGGGAGAAAATGAGATGGGGCATGAACAAGGAAGAAAATGAGAAGAGGAAGAAGTCAGGGAAGAAGAATAGAAGGGGCAAGGGGAGGAGAAAATGAACCAAGACCTGAAGGCAATGAGCGGTCGGAGTTAGGTTCTCAGGGTCTTCCCTCCACACTGTTCTTGCCTGGACACAGGAGAGTCAGTCTATTTTGGCGTGAAGAATAAGTGGATAAGCAGGGACTCTGTAGAACAGGGTGAACAGATAGGCCCGAATCCCTCTAGGGAGGGAGAAGTTCCAGGGGACATCTCCTTAGAGGTGGACAGCCAATGGCTGAAAGAATAGCAAGGCTGGTGCAGGATCAGGGATCAGGGATTGGTGACAGCTCAATAGGCAGAGATTCCCAGACAGATGCACAACAGACAGGGAGTCTACTTGCTTTGTAAAACTCCAAATCTACCAAGCCAGGACCACACACAGGTCACAGGACAGTCCCTGCCTGTCATTCATTCCTCAGACCCAAGTCATAGAATAGGCTTGAAGGAAGGGAGGCAGGATCGTGTGCAACCTTTGAATCCTCCTCATATCTATTCTCCCTGGGTCTGGGGCATCCCTCAGGTGAGCTGGTCAAGACGGTCAGATACTGACCAAATTTACATAACTCTTTGGGATCCACAAGGACACAGGCTACCTCTGATGTCTGCTGATCAGAGAAGAAACAGGATCTGGCTTGCGTGTCCCTTGGCATCCCTTGCAATAGGTCCATGAAACCCTCTCCTCTCCTGGCCTCCTTTATTACAGCGATAGAAATCAAATTAAAACTAGAAAGATCTGTTACATCTCATCTTTAGTCAGTAGATTATATAGGGAGGGAACTCAAAGGCAGCTTGGTCTTGTCCCTCTTGGCAGGAGGCTTACCTCGTCTCCGAGATTCTACTTTTTCCTCACTAAGATTTAACTCTGAGGGATCGGAGACACTAAGGCCGTTTCTGTGTTTCTCCTGAGCTGTTGTGTGACACCTAGAATTAAGGTTAACTCCAAAGGAACCATTGACAGCGCGGTTGTGCAGATCCTGTCCTACCGAATGAAGTTCAAACACGCTCGTTACAGACTGTGAAGTGCCCCTATCAGGAGCTTCAGCTGGCCTAGCAGATCTGTGATGGAGACCAGCCG
>NC_022017.1:12008934-12018084 GCF_000317375.1 Microtus ochrogaster
TTGTTTAGGCATTGAACCCACACTAGACCAAGTATACTGAAGGCAGTCACTCCCTAGGTCAAGCCTTACTCAAGAGAAGGAGCAGAAGTATGTTAGAATTCTTTGACCTTAGGTCATAGTGGAGTGGATCTACCTGTTTGGGTCATCTTAATGTCCAAACACCAAGTAACCACGCCCTAGATTAGGGTGCGTAGCCACACTTGTCAACAACTTTGAGCAAGCCAAAACTCCCTGACCTTCCGACAAGGTGGAAATAGGCTCATATTTTTGGGCCTTCACAATCCAGGGGTGGGGGAGGAGAGCTGCTATTTCAGAAAGACTGTCTAATGGAGGCCACTGGGATCTGCGTCTCTACTGGAACATCAAAGTCAAAAATCAGTACCAGTTAGTGCCGTCATCATGGTTTACAGGGACAGGAGTAGGGACATCCATATGACACTGGTTCACAGGGGAGCCATCATCCAGCAGCCTTGTGTCTTGGGAAACAAAGATGGGAGCTCTTGAATTCCTCGAGCTCGAACGCTCATGCACTCGAGGTATTTTTGTTGACGACATAAAGTCACCCTCTGTCATAAGTAAAGATACCAACTATGTTATCTTAAGACAAAAACAACAGGAAAGATACCTCAAACCAGAAAGAGGCCAGAGACCAGCTATAGTAGAAACTAAGACAGGGTGTCTAAGGCAGGAGGGGTAAGCATCATGCCAACCTGAGGCCACCATCATACTCTGCCCAGCATGGAGAGGAAGACCAACTCTACAAATCCATCCTGAAATGTCAGGGTTCTTAAAAAATCTTTCACATTTTCTCTCCTTGCGTAGCATCAAACTCATCATGGAGAAATAGCAGGGAAGAAGGCGAGGTGTGAATGGTCATCGTAACTGTCCCAGTGGTTGAATTGCGAGACAATATGAAGATTAATAGAGCTTGCCTCTGGTTGTGTCAGAGTTTGCAGAGATTGCTTAGAGAAGGCTCTGGCTTGATTGGTTTAACTTACTGAATGAATAAAATTCTAAATAGTGTATTAGGAAGTGAAGTATACGTATAGATACTGTTATGGTTTTGGTCCCTGGTCCCTTTAAGAGACAAGCCACACCCACTCCCTCCCCCATCCGCTGAGGCAGGCTGGATCTTCAGCTTCCAGCCTGAGCTTGCTCTCTTTTCCATCTTCCTCTTGGAGAGGCAGCTTCGCTTCTGCCTCTCTCCCCACTTCTCCGCTTCCCCCTTCTCTGTCTCTTTTTTCTCTTCTCCTCTCTCTCTCTCTCTCTCTCTCTCTCTCTCTTTGTCCCCCCTTCCCCCCCACAACCACCTGAATAAATATTCAACCTTACTCTGCATGTCGTGTCTATCCATGTCTCTGTCTTTTGCCCACCCGCCATGTGTCTCCCTGCCTGGGACCAGCCACTGCGCAGGGACCAGCAGCCATCTCTGCCTGGGACTGGCTGCTCCCAGGGTCCACTGTCTGCTGCCACATGGCCTGCTACCACCACATTTCTGCTGCCTGCTGCTGCCAGGGGTTTTGCAGCATTTGTAAAAAAATTATAAAAGATACAGTGGTTCACTTGGGAGCCTGACATTGGATGCTATGTCTTGGCTGTGTCTCCTTCCTGTATATCTTTGCTGCTTGCTGGCTGCCATGTGGTAAAGAGCTTATCTTTACCATGCCTACCCAGTGAACTTGATCACAGAACACACTGCAATTTTGCTGGTGTTGACTGTTTGCTGCCATTTCTTGTGTTTGCTGTAGTTCTTGGCTATTATTCGTAGAGCCATTGTGACAATCAAGGTTTTCTTTTCTTTTTTTATATTTATGTATACAATATTCTGTCTATGTGTATGTCTGCAGGCCAGAAGAGGGCACCAGACCTCATTACAGATGGTTGCTGGGAATTGAACTCAGGACCTTTGGAAGAGGAGGCAATGCTCTTAACCACTGAGCTATCTCTCCAGCCCACAATCAAGGTTTTCTATCACTACAAAGACACTCTGGTGCTCCTCTTTAGGGTCTTGTGCTTTCCCTACACCCAAGCACCCCCGACTCTCCACAGTTTTCATCGTTTTTCTTTTTAATATATTTACTTTTGTTCTATGTGCATTGGTATTCCGCCCACAGGCAAGCCCGTGAGAAAGAGTCAGATCTTGGAGTTACAGACAGCTGTTAGCTGCCATGTGGGCACAGGGACTTAAACATAGGTCCCTTGGAGAAAAAAAGTCAGTGCCCCCAACCACTGAGTCATCTTTCCAGTCCCGTATCCAACATTTTTATAACTGGGATCAGAAGTCACACCCGCTACTGCTGGTTCTGTGTTGACTGAGCACGTGCCAGTGACAGCCATCTGCAGTGCTGTGGGCTCCATGAATCCTTCCCTTCCTGTGGCTGAGGAGTCACAGCCCATCATGAGGACCATCCTATCTTCCCACATACAGGACACCCCTGGTGCCTGGACTGAACACAGACCCCTCCAGGGGCAGTAGCTGCAGGCACAGTCCTGCTGCCTGTCACTTGTGTTGGGCAGGAACAACCTGGTCACAGCTCCTCCTCTGTGCTGTCCTTCCTTCACTGTGTCCATCTCTCCTGTCCCTTTCTGGGGCCTCTACTCATCTCTGAGCCTCACTGGTCTCTGTCTATAGCCTTTTCTTTTGTTAAGAGCACTTCTAACACCTGAGACACATACTACATCACATACATTCATCTTAAGTTCTTTTTAAATGTATCTCTATTTTGAAAATATTTGGGTACCTACTAGAATACTTTCACCAATCATTGCCCTATCTATGAGAAGTGACAACAGGCCATCTCAGATCTCCCCCATACCCATCATGCTTATTTGTCTCCTTTGTAAAGAAAGGTGTGTTCCTGGTGGGCAGAACCATGGAGGTGAAGTGACCATGGACTGGAAGCTGCAGGGAGCTATGTGGACAGACACTGGACACCTAAAGTGGTCATTCACTGAAAGGGCTATGGTGCAGTTGTTTTGAGAGTCCTGCGAGCCTGGAAGAGTGCAGTGACAAAGGCGCAGGCTCTTCAAGTAATCTGTGTCCTAAGGGCCAGACTGATGGAGTCAGGAAAGAGTGCAGGGTTCAAGGTCAAGGATGTGGTGAGCTCTGGTGATGGCTCCTGAGTTAGTTAACAGACAAATGCCAAGCAGCTGGCATAGCGTTCGCTAACATGGGCACATGAGCACAACAGTAGAGAGGACGCCATGAACTTGGACACTGAGGAGCAAGTACTAGGCAGCTCAGGATGCAGATAGATTTCTTTCCCAAGGTTGCCCATGACTCCATTGTCACTGCTCTCCACCCCCAGGGAGATGGTTACATCCACATCAACCTTTCCCTTAGCCAATCATTCCAGCCCAAGGAAAGACAGAGGGGCCGTGGAACACAAGAATGCTCCTCTAATGGACAAGACCTAGAATATACACAGGTCCTATCTCAGGCCAGTGTTCAGAACTTGGGAAGAAGGCCGCTTGAGCTGCAAGGGAGGAGGGGACCCTGCTCACTGTTGCAGCCTCAGGGTGCATCTGTGGTCAGAAGGGGTGGCAACAAAAAGAAGGAAAATGGTTCTTATAAATCTGAAATATTCTTGTTAAACCACAATAAAGAAAGCAGTCTGTAAAAGAGGAGACGATAAGAATCAGAATGGCAATTATCAACTTTCTGTAGTCAACAATCTAGAAAACATGTGATATCATTTCAGAAAATACACAAAGCATGACCAGGTCGGTGTTTATAAGTTTATTCTTCAAATATTATGGACCAAGTGGAGCCTCCATGTGCATCTCAGCAGATCTCATCCAATTATGGCAGCAGATCTGAAACTTCAGTAGGAATTAAGTCTTGTGATATCTTCAAGAGTCTGCTTGCAGAGAGTAGAACTCAGCAGCCATATCCCGTCACCTCTCCTTCCTTGTAGTGTCCACGGCTGGCACATAAAACCAAGAACCTGTGATGACCGTGCAGATGATGTTCCCAGCATTCCTTCCTCTCTACCCTCTGAGTATTTCATCAAAGGCACCCATCACTCCCTGTGACCAAACCATGAAGAAAGAAATAGAATTCATATCCAAAGTTTGATTGTAAGATTTAGAAATATTTGGAATAAACACAGAATTAGGCAGAACTAGGAAGAAGGAGATGGTCTCTATCAGAAAGCAGTGGGAAAGTTGGCAGCTCAGAGACCTGTGAGGATGGTGATCTTCAGTTAGGAGCAGTGTGGTGGGTATGACTGGGGAGCAGCCATGCTGTGGCTTAGTCAGGCCTTGGATGTGCGCCCCAGCTTGGGAGCGTGGTCCTTATGTGGGATGCTGCAGGTTGTTAGATCTAAGAGGGAGGTGGAGTCTAGTGGGAGGTAACAAGCTTGTCCCACCTCTGCTCTGTGTTCTGGCTTCCTTTCTCTTGATGTGGCCTCTCCTCTAGCAGGCACTACCACCATCCGGCATTGGTATAAAGAAGACGCATTGAGGAGTCCATGCCTCTGCCCAGCAAACCCCACCCTCAGCCCTCTGAGCTGCACTGAAGAAGAGGTCACTGAGTCAGGCTGTCATAAACCCGGATGAGCTCCTGCAACTTCTGCTCCAGTTCCTGAGCCTGCTGCCGCAGCTTTTCAGCAGACTCTGCCTTTGCACCCTCCTGCAAATGATTTGATTCTTGTATGAGGCTGACCACATCTAGCACAAGGGTGAGACCTGCAGTGGCTGCACCCATGATCCGGGCTCTTTTGGTCATTGCAAGAGCAGTGCCTCCAAAGGCTTTCTTCACCTGTCTAGTGTTTCGGGCTGACACCTTCCGTGTGGTCATTAGACGCTTGGCATTATTTGCCAGGCGAGGGCTGGCTTTGGTCAGCTTGATGGCATCAATGTTTTTCTTCATGCCTTCCAGGTTCCGGAAGGAATTCTTAGATGCAGAAATAAGCCTGGGGGTGTTCTTCTCCAAAACGTCTTTAATGACCTTCTCAGTGTTGTTGCTTTTAATGTCGTTCTCAGTGTCATTGCTTCTTGGCAGAAGCTGGCTGGCTTCAGCTTCCACTGACGCCGTGCTTACCTTTTCCACAATGGTTGTGGAAACACTCGTCACAGCTGCTGCTGCTCCAAGCCCCAAGCCTGTGGCTGAAAGTCCCAGACTGAATCCTGCTGACACAGGTGCCAGAGCGATACCAAGGATCGTCAGGACCCCAGACACAGCACCGGTGGAGCTGGCTACCACTTGTGTTATGGTGCAGTCCCTGTGCACCTTGTCAATCTTGTCTGCAAGGGCTTGGAGCTTCCTGATGCTCTCCTCAAGCTCCCGTTTCACCTGAGGATAAACTTTCAAAAAGCTTTCCTTCTCCTGCAGGTCATCTTCATCATCTACATCACTATCCACTGTGGTCTCACTGTGAGCATCATGTAAGTCATCTTCCTCGTCCCTGTAACAGGAGGGGCAACTGAGTGAGGAAGAGAGTTTGCAAAGATCTGTCCTGTGGCAATCAGAGCATCTGCTGGGAGGAGACTGCTCCAGCTGTACAGGGCCTTTCTTTCATTGAGGAGCAGGTTTGAGCTATCGATGGTGATTTTAATTGTTAAGGACACAATGAGTTAAAAACCATTTTAATATGTTCTTTTAATTTTTATTTTATTTGTTTAAGTGTTTTGCCTGCAGATATGTGTGTAACATGTGCAGGCCTGGTTTCATGGAGGGCAGAAGAAGGAATTAGATCTCTAGACCCAGAGTTACAGGCAGTTGTGAGCCATCATGAGGATGCTGGGAACTGGACTTCTGCCACCTGGCAGAGCACAGTGTTAACTCCTGAGTCATCTCTAGTCATTTATCACTCCCTTTTATTGCTAGACATTTAATAAAGATGGCTTCCCCTCAAGGCCAATGTCACCACTACCAACATACTTCTCTGTAGGAACTCTAAAACACAGAGAAATGTGGTTTTGGGGGGAACCCTTTAGTTTAGGAAAGTTAGTGTTTTCCAAAGATTACACTTTTCCCAATAAAAAAACTCCCCCTGGTGTCAGCTACTGGGAACTGACCTGTCTACCCTACAGTGACCTACTGGTCAGGAATGTCCACATTTGCTTGGGGACTTGGATTTTGAGTGTGTGCAAATTGCACACCCCTGAGAGAGAAACCCTGCACAGGTATTCTTTGAAGCTGATGTCTCTTTGCCCTGCAGCTGTGTGTACACCTGAGCTGGTGGGGCTGCTCACAGCTAAGACCCTTCCCCTCAAAACCCAGCATACAAAGTTCCCTTCCAGCTGTGAGCAGAAGATAAAGAACCATGAGTGGATCCCCATTTCTATGTGGGTCCCATCCCCAAGGCACCTCACTGTGCTGCAAGTGTTTCCAGGGCAGGCAGAACCGAGAAAACACAACATGTGGGTTCCCTAGCTCTCGCTAGAATTCCCAGCCTGAGAAGGGTGATGTGTGGTGGGATTTTGCTGTCATTTCTGACCTCCAGGGGATCTAGACACTAAAGGCATGGACTCCAGGAGGGAGGGAGACCCCAGGACTCTCACAGGGACTCTGTATGTGATCAAGGCCCAAGAAACTTCTGGACCCTGAGACTTAGGCAGACAAAGAATTTTTTTTTTCTTGAGAAAACTTCAAGCTTATCTAAACTGTCTCCCCAGTATAGCTAGACCTTGCGTTTCCATGTCTTTCCTGTTCATGCTGGGCCTGACCTTCCCACGCTTAGCAAGAGTCCCAAGTCAGGTTGTGAGAACACTCTACCTTTGATTCTCAATATTTAGACAGGTTCCCTATCGTGGTACAAACACGTGAACCTGAGCTGGGCGATGGTGGCGCACGCCTTTAATCCCAGCACTTGGGAGGCAGAGACAGGCGGATCTCTGTGAGTTCGAGACCACCCTGGTCTACAGAGGTAGTTCCAGGACAGACTCCAAAGCCACAGAGAAACCCTGTCTCGAAAAACCAAAAAAAAAACAAAAAAACCAAAAAAAACCCAAAAAAACAAAAAAAAAAAAAAACAAACACGTGAACCTGAGCTCAGTCTTGTAGAGTCCACATAGAAAAACTTGGTTCTGGATCTGGCCTTCAATCCCTGTTTGGGGATGTAGAGTCACGAGGATCCCTGGTGCTCTCTGGTCAACCAGTGTAGTCAAATGGATGACTTTTGGGTACATAAAGGTAATTGTTTTTAAAGGGGCCGGGGAGATGGCTGCTTCCTTCAGATTGTGTATTTCACCCACATTTGGTTGCTCCCAACTGAAGGGGTCTGATGTCCCTTTTGGCCTTCATGGATAACATTGTGGTTTTGGGACCTCACTCATACTCTTGCTTAGTTTTAGTACCTTGATTTCTTAAAGGTTCTATGTCCAAAAACAGTCACCTGTGTTTAGGACTTTTTCAGATGTGTTTAGGGACTCAACTCAGTCCTTACCGCTAGTGACACCATTAAAATACCTCCCGTGGCAGGTGCTCAGAAACACATTCAAACAGCTTCTCCCTGATGCCGTTCAAGCTCTTATGCACAGTCCCCTTGCCCTAGTCTCTCTTTTTTCCAAACCTGAGAGAAAAAGCTTCATTGACTCTGTTACTGCATACCTCTCCATCTTGTCTTCTTCATCTTGTACATCAGGATCTGGAACGATCTCAGCAAGAGCTTCACGCAAGAGGACTTCCTCTTCCCTGTATCAGGAGAGACTGACTGAGTGAGGGAGAGAGCTTGTAAAATAAGCTCACTCAAGTGCAGGAAGTATACATGCATGCGCGCGCACACACACACACACACACACACACATATACACACACCACACAAACTAAAACCCAAACTTTTTTCAAAAGCCAACTTTCAGTGAACTGCTGGGCACATACTGCATGCTGGCCATATGCTGAGCCCCCCACATGCATCCTCTTATGAAATTTAATGGTCCCCAAATGAAGCAGAAGGAAATAAACTAAGTTCTTACGGACACAGGAGTAGCAGTGGCAGAAACAATCCTGTCCCCTGTGACTGCCATCTCCCCTCAACAAGAGGCCATCTTCTGCTAGTGATTAGTACTGAGGAAATATTTACTGAGAAGGGACACCCTGAACACTAACTACTTGGTCTACCTGCATAGAGAATTCCTGCCCAGAAAAAGCCAGTGACACAAGGCTCTGCTAGCATCCCTAGGGAGGTGACCTGGACAAACCAGCTTCTTCCACAAGCTGTTTCCAGGCTTCCTCTTCACTCAGCATGAGCTGCAGGACCTCTGTGCTCCTCGTGTCCAGGAGGTACCCAACCATAGACTCAACGAACTCATTTCTCTCTAGATTGGTTGGAAAAAGAGTATGGTTAGAGAACCCTGCTAGAGAACTTGAACGACATCAGGAAGACACTGGTTAAATATTTCTGAGTATCTCCCTTGAAGTATACTTTGGTGTCACTAGGGATAGAGGCTGAGTTGTGAGCTTTAGCTCATTTGTAAAAGCCCCAACCCAGGCAACCATATTTGGACATCTAGCCATTAAGGAAACAAAGCAATGGAAATAAGTGAGGCCCCCAATCCACAGTGTCAGTGCCTCATAGCAAGAGGAAGACACTCCCTCCCTCCCTTTCCCTCCTTCTCTATCTTAAACCCGCTCCCTTTTCTCTCTTCCCTTGCCTCTCTTCCTCTCTCCAGGCACATATAGGGCCCATGGGCTGGTACAGGTACAGGCTTCCTCTCCACCAGGAAGAGATGCTCACTATGGCCCAACCTGCCACACTTTGGTTGAGGATCTTGGATTTTTGGGCAGTGAGAGAAGAAGTGTTTTCTTTTAAAGCCACCTAACCAGTGTCACGTTGTGATGTCATCCCGAGAAGACCAATGTACCAGAGTCTTACCATGGTGCTTTGCAAAGATAGGTATTGTCTTCAGGCCAGAACAAGCAGGAAGTGAGTCCCTCAACCCCAGGAGGAGGGAAATTCTAATGACGACTTCCACTTAACTGTGTGCCTGTGTCACGGTCCTTGAATGTAAGTTTTTCCTTTGATTTTTATTTTATGTATGGGAATATTTGCCTGCTTGTACGCATGTCTATGCACCATGTGTGTGTCTGGGGCCCAAGGAGGGCCTTGAATCCCCTGGAGTAGCAGTTACAGCCTGCTGTGAACCTGATGTGGGTGTTGGGAACTGAACCCGTGTCCTCTGCATGAGCAGCAAGTGCTCTTAACC
>NC_022017.1:12019010-12020405 GCF_000317375.1 Microtus ochrogaster
AGGTTAAGGCAGGTGGATCTCTGGGATTTGAGACCAGGAGAAGCCAGGGAACACAGAGATTGGGGGACTGGTGTGGATCAGGTTGGTGTGGGGTGTAGTGTGGCTCCTGGGTGTAGTGTGTTTCCTGGGTGTAGTGTGTTTCCTGGATGTAGGGTGTTTCCTGCGTGTAGGGTGTTTCCTGGGTGTAGTGTGGTTCCTGGGTGTAGTGTGGTTCCTGGGTGTAGGGTGGTTCCTGGTTGGGAGCCATTTGTGGGTGGAGCTTTTCTTTCAGTTTCTTTCAGGGTTTCAGCTTCAAGTTCAGACTTTTCTTTGGAATGAGAAAGGACACCATCAGGCCCCACCTTAGGTAGGCACACCTGGTAAAGGAGCTCTTGTCCTTCAGTGCAGGGCAGGTGCCCTAACACAGCCTGCAAGGGGAATTGGATTCATTGGCATTACTGGTGTCCAGGGAGAGAAGGCTACCAGCAGGGAGGGTCTGCTGTGCAGCATGCACCAGCCTGCCTGTATTTTATTCTGATCCCCAGAACGACATGGGGACACTGGGCCCTGAAGGACAGGTAATTTGAGGTGAGAGTTTCCAGGTGACAGAGATGGACTGTGGGCAAGGCCTCACTGAGGTGCAGTTACTTCCTGCTCAGGCAGTTAGGAAAGGTGGGTGCCTGAGTTGGATAGGGTGGGCTCCCTCCTCAGGGACAGGTCCCCAGTGCCAGCTGAGAGCGAGTCTCCATGAGGGGCTGGAACTGCCTCCCATCTGAACCTTATTGCCTCCTGTTCCCTCCGTTCTTGTTTCCTCCCTCCTTCAACTCCTCCCCCTTTCTCTCCCTTGACCCTCTCTCCCTGCCACCCATCCTGGCATCCATTTTTCAGGCTGGTTATTGAGAAGGTGACTTCTGAGAATGCACCCCAAGATAAGGCCAGGAAGGGGAGCTACTCTGACCCAGGACTGGGGAGCTCTCTGCTTCCCCTTGGGGCTCTCCTCCTGCAGCTTTGACTCCTCAGCAGGCCTCAGCAGGGAGGCCCTGGAGTCCTAGGCCATGAGCAGCACAGAGAACAGACTGATTACCTGTGGAGCCCATGACAGCTGTGGGTCTTGGTGTCACTCAGAGGATCCTGACAGCTTTCCTTACAGCTCACCGGGTGTCCAGGCTACAGGAGGAAATAATAACCTGTGGGACAGAATAGGGACAGCTGCTGTGACCAGGGATCTGGTGACCCACAGTTCTCTCCATGGTGACTGCCAAGGGCAGAAAGAACTGAACCCAAAGCCTGTCTGCTCCTCTGGACTCTGAGACTGCTATTTAAGGAAGCCTGTCCTCTGGCTCCAGCCCTGCTGTCCTCTGTCCTGGCAAGGAGGAGAACTAATGGCATGCTGGGGACAGTGACAGTGGAGAAGGT
>NC_022017.1:12021210-12026254 GCF_000317375.1 Microtus ochrogaster
ATGCACCACCACTGCCTGGCTGTAATTTCTTATACTGACTGACTTAGTCCCTGCTCTATTGCTGTGAGGAGACACCATGGCCAAGGAAACTCTTATAAAATAAAACATTTTGCTTGTTTACAGTTGCAGAGGTTTAGTCCATTTCTCTTCATGTTGGGAGCATGGTGGCATGCAGGCAGACCTGTTGCTTTTATAGCTGCGAATTCTACAAACAGATCCACAGACAGCAGGAAGTGAGAGACCCTGGGTCTGTCTTGAGCTATTGAAATCTCAAAGCCCACCCTCAGTGACACACTTTCTTCAACAAGGCCACACCTACTCCAACAACACCACACTTTCTAATCCCTCTCAAGTAGTGCCACCCCCTAGAGACCAGGCATCAATATATGTGCCCATGGGGGCCAGTCCTATGCCAAACCAGGATGCTTACTGTTCATGATGCTCTGGCTCCTTACACATACATAATGAAGTCTTTACACATGACTTAGTAGGTCGAGATCTTCTGAATCCATTTCAAGGAGGTGGTACAGGCACGTATTTAGCTAATATGAGTGTGTTTTCAGTGTTGATAGAGAAAGGACTCGAACCCAGAACATGATAATCCACATCTCACTCGCAGATGACTAAACTCCACTGTCTTAAAGACACAACTGCATTCCCCCCTCTTTATATTACATGTGTGCAACATTGTGCATGTTATAAATGGGTCTTCTGTTTCCATAGACTGCCTGTGCCAAGTACCAGGCCCCCATATTAGTAAATGCACTTGGATCCTCTGATTCCAAGGGACCACAACCTCCTTGCTTCTGCAATATCTTTGTCCTATCAGGACCTGGAGTCCTGCCTGTCCCCAGCCCTGCTGTGTGTGTGTGTGTGTGTGTGTGTGTGTGTGTGTGTGTGTGTGTGTGTTTGATACCTGCTCCTCTCCCTGACTCCTGGACTTCGTGATAATCCTAATCATTATGCAAATAGTGATACAAAGAATGTTCTCATTGCCTGTCAGAGCCTGCATTTGAGATTATTTCCTGATGACATTTGTAGAAGTAGAAGGACTGGGTTAAGGGGCGTTAACACAGGCAGTGTGTGAGGACGCTCATTCCTTCATTCTGACGGGTCCTCAGGAGTCTTTGGGGGTGGGGAAGACTTCATAAAGAGAGAAACACAAGCTGCACTGGGATTTCCTGGAAGCTGAGGAAGGAAAGAAACGTGTTTAGCAGTGTGGGTCGGGGGCATCAGCTCCTCCAGGGACCTGACCAAAACAAGAGTGAATGACCTGTTGGTGTGGGAAGAGCTGAAGATACTGGGGGCTCACTCTCAGGACTACACTCTGACCTTGTAACTGACAGATAAGTGTTATGCCCAAACCCTCCAAGTGTGTACGTAACCTAGGCTGTCCTTAAACTCACTGTGTAGCCCAGGAGAACCTTGAACTCCTAATCTTAGACCTGCCTCATCCAAGTGTTAGAATCCCAGGTTTGTGCCCCTCCCCCCGTTCAAGCCTTCTCATATTCGCACCAATTTATAATGAAATAGAAAGAATATTTCAAAAGACCTAAGAGCCAGTCAGCGTCTTAGACATAGCAGGTGTTCTCAAGTTCCCTCCCCAAAGTGAAACCCAGATTCAGCTCCTCAGGGGCAGCATCCTTCCTGTTCAGTAATGCTAAAAGGGACTTGGGACTTAAGGTGACAGGGATGGGGTCATCTCATCATTCAAAGGTTTAAAAGAAATCAAGTTAATACAGAGATACATCTTAAAATTAACTTACTGGCCAATTTAAATATCTGGAAGATTGTACCAGCTCTGGGTACACATCCCCACTGTAGCTGTTGGCTGTGGAAGATGGTAGAGTTTTGTAGGACAGATAACAACAACCCTCCAGGACGGTAATATGCTCAGGTGGGGCCATAGCCACCCACATGTGCAGTAGGCAGACAGCAGAGCAAGTCCATGGAAGCCTGTGCTGGGGTGTGAGGTGCAGGTCAGAGTAGCTTGCTTAAGGCCAAATGGGGTGAGGAGAAGTGACCATCTGTACTAGTCAGGATCTCTAGAGTAGCAGAACTCACAGAATCCATCTCTCTACATAGAAAGGGGTTTATTAGAATGACTCACGGGCTGTGGCTTAGCTAGTCCAACAGTGGCTGTCTATGAATGGAAGGCTGAAGACTCCAGACGCTGCTCAGTCCACAAGGCTGGATGTCTCGGCTGGTCTTCAGTATATGCGGGAATCCTGAAGAAGGAGGCTGTAATGCAGTGAAGGGATCGATTTGTTAGTGACGCAAAAACAAGGAGGCAAAGATCAACAACTTCCTTCTTCCATGACCTTATATAGACTTCCAGCAGAAGGCGTGGTCTAGATTAGAGTCAGAAGATCTGTATTACCAGGACAGGCTCCAAAACCACAGAGAAACCCTGTCTCGAAAAACAAAAAACAAAAAAAAAAAAACCAAACAAACAAAAAGAAGAGTCTTCCCACCATAAGATCCAGCTCACTGGTACATCTTCTCACTTCAAATTAAGCAAAATTCCCCTCACAGGTGGCCCCATACTTGGGTTTTAATTGAATTCCAGACGTAGTCAAGTTGACAACCGAGACTAGTCACACACCACTCAACCCGAGTCCACCAACCCCAGGAGGTGCTCTGCCACCCAGACTCAGAAATTCAGTGGTAGGAAAGAAACCTTTTGAAAGCCCATGAGACAAATGCTGAAACTCAGCTTCGTGGAGCTAGGACTGACTGGGAAGTTTGTGTGCGCCTGTGTTTGTGTGTGCTGTGTGGGATGCTGTTTAAATTAGTTCAAGTGAAAACAGTTTACATGTTCACCATCTATACCCTGACTCTGACTTATCGGGATGCAGGATTTGGGGCCTGGCTTCTTCCCTCTGAGCATCTCCAGCATCAGAGACAAGCTCCTTCCTGGTACCCACTTTCCCATGGCCTCTGCGGCATGTGTGCCAGACACCCGGCTACCAAGGAGAGCAGTGCCTGCTAGGAATGAGCAGAGCAGACCATCCTAACTCTGTTTATCTGATTAAAAAGAGAGATGCTGAGAGGGAAAGTCCTGTGCACGATGTCACACAGCTGATTCTGACTTTGTGTGTGTGTGTGTTTTTAAAATAATTCCAAGGTTTCTAGAATGCTCTTTGTTTGTATAAACACACATAGCTTGTCCCTCCCTTGACTGTGCCCTTTGATCTCTCAAACACACAGCCTATGGCACTGTTTGCAGGATTGTGCACCTTGCCCTCTCTGTCCCCAGGCTGGCACTCTCTCCCACCCAGCACACAGAACAACCCTGGCCTTCTCTCTGCTGCCCCACAGACTGAAGAGAGCCTGGCTAAGGCCAGGGGGTGCAGGCTGGACACCCACTGACTTCCTTCCTTCTAGAATCCAGAACAGGACATTCTTTTCTGGGCCTCAGGTTCCACCATGGATCCTGGCACAGACACACATACTGGGAGATTCACGGTGCAGTCTCTGGGCTCCTTGTATCTCACACGTCCACATTTGCCACCATCTGTTAATGTAGCCATACCAAAAGGACAACTCCAGTGTGGTCAGGACACCAGGATGGGAGGACTCTGGGTTCTCTGCTCTCTCCATTCACATCCTCAATTCCCCCATTTCCCAGAGGGCACCCAGAACAGTCACCTTCCCTCTGAAGTGCTATAGTCATAAGTCAGGTGGTCTGGAGGATCTGGGCAGCCAGGAAGGAATGAGCAGCCTTCGACAACACATCTAAGGATGTCTGACTTCTGAGGGAGTGGAAAAAGCACCCAGATTATCACATCGATGCAGTTCAGCCACAGGCTGATGAACCTGTGACCCTGCCCATTGCCTAAATCACAATTATAAAATGGGGCAATGGTCCTCTTTACAGTGGTCGTGGGGATGGGCCGACATTTCCCGACTTAGGGAAGAATCTTCTCCCGACTAAGTTTGATGGGACACAGTGGTCCTTAGCAGTATGTCCAGTCCCCAGTCCCAACCAGAGGCAAGCTATGGACCGATGTTCCCAGCCTGAGAAGGGCAAGTGGGGTCACACATTCTGAGCAGCTGATGATCCAGAGGACGCCTCAGACAAGCCACTCCCTTGGTGCCACCCTCTGTCTTGGCATCTCTAATACCCACTCAGAGGAGCCACCTCAGTGCCTTCTCCTCTCACAGTGCTTGATGAGTCTTTGTGGTCTCAGCCACCAGTGATTGTGGGACCCTCAATGGATCACTTGCCATCTCTGCTGGGCTCTGTCCTTCTTTCTTCTACAAACTCCTCCCCATCTCTCACCTGGCTTCATGGGGGCACAGACCCTGGCTCCAAGCTCAGGAGCAAATGTGGATGGTACAAATGGAAGCGTCCAGAAGGAATCCCAACCGAGGCTTCTAAGATCCTAATTAGCTCATGAGAACGTCAATAGCAGCAGGGAGGTTGGAATGTTACCGATCATGACCTAATAATACTTTGTCTCTGACTGTTCTTAGTCCCCTGAATATCCATTTATTGCCACTGCTGTGTTGGATTTAACACTCTCTGACTAAGATAAAAAGCACTTGAGATGTATTAACACAGTAGACCACTAGCTTCCTTCAGCCCACAAACTAAGACCTCTCACAGATGACATCCGAGGTCTGTAGCCCTCTCCAATGTCTCCCCAATTATCCTGGAAATGTGTTCATTTATGGCTTTCTTTGTTACTATAAAAGCTTCATGAAATGGTTACCATGTCAGAAGATGGACTTTGCGGTCATCTAAATCTGTCTTCCTGAGCCCATGGTCACTCCTATTTGGTTCCACAATCAATTATGTCTTTTCCCACTTGAGATGAGAGTTGTATTTTTTGTTGACTACAGCAATGAGGCAGCTGCTGCCTCTCAACCCGGAGCCCAGGCCTGGGACTTCATGTCAGTTCCTGTGCTGCTTTGTGCTGCCAACAGTTCCCTTACTGCCCCAGTTGGAGGAGAGGGATCACTCACACTGTTCACTTTGGCTGCACCATCTCCATCACACACACACACACACACACACACACACACACACACACACACA
>NC_022017.1:12026354-12035032 GCF_000317375.1 Microtus ochrogaster
GGGAGAGGTGGGAGGAGAGGAGTGTTCCCATACATGGAGCCACCTGAGGGAGATTTCCTTGGAGTCCCTGAGCTTCTGGAAGGAGGGAACAGCACTTGCACCTGGTGTCCTTGCTAATGACGAGTTCAGGAACCTTTGTGTTTAACCCCTGACCAGCTCACCAGCTGTTAGAGGAAACACAGAGAGCTAGGATACCTCCCGAATCTTCCAGGTTCTTATGCCCCAGGACAAATACACACAGTGAGGTTGTTACAGCAGGAGCAGTTTATTTAGGGCACGAAGACATGCCTGAGGACGGGAATGGACTGGGGAGCTGGGGAAGGCACAGGCTCCAAAGCACAGGGCTGGGGGCTCATGGCTTATCTACATAGCACACATCTTGTCTTGGGTTTGTGTTATGTGACTTCTTTCTCATGCTTTGTTTCCGGTAGCCGAGATGGGGAGGGCTTTCCAGTCTCTGTGATAACTGGCTTCTTCCATGTTTCGTCCAGAGGCCGTTCTCTCCAATCCCTCCCTGTCACCTCCTCTGGTCCCTGTCTCAGGCTCCAGTTGGACACACTTAACCCACTGCTTTGCACATGAACCTTCCATGATCAGCCATAGGCCCGCGTCTCTGTCCCAAGGACTTGGCTGGACTCTTATTCCCCTCTAACAGTGTCTCCACAGTCCCCAAATCTGTTCAGTTCCTATCCTCTGACCTCAGCATCTTTTGGGGGATGGGGAGACTAATTGGGAGATAAGCAGAGTGGTGTAGAATTTTTCGAGCTTCCCCATTGTCTTCTCCAGCTCTTCAGCCAGCTCCCTGAGAGCTTCAGCGGACTCTGACTGTGCCCCTTTGTACAGATGCTTTGATGTCTTCACAAGGCTGTCCACATCTTGCAAGAGAGACACACCTGCAGCGGTGGCCCTCTTGAGGCGGGCTTCATTGCTCATCGCCAGAGGGGTTCCTTTCAAGGTGGCCCTCACCTGTCTAGCACGCTGGTTGGGGATCTTTCCTGTTTTAGCGAGGATCCTGGCATCTTCTTCTAAGCGAGGGTTGGCTCTTACCAGCCTGAGGGCATCCATGTGTCGCTCAAGGGCTTCAAGATCTTCGGTGATATCTCTGGCAGCCTGAGGGAACTTGCTGGCAATCCTGGCCACGGCTGCTCCAGCCTCCAACACATCCATGCCAGTTGAATTATGGTGACCGGTTTTCACTTCATCCGAAAACCTGCTTGCTTCCTCCACGATGGAAGTAGCAACATTAGTCACGGTAGCTGCTACCCCCAGCCCCAAGCCAGTGGCAGAGAGCATCAGACTTCCCTCTGCTGTCACTGGTGCCAGAAACAGACCAAAGAGGTCCAGCATGTCGGAGAAGGTGCTGAAGGAGTCAGCCACTACGTTGGAGATGGTGCAGCCTTTGTGTACCTCCTCAGCATGGTCAGCCAGGGCGTGGAGCTGCCTGATGTGTTCCTCCACCTCTGCCTTCAGGTGACGAAATGCTTTCAGAAACCTCTTCCTGCCCTGCAAGTCTTTCTGAAGTCTGTCTCTGTCTTCTAGGGCTGAGAGTGCTGTCAGGTCCCTCAGCACTTTGTGAAGGGCCACTGCCTTGTCCCTGTAAGAGCGGAGGTCAAGTGCATGAGAAAGATGCCTCTCGTCTGTGTAAAACAGGCGGTCACAGCCCCCTGCAGTTATGTGTCCAGTCACCACCCAACAGGAACTCTAAAGGTGTGCAAGTTCCACTTTGGTGGGTGATATTAGGTATTTCAAAGACAAACTTTGTTGTCCTTATTAGGGGGGAGTCACCATAAGGGCTGGAGAGACACTCAGTGGGGAAGGAGCTTGCCGTGTGAGTATGCAAGCTGGAGTCCCATCCCTCAAACAGCAGTAAAAAGAGCCGGACCCCGGGGATGGCTTTGTAATCTCGGTGCTGGGGAGGCAGAGACAGGTGGACCCTGGGGCTCACTGGCCATGTCGTCCAGGCTACTTGGCAAACGAGAGTCCAGTGAGAAACTCTGCCTCAAAAACAAGGACAGTCCCTAAGGTAGAGCTGAGGCTCTCCTCTGACCTCTGACCTCTCCGTGTGCTTGTGCACACCTCACACACATGAACACACACATGCTTGCACATGTCTCATCGCAGTCAACCTGAAAGGCGAGGTAGCGGTGGACATTGCAAAATTGTGCTTAAATACCAGGTAAACGCCATCACCTCCAGACAGATGTGCTGAGGGTTGACTCATTGCCACTAGCACCACCACCGTGTGTGTGCTGAGGGGAGTCTGCAGATGAACACAGAACCCCGAATGACATCAATGCCCCCTTCATTCACGGACTCTTTGTGTGCTGCAGAGACACCGTTTTCCCCAAAGACAAGATTTCTCATTCCCCTCAGCTGCTGGAATGTCCTCTACAGCCCTGGCTGCCAGACAGGTGTGTTCACCTGAGCACTTCAGCCGCGAGACCATCTAACTTGAGCATCCCGAATCTGGAAGATTCCGAAGACCAGACCAGTCTTTGACCAGGACTACTTCCAAGTTCACATCTCTGCATCCTATTCAGAGTTTAATCTCACTCAGGACCCAAAGACAGACCTAAGGAGACACTGTACCCTGGTCTCCCTCTTTCCCATATGACCGTTACCCGCTTTACAACCAATTTGGCTATTCTGGTTGGTTTATCGAGAAGGGGTGGCTGAACATGACTTTTCCTGGCAGACTGTGACCAGGAGTTTGGTACCACATGTGCGAGGTGGTCAGCAGCAGCTGTCTCCCAGTCTTAAGCATAGGCTTAGCAGCTGTTACCAATCCATGTGTTTCTTTGGCTCTGCCCAAGTTCAGCCAAATTAGTAGTAAAGAATAATGCTATCTGACCTTGACACGCATGTCCGTGCCCATGTATTACACAAGTCTTACATGCTACAATCCACTAATCAAAAATGAATTGATCCTTCCCCTGTGGGTACCATGTCCCCTCAATCCGATGTAGCTGCTTGCCAGGGACAGCGTGTTAGAGTTGTTTCCGAGGATTGTTGAGGGATGCCCTCGACTCCATCTCCTGGGACTGTCTGAAGTGTGTGTGCCTGCCCAGGAGATCCTGTCATGAGGGGTTTGGGGGCAGTGCTGGGGCATCCCAGAGAGGTAACCTGGGCAACTTGGCCTTGGATACAAATGCCTCCCAGGCTCCATCTTCGGTCATCAGGCGATGCAGGCCACCTCTGTCTGCCGTGTTCTGGAGGTGCCCAGGGGCTTCACCGGTGAAGAGTCTGCTCTCTACGTGAGACAAAGAATGAGTTAGAGACAAGTCAGAGGGGCTGAGGTGGCGTGGAGAACAAGGTTCTTAGTGTCATGCCATGAGCGTTTGTCACATGCCGTTCTGCTGATGGAGTCACCAGTGTTGTGGTGTTGTGTCCTTCGGTTTCTATGCAGTAGGCGTGAGGCCCTGTGTCTATATTTATAGGTAGAGTCTACATGGAGTGAAGCCATTGCAATGAAGCAATATAAACCGAGTCCCTAATACACCCCGGAGAACTCCCTCCTTTCCTCTCTCTTTTTCTCCCTCTCCCTTCTGTTACTTTTCATACAAACACAGCAGCAGAGGCTTCTGTACTTACAGTGAGCCTGCTCCCACTGCAAACCAAGCAGAGAGCCTCATTTACATTGGCGTCCAGAGCTGAGAGGAAAGACAGACTTTTGTTCTCCATCTGTCTGTGGTATTGTGAGACATGTCGTGGGAAGGAGGTATATATGGAGGTGTCACTGGGGAAGGGGAAACTTCAGGGCTGGTTTGCATTCACCTTGTGCATCTGCCACATCAAACACTGTGGTACCTGTGCCTCCAAAGGTGACTTTCTCTGCCTCTGACACCAGTTTATTGGGTCAAAGTGCAATATTGGAAAATGGAATAGAAATGATATCAGAGTGTGTTGAACACAGCAAGGTATTGTTTTTGGAGTTATCTTATATTCATAATGAATATGTTTAAGTAGATTACAGAGCCAATGATGACCTGCTTTGGACGAGACTGCAGAAGTATTTCTTCCCCAATGGGAGCTCTGCCCTCTCTGGATGTTTGGAAACTACACAATCAGTCTACCACGTCGGTGAACCACGCTGACTTTGGGAGGTGTGATGGCGCCACATGCCCTGCTGTCCTCTGCATCTTTAGGCTTGCCTGGTCACAGCAGAGAGGACAGGTGGACGGAAAGTAACCCCTCATATGTCCCCATACAGGGCTAGGACATGGATCCCTAGAGACTTAGAGCTAGGGCACACACCCTGGTGGCCTCATTCTTATCTGGTGTGCAGATAAGAGCAGAGGGCAGCAAGGTTGAGGGTCATGCCTACCTCTAGAGGCCATGAGTGCTTCTGGATCCTGGTCACCCGTCACAGGATCAGTGAGGGATTTTCCTGACAGCTCACTGGATGTCCCGGCTCTAGGAAGAAGAAACACAGTTGGGCTAAAGTGGGGATAACTGTAGGAAAGGTGGGTGACCACATCTCTCGTTGTTCCACGGTCCCCTTCAGGGTGGCTGCCAAGAGTCAAAGTGACTTAATTCACAGAGCTCAGTCTTTCCCTGAATCACACAGCTACTATTTAACGAAACCAGGCTTCTGGCTGCCTCCTTTCTCCCTCGCCCCAGCCTGGGAAGAAGCCTACTGTCCTGTGGGTTCCAAGGGAAGTGTGACACACTGAGGACACAGTTGTGAAAAACATTCAGATCAAGACAGAAAGTGGAGAGAGGGAAGAACATTCTGGCGACTACTCGTGGGTGGGAACTGTGTTTGAGCAATGCCAGCTACCATCGACAGAGCGGCTCTGCTTCAGGGGCCTGAGCAGCCAGGCTGGGGCTTAGGACTCTGAGAAGAGGCAGAGAGTATGGAGTCTGCATTCTTACTCTATCCTACTCTGTGATGACATCTTGTTTTGGTGTAATAAGAATATCCTGTCAAAAACTAAAGTTGAGGCCTGGGCCATGCTCTGAGACATCCCAGCCTCCTCCAGGGAGCTCAGTAAGTATCTCTCTTGTAAATTGCATCCTTGCAGGTACTGTGTTTCTGTCACATGGCCACATCGAGTCCCTGTGCCATGGCAGAAAAAATGAAGTCCCTTCCTGGTCAAGTACACCTTGGTGGGTCCTTTCTCAGGTCTCCTTATACAGGATACGGAGAGATTCCATGGCACAGCTGGCCCTCACCTTCTCCACCTACATCCAGACACTCCCGCTAGCACCACCCACCCGCAGCCTAGATCCTAATGAAGGGTCTATCTACCCTCCCTCCAGCCTCTGTGGTGAACCCTCTGCACCACTGGGAACAACCATTCCACTGAATGACAGATGTGTCCCTGGGTCCTTGGGCTGGAGGACATCAACTTCACAGAGATAAGTCACTTCTGTCTCTTGGAAGAAAGCTGTGAGGTGTCCCTACCTGGATAGCCAAAGGTTCTCTTCTCTATGAAGCCTTAGCAGCATGGGGTGTTCCCAGGAAGATGGCATCTCTGACTTCCTACTGTGTGTAATAGCCACCTCCACCCCCTGCCCCCACTGTCCTCCACACAGAATTGGTTTTTCTCAGACTTGAGGTCAATAACACAGTGACTAAGTGACTTGGTCCTGACCAACAAGGCACAAGAAGGATCCGGAGGGGTTTCTTGGGGCACCTGCTAAAGGCACGGTGTGTGGAAGACATGCAGTCCCTACCACTTCCCTCCTGCCTCACAGGTACAGGACCTCAGAGGCTGTCAGCTGAAAAGTAGGAAATTCGGGCGACAGTAAGCATTGGTGAAGTGTCTGCACCATGCATCTTATAGTTTTGTGTGAGTCTGGGCAGGAGAGATGACTCAGCGGTAGAGTTCTTGCCAGGCAGGCCCTAGGCCCTGGGATTGAAGCCCTGTACCACAAAAATGAAGAAATATATAAAATTTTGTCTTGCTCTACCTGTATTAAGCCCTCCATCTGGCCAGCAGGACAGTGAGCCTTCTTGGATGAGTGACTCCCTCGTTATGTCCCAGGAAATGTGAGGGTGAGCCTGTCCTTTTCTGCTCCTGGCCGACTGAAGTCCCAGGCTGAGAGCCTGTGTCCTCCATCAGTGCTCGAGCTCTCAAAACAGCATCTCCTGGTGTCTACTGACTTCTTCACTTGGGCAGAAGGGGTGAGGACAGCATGCTCCTCTCTGAGAGAATCCTTAATTCTCTCCCAGGGTCCGGTTCAGGACCTTGAACCTATCACAGAGGTCCCCAGCCTGATGCAGGCTCTTCTCCTAATCTCCTCAAACAACTTCCAGTTTTTTTTTTTCAGGCCTGTATTGGGCTGTTCCTCCCCATAAGATGCCTGCATCCTCCACCCACTGAAGTCTCCCAGGCCTCCTCTTTCTGGCTGGCTTCTGCATTCCCTCTGTGGACTGAACACAGTGTTTTCCTGGGCCCCTCTCTCCATTAGTCTTGGTCCAGCACCAGTGTCAGCCATGATCCCCGTAGTAGCCCAATGCTGGTTCCAGAACCATCTAAGTGGGTACTGTCCTATTGAGCCCACAGTGCCCCTGATCTGGGCTCTGGGGGACATTTATTGGACATAGAGTCACTAATCTCTGAGGACATGGCGTCATTAAAAGATAATGAGTAATTGCTTTTTAATTTTTTTCTTCTTCTTCCTCCTCCTCCCCTCATTTTATCTTCCCAATGTTTCTAGAACATTCTCCTCGACAACAGTCATACAGGACTAAACCCCCTCCCTCAACACACACCTGAAATCTGATCTTTGACCTTGTGGTTAACACACAGTTCAGTGAGTTGTTTACCTGATTGTTCACATTTTCCTTTCCTGCCCCAACACTGACGCCCTCCCCCAGCTAATACACAGGGAACCATTTCTCTCTCCTCCATCCCCTATGGACTGGACAGAGGTCAGAGGATGTCCAGGGGAGGCGGGCCTGTGACCCACCTGCTCAGCCTCTTCAAAGACTCCTCAGCAAAAGCAACTCCCTAGGTCCTCAGTTTCCCCATGGCATGGCATACATACACACTCAGAGACAGTTGGTGGCACAATCTCCGGGCTTCCTGTATCTCCAAATCAGCATTTGTCCCCAGCTGGTCTAGGCAGCCACAGTCCTGGTCCACCGTCAGATGCTCTCAAGGACCAGTGAGTTCTGAGTCTCCTGCCTTCCTCCAAACCCTTCAGTTTCTCCATTTCCCCAGCTGCTGGACACCCAGAATCTGCTTTCTGTCAGGAGTCTGCTGTCTGGACCCCTAGGCATCCTAGCCCCTGAGCTGAGCCCCAGACCACATGCTGACCCCATCTGAGGGTTTGCCCATCCTTTCTTGTGTTTAGTGCAGAGAGAAAGATCCAGATGCCAACCTGGCTGCAGGTTCTTCTGAACTCTGGGCTGGCGATGATGCCTGAGTTCCCTGGGTTCATCCCTACAATGAGGCAATTATCCCTCATTTCCCAGGTAAACCTGTGAGGATGAGGGGGCAGACAGCCAAGGAGGCTCAGCTTACCAAGGAGTCTCTGCAGGGATGAGTTTGTCAGGACCCAGATGGCCTAGGCTGTGTAGATCCAGTCACAGCTGCACATCTGAGTCAGAAGGAGCAGCAGCTCTGGCCTGATGAACTCAGCTGGGAAGTGGAAAGCGAAAGTTTCACCTGAGCAACCCTGATCCAATCAACACACTGGAATGGACACTTGGAGGGTGCCACCCATAGCCCCGCCCACCTTGCTGAGTCAGCAGAGTGACCTCAGCTCAACACTCCCATGGTGGGAAGACACACCACCACGGAGTGGGGAGCCCTCCACAGATCACCCCCAGCCCCTTGCTGCTCTGCCAAGCCTCCTCATGCCCTAGCAACCCCCTTCCCATCCCCTACTGCACTTCAGCAGAATGTCCCTGTCCCAGATATTTGAAGAGGACAGCGCTGCTGATGGTGGCAGGCACAGTGCATAACCCCCTGTCTATGTGGATACTTCTGCTTCATGTTTGTGCTCTGTGCTCAGATCCATCACACAGAACCTCTGAGAAGCCCAGGAGCTTTCACGGCAGACTCTCTGGCTCCCACACTGGCTCCCATGACCCCTTGCATAGAGGAGCCAAGGCCCGCTGCAGACAGGAAGTTTGAGTCAACAACAGGTAGTGACGACTGTGGAACAAGTCAGCTTTGTTCCAGGGTGCATGGGATTTAAATAAGGCTGGACCTCGTTGGCCACTGACCCTTGTGTCAAGACAGGTTCCATTCCACTCGTGTGTCCTTGGAGCTTGGTGGCCAGCCTCACTCTTGAGAGATCCACACTACTGCTGCCAACACGCTTACTTCCACATCGGGCTGGAGCTTAATCATCATTCCTTATTATCCAGAACTTTCCTGGTTTATAACAGACAGCAGTGATTGTGTTAATATGGAGGGAGCGCTGTGACTTTCTGTTGAGGATACTGAGCTACTGGGAGAGGGAATGGCTTAAATCTCAGGATTCAGAGACTTGCCAAGCCCAAGCCACGATTTACCATCAGACATTAGACTCTTGTGACCACATTTTCTACCTTGAAGTTATTTGGAGTCTGGGCAGTTCAGTCTCAGCACCCACATCAAGTAGCTCACAGCCTCTGTAATTCCAGGTCCAGAGGAGCTGACAGCCTGTTATGATCTCTGTAGGCACAGCACACAAGTGGAGTACACACAGACAACCAGGCACACACACACACACACACA
>NC_022017.1:12035132-12037862 GCF_000317375.1 Microtus ochrogaster
CACACACACAGAGAGAGAGAGAGAGAGAGAGAGAGAGAGAGAGAGAGAGAACCAATAAGATTATCAAATGTAAAGTTATTTTTTGCTGCTCTTTTTCTCCACACTTCCCTGCTCTGTTTCTTTTCCCTCCATCACCAAGGGTTTAGCCTGACAGTGAGAAATTCGCAGTCAGGTGCAGATCGTTAAAATGTCCACAGACAGCTGAGTGACAGCCTGGAAGGGGGTCTCAGAACAGAGCAGAGAATGAACCAGAACATTAATACACTCATGAGGAGAGTCAACATGGAAATAGGACAGTTTACAGATTTGCCTGAAAGAGAGAGTTAAAAATATCAACCTCTAGGGAAACAAGGAGAAACCTTATCTCACTTGGACATCCTGAAGATAATGCAAAAAAATGGATCCCAGACCAGTGACATGACAAAAAATGTCATGCAGTGTGGCTGACACTCCAAGAGGTGGGGGGGGATGCCAAAAAGAACTTTGCTCCAGATGCAACTGCAGCCATTGGGAGTGTGGCCATAATGTAATGGGAAGCAACCCTGCTTTGGCTTTGGGAGGAAGAGGGTGATCACCAGCACCACCTAGTGGACCTCAAAGGGCTCTAGGTACCCAGGTTATTACAGCCATCCGTTCCACACCATGGACTCAGACATGCCGGACACTGTACTAGGTGCCCAAAACATGTCCACCTCTCTCCTCGTCTCCCTTTCTCTAGGGACATCACATAGTAGGGACATCACATAGTAGGGACATCACATAGTAGGGACAAGTGTCTTTCAATTGACTATGAAAAATGGGGCATCTGAAGTCACTCAAGAGGCAAACATCCCAGGTCTGCAAAACCAGGGAAGAGAAGTACATCCCTTGTTCACAGCTCTGAGTGAACACAGGGAAACAGAAGAGGCGCTCACTGCCCCCAGCCCTGAGTCTAGGCAACCTCCTGATTTCGAGAAGAAGCCTATTTGTCTTTGCTCAGATGAGACAGCAGAGCCCAAATCATAAGTGCCAACTTCCAGGAGGGTCGTAGAGGAACTGTAGGCAGAGGATGGCGTGTAACCACAATTACCCTATTTCCATGACAAAGTGAAGATAACTCTCCTCGGTTTGACACACATATGCAGGTCAGGGATGGCAGGTGTATCTACGGAGGGACCGCAGTAGCTCTGTGATTCCAGTTCAGACAGGCTCTAGTGACTGACACAGAGCCTGTGGCTCACCTTCAAAACTCCTGCTGAGTCCTGAGGATGCTGCCAGTGAGCTTTAAAGAGGGGATCCAGCCTCAATGGTGTCCACATAGGAGTGGGAGGAGAGAAAGGAGGGTCCATGAGAGTCGCTCCCCCTTCTCCTGCAGTTCCTCATAGTGGGGCAAGGGCACCACTCACTTCTTAGTCACCAGAGAGACGGTTGGCCGGCGTCCCTGTAAGGCCATTATGTTTAAAATATCTCAAAATGTGGTCTCCACCTCCTTTGCTGTCGTAGATGTAGGGCGAATAGGGACGCAACTATTGATGCAAGCTAGTCAACGTATTCCAAAGCCATTCCCCACATGAGTGAGCCCACAAGTGTTATAAGTAAATGGACAGCTGACAGACCTATCGGACTATCCACGGAGTGTATATGCTCACTCCATCTGGAGAATCTGTTTTTGCAGAGCTATGGGACAAGCTTTGGATAAGTCACTGTCAATTCTGTAAAAATCTTGTGAACTCATGGCATTTTTCCCTTCTATAATATCCCTGCAGTGTATGAACTGACTTTTCCTGTAGGGTAACTGGATACCTCCCCCCACACCGTGAAGCCATGGTGTGAAAAATATTCAGTCAAGTCTTTTTCTCAAAGCCAAAATCTATATAAAAATGCTCCCCACAAACTTTCTTTATTGGCAGTAGTCACTGATAACAAAGGAGCCTCATACAGCAGGCGATGTGTCTGCTTCAACAGCAGACTCGGGAAGGTGGAATCTATTGTCTCCTGCTCTGATGTAACAGACTGCTAATATTCTGTATTTACCCTCCACCTTGGTTTCAACTAACATAGGATCATAGCTCAGGAAATTAACTGTTTGTACAGGAAAAAGGCCCGAGTCTCTAAAATTAGCTTCAGAGAGAAAAATTCTCACCCGGGCACCCTGCTTTTGTAGTGGCACATGAGAGTTTACCACAGGCTGTGTTAAAAATGGGTCTGGCATCCCAGATGTCAGT
Organism: Microtus ochrogaster; assembly: GCF_000317375.1. Classification (NCBI taxonomy): domain Eukaryota; kingdom Metazoa; phylum Chordata; class Mammalia; order Rodentia; family Cricetidae; genus Microtus; species Microtus ochrogaster. Next base: position 12,037,337 of record NC_022017.1, read on the forward strand.
GAGACAAATATTAGTATTCAGGCATCTGTATGGCCCTTAGGGTCCTGACAGGATCCGTCCTCACTGCGGTCACTAGGAGCTCCTCCTGTGCACGTTTGCTATGTTCCCCTATAAAAGGTGGGCCTGCTCACTACTACCCCCCCCCCGCATCTCTTCTGGTGCTCCTGTCCCCAGAGGCTGGTCTCTCCTTTCCCCTTCCCCTTCCTCCCATTCCCTTTCCCCCAACAAACACCCTCCACGTGAGCTCTGTGGCACGGCATCTTTCTCACTCTCGCTGCTTTTGAAAATTACAACACTAGGAAATTCTGCACCGAGAAGTCACGTCCTGCAGTGAGGCTCACACAGGAGGTTACTGGAAGAGGAGGGAGAAGGGGGAGAGTGGGACAGAGGGGGCAGGAATGGGGCAGGACTGGTCCCTGTGGACAAGAGTGGTGAAAGATAGAGATACGGAAAGAGAGGAGAGAGACAGACAGAAACAGAAAGAGACACAGAGAGAGAGAGAGAGAGAGAGAGAGAGAGAGAGAGA
>NC_022017.1:12037967-12040208 GCF_000317375.1 Microtus ochrogaster
GAGAGAGAGAGAGAGAGAGAGAGAGAGAGAGAGAGAGAGAGAGAGAGAGAGAGAGAGAGAGGAGAGAGAGACGGTAGGTGGGCAAGGCCCACCGTTTAAAGGGAATGTAGCAAACGTGCACAGGAGGTGCTGTTAGTGGCTGCAGCTAAGGATGGATCCTGTCAGGACCCCAAGGGCAGGCCAGTACAGATGCCTGAATACTAACGACAGGTGCGGCCACTTTCTGGCTCTGGTGAATGTCACCATTATCCTGCTCAGGTCACAAACTCTCCCTCTAATTCCTGGAGGTCACCAGGATTCCTGCTTTCCTTGACCTCACATCATCCATAGCTCCACATTAAAGACTATGGCAGGTGGGATTCCAACACTTCCCGTCCATTTCCTCTGTCCCACGCTGCCTCCTGTTACATGGTTGACTGTTTCATCCATTTTTCCTGAGCAGTAACTGATGTTTATCCATCCCAAGTGTATAGAGCATCGGGCAGTCAGAGTCAGGTGACCTGAGACATTGTCTAGGCCAGCACCCCATTCCCAGCTCTGGAAAAAGCTGAGGCTCATGGACTGAGCCTCCTCCTCCCTTCCAATTTCAGATAACCTCAATATCTTTTATAAATGATATTTAATTTCATTTATTAACTCAGTGTGTGCATGTGTTTTGAAGGGAATGAGTGGGTGCCATGGCGGGCTTAGGGGTTCAGAGAACATCTTGAGGTGTCGGTGCTTGCCTTCCACAACAGGGGTCCCCCAGGATCAGGTTCACATCTCCATGTTTGGAGGAAAGTAACTTCATCCTTTGAGCCATCCTGCCAGGCCCAAACCATGTCTTCCGGCCCCAACGGGTTGCACACTACACACCACAAACTGTTTGGCTTCTGATAAAATCTGTCTGCACTCACCGGGCCCTGAATGCGCTGCTGTGGAAAAGCTGAGCATTAAAGAATCAAGCCGCACAGAGGGCTGTGGAGCTCAGGGCTGTTTTCACTGTCTGGCCTGGACCCAGCCAGAGCTCTGCAAAGTCCAGCCCAGACCGGGGTTTTCTCACTGTGTTTATGGGCTGAACAACAGTGTTGAATTCATACCCTGCACAGCCACCTGCAGAGGGCGCTTGGAGAGGAGATCTAGTGCAGTCAGGCAAGCCTTCAGAAGCCAGGCTAACAAGGTTCCAGCAGTTTCTGCTATTTCTAATTGAAGAGACAGCTTTCCAAAGTGTTAGCTGTTTCAAAGTCAGGGGAAGTGAAGGTACAGTTGGGTTTCAAGTGAAGCAACAAGAACACAGGTCTGAGGTGAGCACTTTATCCTAAGTACATTACAAGTGAAGTTTTGATTTTTTCATAATTAAATTCCCTTGAGGAGGAATTGTTACTTAAGCTTCTGCGTGCACACAGTAGGTTGACTGCACCAGGTGCCCATTAAAGGTGATAAATGTGTAACCCGTGTTTCTTTCTCACCTTCACCACCACTTCCCAGCCCTGCACATGCGGACCCATTTTAATTTCATTGGTCCCTTAGGTGCCCTGACCCCTGCCAAGGGCTCCACCCTCTCTGCTGTCACCACCACTACCACCCTCAACAACACCACCACCACTGTCACCATCCAGAGGTCACTTTCCGATGGGCAAAACATGGGTTGGTGACATACAGGACACCCTCAGATGCCTGAACTGAAGACAGACCCCTCCAGGGGCAGCAGCTGCAGGCACAGTCCTGTTGCCTGTCACTGGTGTTCAGCAGAGACAACTTGGTCACAGCTCCTCCTCTGCAGTGTCCTTCCTTCACCCTGTCCATCTCTCCTGTCCCTTTCTGGGGCCTCTACTCATCTCTGAGCCTTACTGGTGTCTTTCCATAGCTTTCTCTTTTGTTAAGAGCACTTCTAACACCTGAGATACATCGTTACATCATAGAAATTCATTTTAATTTCTTTTTAAATGTATCTCTATCTTGAAAGTATCCTTCTACCTACTAGAATACTTTCACCACCCATGAAGTAATGCTGTATCTATGAAAAGTGACCACTGTCAATTCTCACTGACATCCACCATGGCTTGTTGGTGTCTTTCGTAAAGGAAGGTGTGTTCCTGGTGGGCAGAGCCATGGAGGTGAGGTGGCCCTGGACTGGAAGGCTGCAGGGAACTCTCTGGGCACTGGACACCTAAAGTTCATTGAAAGGGCTATAGTGCAGTTGTTTTGAGAGGCCTGTGAGCCTGGAAGAGTGCAGTAACAAAGGCACAGGCTCTTCAAGTA
>NC_022017.1:12041328-12042600 GCF_000317375.1 Microtus ochrogaster
CAAGCATTCAGAAAGCAGTGGGCAAGTTGGCAGCTCAGGGAACTGTGAGGATGGTGAGCCTCAGTTAGGAGCAGTGTGGTGGGTGTGACTGAGGAGCAGCCATGCTGTGGTTTTTCATGCCTTGGATGTTCTTCCCAGCTTGGGAGCATGGTCCTTATGTGGGATGTTGGAGGTTTTTGGGTCTAAAAGGGCAGAGAAGTGTAGTGGGAGATCACAAGCCTGTCCCACCTCTGTTCTGGCTTCCTTTCTCTTAATGTGGCCTTTCCTCTAGCAGGCACTACCACTGTCATGGCATTGGTATAAAGAGGATACACTCAGGAGCCATCAAGTGTCCATGGCTCTGCCCAGCACACCCCACCCCCAGTCCTCTGAGCTGCACTGAAGAAGAGGTCATTGAGTCAGGCTGTCATGCACCCGGATGAGCTCCTGCAACTTCTGCTCCAGTTCCTGAGCCTTCTGCCGCAGCTTTGCAGCAGACTCTGCCTTTGCACCCTCATGCAAATGCTTTGATTCTTCTATGAGACTGACCACATCTAGCACAAGGAAGAGACCTGTAGTGGCTGCACCCATGATCCGGGCTCCTTTGGTCATTGCAAGAGCAGTGCCTCCAAAGGCTTTCTCCACCTGTCTAGTGCTTTGGGCTGACACCTTCCCTGTGGTCATTAGACGCTTGGCACTATTTGTTAGGTGAGGGTTGGCTTTGGTCAGCTTGATGGCATCAATGTTCTTCTTCATTTCATTCAGGTTCTGGGAGGATTTTATAAATACAGAAGCCAGCTTGGGGGTGTTCTTCCCCACAAATTCTTTAATGTCCTTCTCAGTGTCATTGCTTTTAATGTCGTTCTCAGTGTCATTGCTCCTTGGCAGAAGCTTGCTGGCTTCAGCTTCCACCGATGCTGTGCTTGCCTTTTCCACAATGGTTGTGGAAATACTCGTCACAGCTGCTGCTGCCCCAAGCCCCAAGCCTGTGGCTGAAAGTCCCAGACTGACCCCTGCTGTCACAGGTGCCAGAGCGAGACCAAGGATTGTCAGGACCCCAGATGCAGCACTGGTTGAGTTGGCCACCACTTGTGTGATGGTGCAGTCTTTGTGCACCTTGTCAATCTTGTCTGCAAGGGCGTGGAGCTTCCTGATGCTCTCCTCAAGCTCCCGTTTCACCTGAGGATAAACTTCCAGAAACCTTTTCTTCTCACATGAGGCATCTTTCACTTTCCTGTAAAGGGAGAAACCAACTAACAGAGTGAGGAAGAGAGTTTGGAAAGATCTGTCCTG
>NC_022017.1:12069760-12071279 GCF_000317375.1 Microtus ochrogaster
TACATACACACTCAGAGACAGTTGGTGGCACAATCTCCGGGCTTTCTGTATCTCCAAATCAGCATTTGTCCCCAGCTGGTCTAGGCAGCCACAGTCCTGGTCCACCGTCAGATGCTCTCAAGGACCAGTGAGTTCTGAGTCTCCTGCCCTCCTCCACATCCTTCAGTTCCTCCATTTTCCCAGCTCCTGGACACCCAGAATCTGCTTTCTGTCAGGAGTCTGCTGTCTGGACCCCTAGGCATCCTAGCCCCTGAGCTGAGCTCCAGACCACATGCTGACCCCATCTGAGGGTTTGCCCATCCTTTCTTGTGTTTAGTGCAGAGAGAAAGATCCAGATGCCAACCTGGTTGCAGGTTCTTCTGAAATCTGGGCTGTCGATGATGCCTGAGTTCCCTGGGTTCATCCCTACAATGAGGCAATTATCCCTCATTTCCCAGGTAAACCTGTGAGGATGAGGAGGCAGAGCAGCCAAGGAGGCTCAGCTTACCAAGGAGTCTCTCCAGGGATGAGTTTGTCAGGATCCAGATGTTCTAGGCTGTGTAGATCCGGTCACGGCTGCACATAAGTCAGAAGGAGCAGCAGCCTCTGGCCTGAAGGACCCTGCTGGGAAATGGAAAGCGAAAGTCTCCGGAGCAGCAGCCTCTGGCCTGAAGGACCCTTCCGGGAAATGGAAAGAGAAAGTCTTTTGCCAGGGCAGCCCTGATCCAATCTACACACTGGAATGGACACTTGGAGGGTGCCACCCACTAGTCAACAGAGTGACCTCAGCTTAACAGTCCCAATTCTCCTCTGGCCAACCCCATCTCTGCTGGGCTCCCCACAGTGGTGAGACACACCAGCACAAACTGGGGACCCCTCCACAGATCACCCCCGCCCCTTCCTGCTTTGGCAAGCCTCCCACATGTGTAACACGAGGGCCAGGCTGTTGTTTGTTGGGGTTTCTGTCCTGCCTGGTACCCCACAACTGTTTAGCCCCAAAGAAAATCACACATAGGACTCCATAAATTATAAGCTGATTGGCCCATTAGCTCTAGCCTCTCACTGGCTAACTCTCACATCTTGATGAACCCATTTTTCTGATCTGTGTTAGCCATGTGGCTCAGTACCTTTTTCAGTGGGGCAGATCACATCCTGCTGCTTCAGTGATCTGGGCAGGAGTGGGAGGAATCAACTTCCTCCTTCCCAGAATTCTCTTGTTCTCATTGTACCATTTCTACTTCCTGCTTGGTTTTCCCTCCTATACTTTCTGCCTGGCTAATCAGCGTTCATTTAAAACATGATTGACAGAATACAGACAATTCTCCTGCACCACCCTTCCCATCCCCTATTGCACTTCAGCAGAATGTCCCTCCCTGTCCCAGATATTTGATGAGGACAGAGCTACTGATGGTGGCAGGCACAGTGCATAGCTGCCCCCTGCCAATATTGATACTTCTGCCACACATTGGATCACATGACACCTTGCATAGAGGAGCCAAAGCCCACTGCAGACAGGAAATTTGAGTCTACAACAGGTAGT
>NC_022017.1:12072990-12074261 GCF_000317375.1 Microtus ochrogaster
GGGATGGCAGGTGTATCTACGGAGGGACCGCAGTAGCTCTGTGATTCCAGTTCAGACAGGCTCTAGTGACTGACACAGAGCCTGTGGCTCACCTTCAAAACTCCTGCTGAGTCCTGAGGATGCTGCCAGTGAGCTTTAAAGAGAGAGGGGATCCAGCTGCAGGTCAACGGTGCTCTAATAGTAATGGGGAGGAGAGAAGCAAGATTTCATGAGAGTCTCCTTACCAGACAGTTCTGCAGAATGGGGCAAGATCCCCGCTCTCTCCTTATTCACCAGAGAGAAGGTTGGCTGTTGTCATGACATTATGCCTCAAATATTTCAAAAATGTTGCCCAGATTCCTCCTCTTCTGTTGTAGTTGACATAGGAAGATGCATCTGCCTGGGTCTGCAATGACGCCAAGCCCAGTCCCCACAGCCAGACAGAAACACCAACTGCAGTGTTGACAGTTCATCTCCCAGGCAGCAACCGCAGGTTTTAGCCTCCACTGTACCATAGTTCCCACAAAAAGACTACAGTAGGTGGCTTTCCAACATGTCAAATATATTTATTTATCCTATGGCACCTTCTTTTGTATGGTTGACTGTTTCATCCATTTTTCCTGAGCAGTAACTGATGTTTATTCATCCCAAGTCTATAGAGCATCAGGCAGTCAGAGCCAGGTGACCTGAGACACCGTCTTGGCCAGCACCCATATTCCCAACTGTGGAAGAAACTGAGGTTCACAGGCTGTGTATGCTTCTTTATTTCAATTTCAGATGATCTCAGTATCTTTTAAAAAAGATATTTCATTACATTTATTAACTCAGTGTATGTGTGTGTGTGTGTGTGTGTGTGTGTGTGTGTGTGTGTGTGTTTTATAGGCAGCGGGTAGGTGCCATGACAGTCTTAGGGTGCCAAAGAACAGCTTGAGGAAGTCAGTGCTCAATTCCCCCAATGAGGGTCCCCCAGGATCAAGTTCACATCTCCATGTTTAGAAGATAGTGCTTTCATCATTTGATTTGTCCTACCAGGGACAAAACCTGTCCTTTGACCTCAAATGGGTTGACGTTACACACACACCTCTAACTGTGTGGCTTCTAGTAAGATTTGTCTTCACTCAGCAGGCCCGACTGTGCTGTTGTGCAGAAACTGTCCAGCGAAGAAGCAAGCAGCACACAGACAGCTGAGGAGCTCAGGATTATTTTTCACTGTCTGGCCTGGACCCAGCCAGTGCTCTGCAGTTTCCTGCCCCAACCTGGGTTTTCTTACTGTTTTCGTGGACTGAACAACA
>NC_022017.1:12077251-12078413 GCF_000317375.1 Microtus ochrogaster
CCTGTGCCCTCCCTGTACACAGGACAACCGCCCAACTCTCCTCCTCCTCCATCATTTCCATTTCAATAGTTTATCTTTATAGCTGGGTTCAGATGTCACACTCGCTACAGCTGGGTCTGTGTTGACTGAACACGTGCCAGGGACAGCCATCTGCAGTGCTGCGGACAACATGAATCCTTCCCTTTTTTGTGGCTGAGGAGTCACAGCCCATCAGGAGGACCATCCTATCTTCCCCACATACAGGACACCCCTGGTGCCTGAACTGAACACAGACCCCTCCAGGGGCAGCAGCTGCAGGCACAGTCCTGCTGCCTGTCACTGGTGTTCAGCAGGGAGAACCTGGTCACAGCTCCTCCTCTGCAGTGTCCTTTCTTCACCGTGTCCATCTCTCCTGTCCCTTTCTGGGCCTCTATTCATCTGTGAGTCTCACTGGTCTCTTTTATTAAGAGCACTTCTAACACCTGAGATACATTATTACATCATAGAAATTCATTTTAAGTTCTTTTTAAATGTATTTCTATCTTGAAAGTATCTTTCTACCTACTAGAATACTTTCACCACACATGAACTAATGCTGCATCTATAAGAAGTGACCATGGGCTGTGTCAATTCTCACTGACACCCACCATGCTTGTTTGTCTCTTTCGTAAAGGAAGGTGTGTTCCTTGTGGGCAGAACCATGGAGGTGAGGTGACCATGGACTGGAAGCTGCAGGGAGCTCTCTGGGCACTGCACACCTAAGTGATCATTCATTGAAAGGGCTATGGTGCAGTAGTTTTCAGAGTCTTGAGAGCCTTGAAGAGTGCAGTGACAAAAGCACAGGCTCTTCAAGTAATCTGTGTCCTAAGGACCAAACTGACGGAGTCAGGAGAGAGGGCAGGGTTCAAGGTCAAAGATGTGGTGAGCTCTTTCAATGGCTCCTGAGTTTGTTCAGGGACAGAATCTGAGCCCTGGCACAGTGTTCACTATCACACGGGCACATGGGCGCAACAGTAGAGAGGACTCCATGAACTTGGACACTGAGGAGCAAGTTGCTAGGCGGCTCATGATGCAGATTGATTTCTTTCCCATGTCTGTCCACTACTCAGTTCTCTTCCCACTCTGAGCCCCCAGGGCAATGGCTTTGTCCACATCCAGCTGTCCCTTGGCCAGACATCCCTTC
>NC_022017.1:12079294-12089352 GCF_000317375.1 Microtus ochrogaster
CCAAGCATTCAGAAAGCAGTGGGCAAGTTGGCAGCTCAGGGAACTGTGAGGATGGTGAGCCTCAGTTAGGAGCAGTGGTGGGTGTGACTGGGGAGCAGCCATGCTGTGGCTTAGTCAGGCCTTGGATGTTCTTCCCAGCTTGGGAGCATGGTCCTTATGTGGGAGGCTGGAGGTTGTTAGATCTAAGAGGGAGGTGGAGTCTAGTGGGAGGTAACAAGCCTGTCCCACCTCTGTTCTGTGTTCTGGTGCCCTTTCTCTTGATCTGGCCTCACCGCTACCAAGCACTATCACCATCGTAGTATTGTTATAAAGGGGATACATTCAAATCCATCAAGTGTCCATGGCTCTGTCCAGCACACCCCACCCCCAGTCCTCTGAGCTTCACTGAAGAAGAGGTCACTGAGTCAGGCTGTCATGAACCCGGATGAGCTCCTGCAATTTCTGCTTCAATTCCTGAGCCTTCTGCCGCAGCTTTGCAGCAAACTCTGCACCCTCCTGCAAATGCTTTGTGTCTTCTATGATGCTAATTATATCTAGTGCTAGGGAGTGACTTGCAGTGGCTGCAGCAATGATCCGGTCGTTTTTGGTCATTACCAGAGCAGTGCCTCCAAAGGCTTTCTTCACCTCTTTCGTGCTTTTGGCTGACACTTTCCCTGTGGTCATTAGACGCTTAGCTTTATTTGCTAGGCGAGGGTTGGCTTTTTCCAGCTTGATGGCATCGATGTTCTTCTTTATGTCATCCACATTCTTAACAAATTGCTTAGATACAGAAACAAGCCTGGTAGTGATCTTCTCCAATGATTCTGTAATGTCCTTCTCAGTGTTGTTGTTTTTAATGTCATTCGCAGTGTCTTTGCTCTCTTTCAGAAGCTCTCTAGCTTCAGCTTCTAATGACGCCGTGCTCACCTTTTCCACAATGGTTGTGGAAACACTTGTCACAGCTGCTGCCGCCCCAAGTCCCAAGCCTGTGGCTGAAAGTCCCAGACTGACTCCTGCTGACACAGGTGCCAGAGCAAGACCAATGACTGTCAGGACTCCAGATGCAGCACCGGTGGACTTGGCCACCACTTGTGTGATGGAGCAGCCCCTGTGCACCTTGTCAATCTTGTCTGCAAGGGCGAGGAGCTTCCTGATGCTCTCCTCAAGCTCCTGTTTCATCTGAGGATAAACTTCCAGAAACCTTTCCTTCTCACGTGACGCATCTTTCACTTTCCTGTAAGGGGAGAAACCAACTAACAGAGTGAGGAAGAGAGTTTGGAAAGATCTGTCCTGTGGCAATCAGAGCATCTGCTGGGAATGAAATGGAGGATTGTCTTACAGCTGTATAATGTCGTTCTTGCATTGATGAGCAGGTTGGACCCACCACACAATGTTTAATTGTTAAGGACACGATGAGTTAAAACCATATTAATGTGTCCTTTAAATTTTTTATTTTATTTGTTTGAGTGTTTTGCCTGCAGGTGTGTGTGTGTACCATCTGCAGTCCTGGTGTCATGGAGGGCAGAAGAAGAAACTGGATCACTAGACCCAAAGTTACAGGCAGCTGTGAGCCATCATGAGGATGCTGAGAACTGGATGTCAGCCACCTGGAGGAGCAGCCAGGGCTCTTAACTCCTGAGTCATCTCTAGTCACTTACCACACATTTTTATTGCTAGACATTTAATAAATATGGCTTCCCCTGAAGGCCAATGTCATCACTACCAACATACTTCTCTGTAGGAACTCTAAAAAACAGAGAAGTGAGATTAGAAAAAAACAACAACAACTGTATTTTAGGAAAGTTAGTGTTCTCCAAAGAGTACACTTTTCCCAATAAAAAACCTGGTCTTGCCGTCAGCTACTGGGAACTGTCCTGTCTACTCTACAGTGACCTGCTGGTTTGGGATGTCCACATTTGCTTTGGGACTTGTGATTCGAGAGTCTGCTAATTGCACACCCCTGAGAGAGAAACCCTGCACAGGTATTCTTTGAAGCTGATGTCTCTTTGCCCTGCAGCTGTATGTACACCTGAGCTGGTGGGCTGCTCACAGCTAAGACCCTTCCCCTCAAAAGCACACAAAGCTCCCTTCCAGCTGTGAGCAGAAGATAAAGAACCATGAGTGGATCCCCATTTCTATGTGGGTCCCCTCCCCAAGGCACCTCACTGTGCCTCTGCAAGTGTTTCAGTAACAGGCAAAACCGAGAAAGCACAACATGTGGGTTCCCTAGAATGAATTCCCAGCCTGAGAAGGGTGATGTGTGGTGGATTTTGCTGTCATTTCTGACCTCCAGGGGATCTAGACACTAAAGGCATGGGCTCCAGGAGGGAGGGAGACCCCAGGTCTCTCATGGGGACTGTGTATGTGATCAAGGCACTACAAAATTCTGGAAACTGAGGCTTATGTGGAGAAATATTTTTCCTTGGTCAACTTTATTAAACTATTCTACATTACTTTTATAGTGTGTCTTGGTCTTGACTTTTCATGCGTTTTCTGCAATGGCTGGTGTTCCCTGCCCAGACTTGGCAAGAATCTTAAGTCAGGTTGTGAGACTGCCCTACTTTTGATACTCAATACTCAATCAAGTTCCTGTGTTTAACTTCTGGTGTCCTAGTCTTGACCTCCCTCAGGAGGAATGCCATGAGGTCAGCTTCACAGTGCCCCTGCCCCCTGCTCACTACTGCCCCTCACTCAGCTTGTCTGCCAGAGTCCCCAGCTGAATGCCTATCCAGAACTCTTCTGTCTCTTTCCCTTAGAGCACCAGTCCTGAACAGCTCCTTCCTGACTGCTAACTCGTGTTAGAATACGGCTTCTCTACCAAGGCATCTTTCTTGGTGTATGTCGCTCCCTTTTAGCTTTCACATAACTGTGCTATGTCTTGAGGACAGCAGAAAATTCTCCCTTGATATCTAGATGCACCGTTAGGATGTGGCTAATCAGGTAAAGTGTTTGCCAGGAAAACACGTGGACCTGAGTTCTGTGTTCCAGAGTCCACATAGAAAAGCTAGGATGGAATTCTTTCTATCAGGCTACTGTTACCTTAACCGAAACCACACAATGGAACAATGAAAAAGTCTCATGTAGAACACTTATGCAAAAACTTCACAAAATATTGGCATACTTAATCGTAGAGCACTTAAAAAATCATGCATCATGAACAAGAAAAATTTATCTCTTACTTGATGGTTCAATGTAAGAAAGTCTGTCAATGTAATCCACAATATAAACAGACTAAAAGACAAATACCACATGATCATCTTCTTAGATGCCGAAAAAAGCCTTTGGCAAAATCCACCCCCTCTCATGATAAAGGTTTTACAAAGATCACGGATACAAGAAACATACCTAAATATAATATAAACCATCAACAACAAGCCGACAGCCAATATCAAATTAGATGGAGAGAAACTGGACAAACCAGCTCTTTCCACAAATTGTTGTCTGAATCCTTCTATGGTCGGCAGGACCTGCAGGGCCACTGTGCTCCATGTGTCCCAGAGATACTCAACCACAGACTCGATGAAGCCTTTCCTCTCTGGATGGGAAGGAAAAGGGATATGGTTAGAGGACCATGCTGGAGACCTTGAACGGCTTCAGGAACTAGGTTTTAAATTTGTTCTGAGCATCTGTCCCTTCTGGTATAATCTGGTGTCACTTTTGATAGGGACTGAGTTATGTCTCTTAACACACTTGTTAAAGCTCTATCCCCAGGTGACTGTATTTGGAGATAGAGAAGGAAGCAAGTGCGGTTGTGAGTGAGGTCCCTGACCCAGAGGGTTAGTGTCCTCCCAGCAGCCAGAAGATGGTCCCTCCCTCCATTCCCTCCTTCTCTGTCTCCCCCACCCTCCCCTTTCTTCCTTTCCCTTACTCTCTTCTCTCTAGACACACAAGAGAGACCATGGGCTAGAATAGGGTACAGGCTCCCTCTGCCAACCCCCAGGGCCAATCTGCCACACTTTGATTGTGGTTGCTGGATTCCAGAACAGTGAGAGAAGAGGTCTTTTCTCTTTAAACCACCTACCCAGTGTCACTTTGTGATGGCATCCTGAGAGGACAGATATACCAGGGAGATGTCTTGGTGCTTTGTAGAGACACGTATAGTTTTCTGCTCAGAACAGTTAGAAAGTGAGACTCTCATCCCCAGAAAGAGGGAGAGTCCAGTGATGGCATCCATCTACTGTGTGCCTGGGGCCCAGTCCTTGAATGTGACTCTTTCCTTGATTTTCATTTCATGTATTGGAATTTTTGCCTGCTTGTATGCATGTCTGTGAACCATGTGTGTCTCTGGTGACCGAAGAGGGTCTTGGATCCCCTGGAGCAGCAGTTACAGCCTGCTGTGAACCTGATGTGGGCGTTGGGATCTGAACCCATGTCTTCTGAAAGAGCAGCAAGTGCTCTTAACCACTGAGCCACTCTCTAGCCCCAAACTTGACTTTCCTCACTGGAATGATTAGTTATTAATTCTGAGTTCTAATTAATTAGTTATTAATTCTGGATTAATAAATATCTGGGAGATCAGTAGCCCTTCTCTCGGTGGGGTGTGAGGGAGTTCCCAGAAATAACAGATCCTAAGTTCTCTTAGTGCATGAGTGGTTCAAAGATTGAGCTGAGGCACCTTGGGAAGTTGAGCCTGGCTGGGGTCAGGAGGGCAGCTGGGATGTGTCTTTGGGGCTGATTGCCATCTTGTCTTGGCCCTTTCATGTTACTGCTTTTGTGCGCCATGATGTGGGCTGCCCACCCTGCCTCCCTTCCAGGATAAACCAAAATATGCAATATTGTCAGTGAGATAATCTGCTTTCATTAGTTCCAAAAATGACAAAACTGAGAGACATCAGCTTTAACAACTAACTTATGTTAGTCATCTTTGACTCCTCAGCAGGGAGGCCCTGGAGTCCTAGGCCATGAGCAGCACAGAGAACAGACTGATTACCTGTGGAGCCCATGACAGCTGTGGGTCTTGGTGTCACTCAGAGGATCCTGAGAGGTTTCCTTACAGCTCACCAGGTGTCCAGGCTACAGGAGGAAATAACAACCTGTGGGACAGAATGGGGACAGCCACTGTGACCAGGGATCTTGTGACCCACAGATCATTCGATGTTGACTGCCAAGGGCCAAAAGAAAGTGGTCAAAGCATGTCTGCTCCCCAGACTCTGTGACTGTTATTTTAGGGAGCCTGCCTGTGGCTCCAGCCCTGCTGCCCTCTGTCCAGGCTAGAAGGAGGACTTCTGTCAATGTGGGGACAGTGCAGAAGGTGTCAGCTGAGGACACAGCTGTGGAGAAACAAAGACCCTGAACACAGAATGAGAAATGGAGAGGAATATATTGGTAGCCACCTTTGGGTTGCTCCCAGTACCCTGTTAGTATTGATTATGAGTTCTTTTCTTTCTTTTTCTTCTTTCTTTCTTTCTTTCTTTCTTTCTTTCTTTCTTTCTTTCTTTCTTTTTTTTTTGTGTGTTTTGGCACAGAGATTCTCCATGTAGCCTTGGCTGCTCTGGAACCCACTTGTAGACCAGGCTGGCTTCTAACTCACTGAGTTCCATATACCTGTGTGTTGTTGGTTTTCTTACTCCTTTGGGGGACCGCCACCCAGCTCCCAAATAAATCACACATGGAGGCTTATTCTTACTTATAAATGACCAGCCTTAGCTTGTCTTTTTTTTTTTTTTTTTTTTTAACTCTTCTTAACTTAAATTAACCTGTCTCTCTTTTGCCTCTTGGCCTTTTCCATCCTCTTACTTCAGTAAATCTTACTCTTATTTCATGGTTTGCTTTGTAGCTGGATGTCTGGCCCACAAAAGAGTAATAAAAAAAACCGCACAGCATTTTAGCAAACTAGTGTGGTCTATATTTCCATATGGCCTGAGAAAGCTGAAAAAAGGGAGGATATGGCTTCTTTAAGAGTTTCTATGGGGGCCAGATGGTGGTGGCACACACATTAAATCCAAGCACTTGGGAAGCAGAGACAGTGGAATCTCTGTGCCTTTGAAGCCAGCCTGGTCTACAGAGCTAGTTCTAGGACAGGGTCCAAAACTACAGAGAAACCCTGTCTTGAAAAAATAACAACAACAAAGAAAGAGTTTGTATGAGATAGTGAAACCTTGAGCAGCTAGTACGTTAAGTAGGAACAAATTTAAAAAGTAAAAATGCCAGAGCAGGCCTGAGGTAGTGAACTCCATAGGAGCAGGACCGAGCCAGTGACCTAGGACAGGGCAGGCCTGAGGTAGTGAACTCCATTGGAGCAAGTCTGAGCCAGTGACCTAGGCCAAATCAGGACTGAGCCAGCAACCTAGGCCAGAACAGGTTGAGGCATTGAACTCCAAAAGGGCAGGACTGAGGCAGTGACCTGGGACAAAGCAGGCTCAGGACAGTGAATGCTACAGGAGCAGGAGCAGGAGCTGAACAGACCAGGATCATTTGTGGAGGCAGGATTGGGCCAGAGCAGACTTGAGACAACAAACTTAACAAGAGCAGGTACAGGAAAGCAACCAGTGAGCGAATGGGCCAAAACCAGAGACTGGTGCAGGTGCAGGCATGAATCTTGGACCTAGGGGGGACTAGACCTGAGTCAGGACCCCTGTGCGACTGGGTGTGAGTCTGGGACCTTGGAGGGAGTAGGCCTGAGACAGGTCCTCTGCGGGTTTGGGCACACTCGAGTCTCAGACCTCTGAGGGAGTAGATCAGAACCAGAGACGTTTATAGGACTAACCCCAGGCCAGGGACCTTGCAGGAGAAGATCTAGACCAGGGACTTTTACAGAAACAGATCTGAGCCAATAACCTAGCCTAGAGCAGGCCTTAGACAGCAAACTCCATGGTAGTGGAGCAAAGCCCAGGAGTGCTGAGTAACCTCCAGGAATAAGGAGTGATCAATGGGGTAACTAGAACTGTGGCACTGAGTGTAACATGAGGAACAACCATCTGAGCCTTGGATTCACTGGCACCTAGAAGATTAATCATCAGAATCACAGACAGTCACGACCACACCAATCAGAGGAAAAGATGAGTACACAAGTTAAGAACACATGCAACACCACAAAGAACAACACAGTACCAGTAAAATCTAGAAAGCATACTAAAACAAGACTTGGACAACAAAATATAGATGAAGCAGAAGAAAATGAATTAAAAATAACTTCAGGAGAATGTTTGAGACTCTTCAACAGGAAATGAGAAATTCCCTCAAAGAAATAGAGGAAAAGACAAACAAAAAATTGGAAGAAATCAGCAAATCCCTTCAGGAAAACCAAGAAAAAACAATCAAATATGAAAGAAACTATTTGAGACTTGAAAACTGAAATAGAGACAATAAGGAAAACACAGGACAAGAGAATTATAGAAACAGAAATTATGAGAAAATGATCAGGAACCACAAACGCAAACATAAACAGCAGAATACAAAGAATTGAAGAGAGAATCTCAAGCACTGAAGATACAATAGAAAAAATAGACTCCTCAGTCAAAGAAAACATTAAGTCTAACAAAAGCTTAACCCAAAATATTCAGGAAATATGGGACACCATAAAAAGGCCAAACCTAAGAGTAATAGGTATAGAAGAAGGAGAAGTTCAACTCAAAGCCACAAAAAATATATTTAACAAAACCATAGAAGAAAACTTTCCAAACCTAAAGAAAGATATGCCTATGAAAATATAAGAAGGGTACGGAACACCAAACAGACTAGATAAAAAAAAAGTCCTGTTGCAACTTAATAATCAAAACACTAAACATACAGAATAAAGAAAGAATATTAAGAGCTGTGAAGGGAAAAGGCTAAGTAGCATATAAAGGCAGACCTATCAGAATTACACCTGATTTCTCATTAGAGACAGTGAAAGCAAGAAGGTCATGGTCAAGCATTATGCAGACAATAAGAAACCACAGATGCCACCCAAGACTATTATACCCAGCAAAACTTTCAATCACTATAGAAGGAAAAAACAAGATATTCCATGACAAAACCACATTTAACCAATAGCTACACACAAACCCAGCCCTACTAAATACTAGAAGGAAAACTCCAACCCAAGGAAGTTGGCCACATCGACAAAAAAACAGACAATTGATAGTCTAATAGTAGCAAATCCCAAAGAAGGGGAAAACACACAAATTAACATCACCAACAATGAAAAGTAAATTAGCAGGAGATAGGAATCACTGGTCATTAATATCCCTTAATACAAATGGGCTCAACTCAACTGTAAAAAGATATAGGCTAACAGATTGGATATAAAAACAGAATCCATCCTTCTTCAGCATACAGAAACATACCTCAACCTCAAAGACAGACATCGCCTCAGCGTAAAGGGTTGGGAAAATTTTCCAATCAAATGGACCTAAGAAACAAGCTGGTGTAGCTATCCCAATGTCTAACAAAATAGACTTCAAACTAAAATCAATCAAAAGAGACAAAGAAGGACATTTCATATTAGTCACAGGAAAAATCCATCAAGAGGAAATCTTAATACTGAACATCTATGCCCGAAATACAAGGGCACAGTCATATGTAAAAGAAATACTTCTAAAGTTTAAACCATACATTAAACCCCACACACTAATAGTGGGAGACTTCAACACTGCACTCTAACCACTGGACAGGTCAGTCAGACATAAAAATGAACAGAGAAATAAGGTAACTAACAGATGTTATGACTCAAATGGACTTAACAGCCACTATAGAATATTCCATCCAAACACAAAAGAACATACCTTATTCTCAGGACCTCAAGGAACTTTCTCAAAAATCGACCTCATACTTGGTAACAAAAACCTCAACAAATACAAATAATTGGAATAACCCCATGTATCTTATCAGATTACCATGGCTTAAAATTAGAATTCAATAGTATTACTAATTCCAGAAAGCTCATAAATACACATGGAAATTAAACAATGCACATCTGAATCATCAATGGGTCAAGGAAGAAATAAAGGGAGAAATTAAAGACTTCCTATAATTTAATGAAAATGACCACGTAACATACCCAGATTTATGGGACACAACAAAAGCAGTGTTAACAGGAAAGTTCATAGTACTAAATGTCTACATAAAGAAGCTGGAAAAATCCCACACTAGTGAATTAACAGAACATTTGAAAACTTTAGAGCAAAAAGAAGCAAACTCACCCAAGAGAACTAGACGGCAGGAAATAATCAAATTGAGAGCTGAAATCAACAAAATAGAAACAAAGAAAACAATACAAAGAATCAATGAGACAAAGAGCTGGTTCTTTGAGAAAATCAAGGAAATAGACAAACCTTTATCCAAACTAACAAAAAGGCAGAGAGAGAATATCCCCATTAACAAAATAAGAAATGAAAAAGGGGACATAATAACAGACCTGGAGGAAATACAGAGAATCATCAGGTCATATTTCAAAAACCTGTACTCCACAAAATTGGAACACTTTAAGGAAATATACAACTTTCAGGATAAATATCACTTACCAAAATTATATCAAAACCAGATAAGCAAATTAAACAGATCTATAACTGCTGAAGAAATGGAAACAGTCATCAAAATCTCCCAACCACAAAAAGCCCAGGAACAGGTGGTTTCAGCTCAGAATCCTACAATACTTTCAAAGAAGAACTAATACCAATACTCCTCAAATTATTCCACACACTAGAAACAGAAGGAATATTGCCAAGCTCTTTTTATGAGGCTACAATTACACTGATACCCAAGCCACATAAAAACACGACTAAGAAATAGAATTACAGACCTTCTCACTCATGAACATTGATGCAAAAATACTAAATAAAATTCTGGCAAATTGCTGGGTGGTGGTGGCGCACCCCTTTAATCCCAGCACTCGGGAGGCAGAGGCAGGCAGATCTCTGTGAGTTCGAGACCAGCCTGGTCTACAAGAGATAGTTCCAGGAAAGGCTCTATCAGAGCCACAGAGAAACCCTGTCTTGAAAAAAAAAATTCTAGCAAATCAAATCCAAGAACACATCAGAACCATCATCCACCATGATCAAGTTGGCTTCATCCCAGAGATGCAGGGATGGTTTAACATATGAAAATCTGTCAATGTAGGGCTGGAGAGATGGCTCCGTGGTTAAGAGCATTGCCTGCTC
>NC_022017.1:12090322-12092462 GCF_000317375.1 Microtus ochrogaster
GAACTTCTGGAGTCATCACAACCCCTGACTTCAAACTCAACTGCAGAGCTACAGTACTAAAATAGCCTGGTAGTGGCATAAAAACAAACAGGAAGACCAATGGAACGGAATCAAAGACCCAGATATTAATCCACACACCTTCGAACACCTGATTTTTGACGAAGAAGCAAAAAAATATGAAATAGAAAAAAGAAAGCATATTTAACAAATGGTGCTGGCATAACTGGATATCAACATGTAGAAGAATACAAATAGATCTATATCTATCATGCACAAAACTCAGTCCAAATGGATCAAAGACCTCAACCAAAACCAGCCACAACCTTATAGAAGAGAAAGTGGGAAGTACACTCGATTGCATTGGCACAGGAGACCTTCCTAAATATAACCCCAGTAGCCAAGATATTGCGAAATACAATAAATAAAAGGGACCTTCTGAAACTGAAAAACTTCTGTAAAGCAAAGGACACGGTCAACAAGACAAAACAACAGCCTACAGAATGGGAAAAGATCTTCACCAACCCCCCTCATCGGACAGAGGGCTGATCTCCAAAATATACAAAGAAATCAAGACATTGTCATCATACAGACCTAAACAGAGAACTCTCCACAGAGGAATCTAAAATGGCTGAAAGACACTTAAGGAAATGTTCAACACCCTTAGTCATCAAAGAAATGCAAAACAAAACAACTCTGAGATTCCATCTTACACCTGTAAGAATGGCCAAGATCAAAAACAATCATGACAACTTATGCCGGAGAGCTGTGGGGTAAAGGGAACACTTCTGCATTGCGGGTGAGAATGCAAGCTGGTACAACCCCTTTGAATGTCAGTGATGTGATTTCTCAGAACATTAGAAAATAACCTTTCCCAAGACCCAGCAATACTGCTTATGGTTATCTCTCCAAAGGACGCTCAATCGTGTCACAAGGACATGTGCTCAACTATGTTCATAGCAGCTTTGTTTGTCATAGCCAGAACCTGGAAACAACCTAAATGCCATTTGACTGAAGAATGGATAAGGAAAATGTGGTACATTTACACAAAGGAGTTCTACACAGCAGAAAAAATAACAACATCTTGAATTTTGCAGGCAAATGGACGGAGCTAGAAAACATCATTTTGAGTGAGGTAACCAAGACCCCGAAAGACAATTATCATATGTACTCACTCATAAGTGGTATTTAAACATAAAACAAATAAAGCAGCCTACATATCACAATCCCTGAGAACCTAGAAAACAACGAGTACCCTAAGAGAGATCTGATCTACATGGGAAGTAGAAAATGACAAAATCTCCTGAAAATTTGAAGCAAGGGGACAATGGGATAGGGTTGAACAAGACGGGAGAGATATGTTGCGGGGGGGAGAGATAAATGGAGAGCTCAATAAAAATCAATAAAATTTAAAAAAAAAGTAAAAATGCCAGATACAGTTGGAATAGGTGTGGCCATGATGGAGGAAGTGTGTCACTAGGGGTGGACCTTGAGGCTTCACAAGCTCAGGGCAAGCCAGAGTCTCTCTCTCTCCTGCTACCTGCTGATCTGAATGTAGAATTCTCACCTATAACAGCACCAGGTCTGCCTGCATGCCACCATGCCCATGGAATGAACTGGAATTTGAGAGCTCTAGAAAGGGTCAGTGCAGTTCTTGATCACCTGCATATGACCAGGCTTGGGTTTTAGCCTTAGTTTTCTTAACCTGAAAAGAGGGAAGATCCAACTGTTAAAGCCACGGTCGGGGGATCCAGGGTCAAAGGCTGTGTGTTTGAGAGATCAAAGGGCAGATCCAGGAGAGGGGCCAGCTATGTGTCTGTACAAGCAGAGAATATTCTAGAAACTTTGAAATTATTAAAAATCACATTTCCCCTGAAAGTCAGAATCAGCTGAGTAACATTGTGCACAGTACTTTCCCTCTCAGAATCTCTTTTTCGTCAGATAAACAGTTAGGATGGTCTGCTCTGCTCATCCCTAGTAGGCATTGCTCTCCTTGGTATCTGGATACCTAGCACACATGTCGCAGAGGCCATGGGAAAGTGGGTACCAGGAAGAAGGAGCTTGTCTCTGATGCTGGAGATGCTCAGAGAGAAGAAGCCAGGCCCCAAATCCTGGATCCTAGACCAGTCAAGCACTCAGAGTG
>NC_022017.1:12096882-12097930 GCF_000317375.1 Microtus ochrogaster
AGTTATTAAAAATCTGTAAGCATAATAGACACAAAATTACAACTTTTATTGCTTGCTAAATAAGTAAAAAAAAAATTAAAAATGACTTTTGGCCCCAAAATCACAAAGTTACCACTAGGATTGAGGTGCCATGTGCACACAGTAGCCAGTTAATCTAACCCACCTGCAGGTAAAAAACAAACAGAAACAAAAGTAACTTTAGAGAACAAGTTTAACCTTACACAGTCTATAAAACAAAGGAAGAAATTCAAAAATTCTCCTAATTTTATGATTTACAAGTTAAAATAAAACAGATAGTTAAAACCCACCTACAGGGCTCAGAAAGACAGTAAACCTGTGTCCTACCCTATGCCATACAGCACAGCTTCAACTAAGAAAAAAAAAAGACAGGTTTAAATTAAGGTAGCTTCTAAAATAAGCAAGTTAAAATGCTTCTTTTCCGTTTCACAATTTTGCTTCTTTGTTAAAAGTCTGCTGTTTTTAGGCAGGGGAATTCATATCCAAGGTGGGTTGATTTCAGTACTATGACTCTGTAGTGAAGTTTAAAGTCAGAGACTGTGATACGTTCAAAAGTTCCTTGATTGGACAGGATTTTAAGATTGTTCAGGCTATCCTGAGTTTTTGTCTTTTCTCATAAGGTGGAGGATTGTTTTATCAAAGTCTGAAAAATTTTGTTATAAGTTTAATGGGCATTTACACTAAATCTGTAGGTTGCTTTCAGTAAGATTGTCAATTTTGCTATGTTGGCGCTGTCTTTACAAGAGAACAGGAGTTTTTTACATTTTCAGATGGCTTAAATTTCTTTCTTCAAAGATTTAAAGTACTTGTTATACAGGTTTTTCAATTTGTGGGATTATAGTTACTCAAAGATATTTATGGTATTTGTGGCTGTCTCATTTATGATGTGTGTAGAAGAGATACATTTGGGTTGTTTTCAGATTCTGTGTATGATAAAGTAATTCCGCTGTAAACATGGTTGAGCACGTGTCCTTATAGCATGGTTGAGCATCTTTTGTATATAGGCCCAAAAGAGGTATAACTCAGTTTT
>NC_022017.1:12099455-12100888 GCF_000317375.1 Microtus ochrogaster
ATGGGAGGAGAGTGACTGAGACAGAACCTGGGGACATGGGTTGATCATGTCTACACCTTTCTGACTTGTCCCCAAATGAGTTCTTGAGTCTTCTCGCTTACAAGAAGACTTTTGACTCTGGTTTTCTCACACGAGGCGTTCAATAGTAACTTCAGGAGCACCTACTGTGTGCTGATCATATTCTGAGCACTCCATGTCGTGTTCCTGTTCCTCTTACATTAATAGCAGTAGCAATGACACTTAGTTGGGAAGTGGTAAGGAATTCGCAAAATTCACATAATTAACCGACGATAGAAGTGGTCCTGACAGCTGTGGGCATCCTAGCCAAGAGAATGGCCTCCTGTCCTATTTAGATTCAAGGAAAAGTTCATTAGTTGGACTTGTGACCATGAGAGGGAATTAAATGGGTACTTGAGAGAGAAGATGGCAATGTTCTGGCATCTGGGGGAGGGACCAGTGTAATAGTTAATATCAATGGAGGTAATAGCACCTGGGTGTGGACCCCCATGCTAGGGCTCATGGCTCTGTGGGGAGGAGACCCCGACTGTGCACACTTGCTCTGTCTACATTAAGCCTCTTGCCTGGAACCAACTGGATGACTGACACTTGGCTCTGCTTCTCGAGGAGTTCACAACGGTAATCCCAGGTGAGATCTTTCTTCAGAATGGCCTCACTGCCCACCCTGTGGACGGTATTCTGTGGTAAGCAGTGCCTACAGCCACTTCCCTTCCATTTGTATTTTTTTCCTTATTGTCATGTGGACAGCAATAGAACGAGACCACCATCACACTCCACCCAGAAGGGAGCAGATATCAACTAACTCTATGAGTCCATCCTGAAACTTGTCTGAGTTCTGAAATCCACATTTTTCCTCACACTGGACTCATCATGGAGAAATAGCAGGGAAGAAGGTGAGGTGTAAAATATCATCGTGATTGTCCCTTCGCTGAATAGCAGACAGCGTGTGTGTTAACAGAGCTTGTCTCTGGTTGTATCTCTATTTGCAAAGATTGTTCTAGAAGGCTCTGACTTGATGACTGGTTTAACTTACCGAATGAGTAGAATTCTGGAGTCTGTAAGGGAGTGGGCTACACTTCGAGACTATGGGTCACTCGGAGCATGTCATCGAATGCAATTCTTGACTGTGTCTCCTCCTGTCGCTCCTTGTTCCTGGCTTCCATGTGGTAAACACTTGCCTTTGCCCAGTGAGCTTGACCTCAGGACAGCTTCACTTTCCTCGCTGTGACTGCACCCAGTCCGTGTGCTCACAGGGTCCTTGATTACTCATCAGAGACATGGGTTCGTAGAGCCGTTGTGACAATCAGGTAAAGAACAGTCTATCACCATAAAGTGACACCCTGGTGATAATCCTTGAGGGTCCTGTGCCCTCCCTGTACACAGGACAACCGCCCAACTCTCCTCCTCCATCATTT
>NC_022017.1:12102250-12106083 GCF_000317375.1 Microtus ochrogaster
CACCACATCCTGTCACCCCTCCTTCCTGTAGAGCCCACGGCTGGCACATAGGACCAAGAACCTGTGATGACCCTGCAGATGGTGTCCCCAGCATCCCTTCCTTTCCATCCTCTGAGCCTTCCACCAAAATCATCACTCCATGTGACCAAACCATGAACAAAGAAATGGGGTTCACACCCAGAATCTGATTGTAAGATTGGGAAATAATTGCAAAAACACAGAATGAGGCAGAACTAGGAAGATAGGAAAAGGTCAATATGAAATCAGTGGGAAAGTTGGCAGCTCAGGGAACTGTGAGGATGGTGAGCCTCTGTTAGGAGCAGTGGTGGGTGTGACTGAGGAGCAGCCATGCTGTGGCTTAGTCAGGCCTTGGATGTTTTTCCCAGCTTGGGAGCGTGGTCCTCATGTGGGATGCTGGAGCTTGTTAGATCTAAGAGGGAGGTGGAGTCTAGTGGGAGGTAACAAGCCTGTCCCATCTGTGTTCTGTGTTCTGGTGCCCTTTCTCTTGATCTGGCCTCTCCTCTAGCAGGCACTACCACTGTTATGGCATTGGTATAAAGAGGATGCATTCAGGAACCATCAAGTGTCCATGGCTCTGTCCAGCACACCCCACCCCCAGTCCTCTGAGCTGCACTGAAGAAGAGATCACTGAGTCAGGCTGTCATGAACCCGGATGAGCTCCTGCAACTTCTGCTCTAGATCCCGAGCCTGCTGCCGCAGCTTTGCACCAAACTCTGCCTTTGCACCCTCCTGCAAATGCTTTGTGTCTTTTACGATGCTGACTATATCTAGCGCTAGGGAGTGACCTGCAGTGGCTGCACCCATGATCCGGGCTCTTTTGGTCATTGCCAGAGCAGTGCCTCCAAAGGCTTTCATTACCTGTTTAGTGCTTTTGGCTGACAGCTTCCCTGTAGTCATTAGACGCTTAGCTTTATTTGCTAGGCAAGGGTTGGCTTTGGTCAGCTTGATGGCATCAATGTTCTTCTTTATGTCATCCACAGTGTTAACAAATTTCTTAGATACAGAAACAAGCCTGGTGGTGATCTCCTTCAAAGAATCTTGTATGTTCTCCTCAGTGTCTTTGTTTCTTGGCAGAAGCTCGCTGGCTTCAGCTTCCACAAACACCATGCTTACCTTTTCCACAATGGTTGCGGAAACACTCATCACAGCCGCTGCTGCCCCAAGCCCCAAGCCTGTGGCTGAAAGTCCCACACTGAATCCTGCTGACACAGGTGCCAGAGCGAGACCAAGGATTGTCAGGAACCCAGACACAGCACCGGTGGAGCTGGCCAGCACTTGCGTGATGGTGTAGCCCCTATAAACCTTGTCAATCATGTCTGCAAGGGCGTGGAGCTTCCTGATGCTCTCCTCAAGCTCCCGTTTCATCTGAGGATAAACTTCCAGAAACCTTTCCTTCTCACGTGACGCATCTTTCACTTTCCTGTAAAGGGAGAGACCAACTAACTGAGTGAG
The DNA here is from genome assembly GCF_000317375.1 of Microtus ochrogaster. Taxonomy (NCBI): domain Eukaryota; kingdom Metazoa; phylum Chordata; class Mammalia; order Rodentia; family Cricetidae; genus Microtus; species Microtus ochrogaster. The sequence goes on from NC_022017.1 coordinate 12,103,724, forward strand.
GAAGAGAGTTTGGAAAGATCTGTCCTGTGGCAATCAGAGCATCTGCTGGAATGAAATGGAGGATTGTCTTACAGCTGTACAATGTCGTTCTTGCATTGATGAGCAGGTTGGACCCACCACACAATGTTTAATTGTTAAGGACACGATGAGTTAAAAACCATATGAATGTGTCCTTTAAATTTTTTATTTTATTTGTTTGAGTATTTTGCCTCTGTGTGTGTGTGTGTGTGTGTGTGTGTGTGTGTGTACCATCTGCAGGCCTGGTGCCATGAAGGGCAGAAGAAGGAATTGGATCACTAGACCCAGAGTTACAGGCAGTTGTGAGCCATCATGAGGATGCTGGGAACTGGAATTCGGTCATCTGGAGCCAGGGCTCTTAACTCCTGAGTCATCTCAAGTCACTTACCACACATTTTTAAATGCATTTTTAAAAGATTTAATAAAGATGGATTTTCCTGAAGGCCAATGTCATCAGTACCAACATACTTCTCTGTAGGAACTCTAAAACACAGAGAAGTGAGGTTGGAGAAAAAAATAACCCTTTATTTTAGGGAAGTTAGTGTTTACTGAAGAGAACACTTTCCCAAATAAAAACCTCCTCTTGGCATCAGCTACTGGGAACTGACCTGTCTACCCTACAGTGACCTGCTGGTCAGGGATGTCCACATTTGCTTGGGGACTTGGACTCTGAGTGTGTGCAAACTGCACACCACTGAGAGAAACCCTTCACAGGAAATTCTCTGAAGCTGATGTCTCTTTGCCCTGCAGCTGTGTGCACACCTGAGCTGGTGGGGCTCCTCACAGCTAAGACCCTTCCCCTAAAAACCCAGCACACAAAGCTCCCTTCCAGCTGTGAGCAGAAGATAAAGAACCATGAGTGGATCCCCATTTCCATGTGGGTCCCCTCCCCAAGGCACCTCACTGTGCTGCAAGTGTTTCCAGGGCAGGCAGAACCGAGAAAACACAATATGTAGGTTCCCTAGCTCTCGCTAGAATTCCCAGCCTGAGAAGGGTGATGTGTGGTGGATTTTGCTGTCATTTCTGACATCCAGGGGATTTAGACACTAAAGGCATGGACTCCAGGAGGGAAGGAGACCCCAGGACTCTCATGGGGACTGTGTATGTGATCAAGGCCCAACAAACTTCTGGACACTGAGACTTATGTGGATAAATACTTTTCCTTGGTCAACTTTATTAAACTTTTCTAAGCTACTTTTATAGTGTGGCTTGACCTTGACTTTCCATGCCTTTCCTGTGTACGTTGGTGTTCCCTGCCCAGACTTGCCAAGAATGTTAAGTCAGGTTGTGAGACTGCCCTACTTTTGATACTCAATACTCAATCAAGTTCCTGTGTTTAACTTCTGGTGTCTTAGTCTTGAGCTCCCTCAGGAGGAATGCCATGAGGTCAGCTTCACAGTGCCCCTGCTCCCTGCTCACTACTGCCCCTCACTCAGCTTGTCTTCCAGAGTCCCCAGCTGAATGCCTATCCAGAACTCTTCTGTCTCTTTCCCTTAGAGCAGCAATCCTGAACAGCTCCTTCCTGACTGCTAACATGTGTCAGAACACGGCTTCTCTACCAAGGCATCTTTCTTGGTGTGTGTCACCCCGTGTGAACTCTCACGTAACTGCACTGTGTCTTGAAGATAGCAGACAATTCTCCCTTAATATCTAGATGCACCGTTAGGATGTGGTTAATTTGGTAAAGTGTTTGCCATACAAACATGTGGACCTGAGTTCTGTGTTTCAGAGTCCACATAGGAAAGCTAGGTACAATTCTTTAATCAGGCTACTGTTACCTTAACCCAAACCACACAACGATGCAACAATGAAAGAGTCTCCATATAGAACACTGATGCAAAAACTTCACAAAATATTGGCAAACTCAATCCTAGAACACTTAAAAAAATCATTCATCATAAAAAAGTAGGATTCATCTCTTACTTGATGGTTCAGTGTAAGAAAATCTGTCAATGTAATCCACAATATAAATGGACTGAAAGATAAATACCACATAATCATCTTCTTAGATGCTGAAAAAGCCTTTGGCAAAATCCACTCCCCTACATGATAAAGATTTTGCAAAGATCAGGGATACAAGAAACATACCTAAATATAATATAAACAATAAACAACAAGCCGACAGGCAACATCAAATCAAATGGCGAGAAACTGGGCAGACCAGCTCTTTCCACAAGTTGTTTTCTGAATCTGTCTTTGATCGGCAGGAGCTGAAGGGCCACTGTGCTCCATGTGTCCCAGAGATACTCAACCACAGACTCGATGAAGCCTTTCCTCTCTGGATGGGAAGGAAAAGAAATATGGTTAGAGGACCATGCTGGAGACCTTGAACGGCTTCAGGA
>NC_022017.1:12107110-12111117 GCF_000317375.1 Microtus ochrogaster
GTGGTTCAAAGACTGAGCTGAGGCACCTTGGGAAGTTGAGCCTGGCTGGGGTCAGGAGGGCAGCTGGGATGTGTCTTTGGGGCTGATTGCCATCTTGTCTTGGCCCTTTCATGTTACTGCTTTTGTGTGCCATGATGTGGACTGCTCACCCTGCCTCCCTTCCAGGATGGACCAAAATATGCAATATTGTCAGTGAGATAATCTGCTTTCATTATTTACAACAATGACAAAAGTGAGTGACATCAGCTTTAACAACTAACTTGTACAGAATAAATGAGTGAGTGGTCTCAGAGCCAAGAGAAGAATTTTACAAAGCCAATACAGGCCGGCATGGTGGTGCACACCTTGAATCCCAGCACCCGGGAGGCAGAGGCAGGTGGGTCTCTGTGAGTTCTAAGCCAGGCTGGTCCACAAAGGGAGTTCCAGGAGAGGTCGAGCTATGAAGTGAGACTCTTTATTGAAAAATAAATGAAAAAAAACCCAAAGAAAACATTTAAAAGAATTGGATTTGGCAATACCAGGCAAAGAAGACAGGAAGAATGAGTATTTGTGGATTATTCAATACACACACACACACACACACACACACACACACACACACACACGCCAACACTCTACTAATTCAGAATTTAAATTTTTACCAATAATTTTAAGTGATTTTTGAATTTTCATTTTTAATTGTCCCATTGTAATTGTATGTATGTATGTAACACAGTATTATATTTCATGATAAATTAGCATGCTATTAGTTTAAAATTTTATCATTCAATTTAGAATGTTCAAAATAGTGCTGGAAAGATGGCTCAGCTGATAAGGGCACTGGCTGTTTTTTCCAGAGGTACTAGGTTCAATTCCCATCATTCACAGGCACCTCACAAACTGTCTGTAACTCCAGCGCCAGGGATCCAACACCCTCACACAGAAATACATGCAGGAAAAAGACAAATTTATATAAAATTAAAATAAATAAATCATTAAAAAAGATTGTTCAAAATTCAATTCTCATTATCACTACCTGTTCTGAAATATCCCATTAATGTTAAATATCAAATTACCTAGCAATTCTTTTTTTGGTTTATTGAAACAGGTTTTCTTGTGTAACAGCCATAGCTGTCCTAAAACTTACCCTGTAGAGCAGGCTGGCTTCGAACTCACAGAGATCCTCCTGCCTCTGCTTCCTGATTGCTGGGATTAAAGACTTGGCCTCCACCACCCGGCCCTAGTCAGCATTTCTGATGTGTGATAAATGGAATCCTGAAATGATGGTGCAGATCCATAACCAGGACATTGCAGATGAGGCAGGATTGTGAGTATGCGGTCAACTTGGGTGACATAGCAAGACTTCTTTTGAGTGGCAGGGAAGAGAGAGAAGAGGGAGAGAGAGGAGTGGGGAGAGAAGGAGAGTGAAGAAGGGGGGAGGCACACGGGGCAGTTCCAGCAGTAAAGGCCTTCATTCACGACCGGCAGAAGAACACGTGAACTTCCCGATAAGGAGACCAACATCGTAATGGCTGCAAATCTCCTCACGTCACTTGAGGTCAGTTCCTGCCCATGCGATGTGGAGGTTATGATATTAAAGAGAAGGGAGTGAGGACGAGCTGTGTTGTAACATACCTGGAGGGTGTGCCTCTCACGGTTGAAAATGACATTTCAAGGACACACTTACTGAGATCAAGTGCCAGTAAAGGATCCTGCTGTGATGGACACGCTAAGATCGGCAGCATACAGGGGTCTCTGCTATTGTGATGGACATGCTAAGATCGGCAGCATACGGGGGTCACTGGTTGGTGGGACCCTCCACAGTGACCCTGGTTTCCTCGTGTGTCAGGGTCTGGTACCCCAGCACCTGCCCAGGGTTTCCAGGCCCCCCCCCCCATTTAGAAGGGAAAACTTACTCTGCAGACTCCACGTGCTCTGTATCCTTCCTCATGGACCCTAGAGCCTCCTGCATGCTCTAAGTTCCCCACATCTAAGCTTTCCTCCCTTCCTTATTCTATTGCATGATTTCTGTTATTAACGTCTATTTATTGTCCAAAGTGGAGAGTTTTGAAATGCCATTTCGTTCAAGTTTATCATGTATGTTGGCCTGATACCTTCTCCAGTTACTAGTCTGCCTTTGGCTAATAGTTCCCCTCTATGTCCCTCTATGTTCTCTCTCTCTGTCTCTCTCTCTCTGTCTCTCTCTCTCTCTAGTCTAGGTTCCACATTTGAAAGAAAACAGTCAATATTTGTCTTCTAACCTGACTTATTTTGGTCAACAGGATGCCCCACAGTTCCATCATTTTCCTGCAGATGGCACACTTTCATTCATCCTTATGTCTGAATAAATTCCATCATCACGTGCACCGCATTGTCTCTATGATCTGTTGATGTGCAGGATTGCTCTTCCCGTGTCTCAGTTATTGTGAATCTCACTGTGATGGCCATGAATGCCCCAGCTCCTCTCTAACGAACGCATGGAGGCTCTTTGGGGAGTACATCTTTGGCTGGGATAAGTTGGCCACATTGAAGTTCTATTGATGTCCTGACCATGTACACTGCTCTGTAGTTTTTTCTCTCTCATTCTTTAACACGCCTGCTGTGCAGTGTGGGTTGGTCAAGTTGAGCAAATGACTTGACTGCGTAAGCAGCAGAGGTGAGGGAAGAAGACAGTGAGCACAGGGCTCAGGACACCAGTGTGGAACAAGGGCTGGTGTAGGGGGCTGTTCCTGGGTAGACTTTTGTTGTTGTTGTTGTTGTTGTTTTGGTCTTCTGTTTCAACTTCATTTTTTTTTAACGTGACAAAAGAAAAACCAGGCCTGACTTGAGACCAACACATCTGGTAAACAAGCTCTGGTCCTGGCTGTGCAGGGGATGGGGATTAGGTCGCCTGGAGTTAATGAGGTGTAGTAGAGGCTGCAGCAGACTCCAGCCTGCCTGGAAACATGGGGACACTCGGTCCTGAATAGGTAATATGAAGAGACAGTTTCCAGGTAACATATATGGACTGTGGGTGTAGAAACTTCCTGTTGAAGCAATTAGAACAGGTGGATGTCTGAGCTGGTGCAGGGTGGGCTCCCTCCTCAGGGACAGCGCCACAGGGTCAGCTGAGAGCGAGCCACCAAGAGAGGGCTGGAGCTGCCTCCCATCTTCACATTCCCTGCCTCCTGCTCCCTCCGTTCCTCCCTCCTTGGCTTCCATTTTTCAGACTAGGTATTGCTGAAGTTACTCCTGAGAATGCATCCCAAGAGAAGATGAGGATGTGGGGCTGCTCTGACCCAGGACTGGGGAGCTCTCTGCTCCCCCTTGGGGCTCTCCTCCTGCAGCTTTGACTCCTCAGCAGGGAGGCCCTGGAGTCCTAGGTCATGAGCATCACAGAGAACAGACTGATTACCTGTGGAGCCCATGACAGCTGTGGGTCTTGGTGTCACTCAGAGGATCCTGAGAGGTTTCCTTACAGCTCACCGGGTGTCCAGGCTCCAGGAGGAAATAACAACCTGTGGGACAGAATGGGGACAGCTGCTGTGACCAGGGATCTGGTGACCCACAGGTCTCTCCATGGTGACTGCCAAGGGCAGAAAGAACTGAACCCAAAGCCTGTCAGCTCTTCTGGACTCTGAGACTGCTATTTAAGGAAGCCTGTCCTCTGGCTCCAGCCCTGCTGTCCTCTGTCCTGGCAAGGAGGAGAACTAATGGCATGCTGGGGACAGTGACAGTGGAGAAGGTGTCAGCTGAGGACACAGATGTGGAGAAACAAAGACCCTGCACACAGAATAAGAGATGGAGAGGAATGTTCTGGAAGCCACATGTGGGTTGTTCCCAGTACCCTGTTTATATTTATTATATGCTCTTTTCTTTCTTTCTTTCTTTTTTCTTTTTTTTGGGGGGGATTTTGGTACAGGGATTCTCCATGTAGCCCTGGCTGCTCTGGAACCCATGTGTACACCAGGCTGGCCTCTAACTCACTGAGTTCCACACACCTGTGTGTTGTTGGTTTTCCTACTGCTTTGATTGCCTGACATCCAGCT
>NC_022017.1:12127683-12130577 GCF_000317375.1 Microtus ochrogaster
TGCACTCTAACCACTGGACAGGTCAGTCAGACATAAAAATGAACAGAGAAATAAGGTAACTAACAGATGTTATGACTCAAATGGACTTAACAGACATCTATAGAATATTCCATCTAAACACAAAAGAATATACCTTTTTCTCAGTACCTCATGAAACCTTCTCAAAAAATGACTTCATGCTCAGTAACAAAACAAACCACAACAAATATAAAAAAATTTGGAATAACCCCATGTATCCTATCAGATCACTATGGCTAAAAATTAGAATTCAGCTGTAATACTAATTCCAGAAAGCCCATAAATACATGAAAATTAAACAATTCTCACCTGAATCATCAATGGGTCAAGGAAGAAATAAAGGGAGAGATTAAAGACTTCCTATAATTTAATGAAAATGACCATAAAACATACCGAAATTTATTGGACACAATGAAAGCAGTGTTAGAAGGAAAGTTGATAGCACTAAATGCCTACATAAAGAAGCTGGAAATAATCCCACACTAGTGAATTAACAGAACATTTGAAAACATATGAAAGAACAAAAGGAAGAAAACTCACCAAAGAGAACTAGACAGCACGAAATAATCAAATTGAGAGCTGAAATCAACAAAATAGAAACAAAGAAAATAATACAAAGAATCAGTGAGACAAAGAGTTGGTTCTTTGATAAAATCAACAAAATAGACAAACCTTTATCCAAACTAACCAAAAGTCAGAGAGGGGATATCTAAATTAACAAAATCAAAAATGAAAAAGGGGACATTACAACAGACCCTGAAGAAATACATCATATCATATTTCAAAAACCTGTACTCCACAAAATTGGAACATGTAAAGGGAAATGGACTACTTTCTGATAAATATCACTTACCAAAATTAAATCACTACCAGATAAGCAAATTAAACAGACCTATAACTGCTGAAGAAATAGAAACAGTCATCAAAAGTCTCCCAACCAAAAAAGCCCAGGACCAGATGGTTTCAGCTCAGAATTCTACAAGATTTTCAAAGAAGAACTAATACCAATACTTTTCAAATTGTTCCACACAATAGAAACAGAAGGAACATTGCTAAACTCTTTTTATTAGGCTACAATTACCCTGATACTCAAACCACACAGAGACATTACTAAGAAAGAGAATTACAGACCATCTCACTCATGAACATTAATGCAAAAATACTAAATAAAGTTCTGGCAAATCAAATCCAAGAATCAGAGCCATCATCTACCATGATCAAGTCTGCTTCATCCCAGAGATGCAGGGATGGTTCAACATATGAAAATCTGTCAACGTAATCCACCATATAAACAAACTATGAAATAAAAACCACATGATCATCTTATTAGATGCTGAAAAAGTTTTTAACAAAATGCAGCATTCCTTCATGATAAAGGTCTTGGAGAGAGCAGGGATACAAGGAACATACCTAAACATAATAAAGGCAATATACAGCAAGCCAACAGCCAACATCAAACTAAATGGAGAGAAATTCCCAGCGATTCCACTGAAAATCAGGAACAAGACAAGGTTGTCCACTCTCTTCGTATCTATTCAATATAGTTCTTGAGGTCCTAGCTAGAGCAATAAGACAACAAAAGGAGATCAAGGGAATACAAATAGGAAAAGAAGAAGTCAAACTCTCACAATTTGCTATTGATATGATAGCTTGTATAAGCGACAACAAACATTCTACCAAGGAACTTCTATAACTCATAAACACTTTTAGTAATGTAGCAGGATACAAGATTAACTAAAAAATCAGTAGCCCTCCTGTACACAGATGATAAATGGATCGAGAACAAAAACAGAGAAACATCACCCTTCACAATAGCTACAAATAGCGTATCTTGCACTAACTCTAATCAAACAAGAGAAAGACTTGTATGACAAGAACTTTAAATCTCTAAAGAAAGAAATTGAAGAAGACACCAGAAAGTGGAAAGATCTCCCATGCTCTTGGGTATACAGCATTGTAAAAATGGCAATCTAATCAAAAGCAATCTACACATTCAATGCAATGCCCAGAAAAATCAGCAAAATTCTTCACAGACCTCAAAAGCACAGTACTCAACTTCATATGGAAAATCAAAAAACCCAGGATAGCCAAAACAATCCTGGACAATAAAATAACTTCAGGAGGAATCATAATCCCTGACTTCAAACTCTACTACAAGAGCTACAGTACTGAAAACAGCCTGGTATTGTCATAAGAACAGACAGGAGGACCAATGGAACTGAATCAAAGACTCGGATATTAATCCACACACCTTCGAACACCTGATTTTTGACAAAGAAGCAAAAAAAAATATCAAATGGAAAAAAGAGAATATTTAACAAATAATGCAGGCATAACTGGATATCAACATGTAGAAGAATGAAAATAGACCCATATCTATCACCATGCACAAGACTCAAGTCCAAATGGATCAAAGACCTCAACATAAAGCCAGCCACACTGAATCTCATAGAAGAGAAAGTGGGAAGTACACTTGAACGCAATGGCACAGGAGACCACTTCCTAAATATAATCCCAATAGCACAGACACTAAAAGAAACAATTAATAAATAGGATCTCCTGAGAAGTTTCTGTAAAGCGAAGGACACGGTCAACAAGACAAAATGACAGCCTACAGAATGGGAAAAGATCTTCACCAACCCCACATCAGACAGAGATCTGATCTCCAAAATATACAAAGAACTCAAGAAATCAGTCATCAAAAGAACAAATAATCCAATAAAAAATGGAGTACAGACCTAAGCAGAGAACTCTCAATAGAGGAATCTAAAAAGGCTAAAAGACACTTAAGGAAATGTTCAACATCCTTAGTCATCAGAGAAATGCAAATCAAAACAACTCTGAGATTCCATCTTACACCTGTAAGAATGGCCAAG
>NC_022017.1:12131332-12131810 GCF_000317375.1 Microtus ochrogaster
AAAAACGACATCTTGAATTTTGCAGGCAAATGGATAGAGCTAGAAAACGTCATTTTGAGTGAGGTAACTCAGACTCAGAAAGAAATTATCACATGTACTCACTCATAGGTGGTTTTTAAACATAAAACAAAGAAAGCCAGCTTATAAATCACAATCCTAGATACCCTAGACAACAAGAGGACCCTAAGAGAGACTTACATAGATCTAATCTACATGTAAAGTAGAAAAGACAAGATCTCCTTAGTAAATTGGGAACATGGGAATTTGTGGGAGGGTTGAAGGGGAGGGGAGAGGCAGGGAGGTGAGCAGAGAAATAGATAGAGCTCAATAAAAATCAATAAAACTTTTAAAAAGTAAAAATGCCTGACACAGTGTTAGCATTGAAATTCTAGAGCTCTAGAAAGGGCCAATGCAGTTCTCGTTCACCTACCTATGACCAGGCTGGGGATTTAGCCCTAGCTTTCTTAACCTGAAAAGA
>NC_022017.1:12131951-12145711 GCF_000317375.1 Microtus ochrogaster
ATTGCCTGCTCTTCCAAAGGTCCTGAGTTCAATTCCCAGCAACCACATGGTGGCTCACAACCATCTGTAAAGAGGTCTGGCGCCCTCTTCTGGCCTTCAGGCATACACACAGACAGAATATTGTATACATAATAAATAAATAAATAAATAAATATTTAAAAAAAGAAAGAACGAAGAAGTGAATAATCATAAAAATGCAAAATTTATACACTTAAGTCTTTAAAGAGAGAGTAAAAGGAAAAAGTCATGTGAGCTGGGAAATCCACAGGGAGTCTGGATCCTGTGTAGGATTGTGTTGATTTTGAATTATTTGATGGCTGATGGGCCAGAGACAGCTGCTGGGAAAATGGGATTGTGAATTGACGGCAAAACTGAACTTTAGGAAAGCCTTAAGTTGAAAAGAAGTCAAAATATGTATTTTCCAAGTAGATATCAAAATGCTTTAGTGTTTTGTTCCCAAAAGAGATGAGAGGTTGTTGATTTATTTAGGAACGATATGGATCAGGTTTGATCAAGGGAGACCTCCTGAAACTTGATAGGTGAATTTTACTTAAATATTCTAAAGCATAAAAAAGTAGCACACGTTAAAATAATATTCTACAGCACTTCTGCATCCTGAGGGCTGGGATTAAAGGCAAGTGTAACCAATGACTGGCTGGAATATCGTAAGCTCACTGTTCTTAGTCATTGTTCTACTGCTGTGAAGAGACGCCATGGCCAATGCAACTGTCACAAAATACATTTATTTGGGGCTTGTCTACAGTTGTAGAGGTTTAGTCCATTTATCTTCATGTCTTGAGCATGGTGGCATGCAGGCAGACCTGGTGCTTTTATAGGTGAGAATTCTACATTCAGATCCCTAGGTAGCAGGAGAGAGAGAGACAATGGCTTGCCCTGAGCTTGTGAAGCCTCAAGGTCCACCCCTAGTGACACACTTCCTCCATCATGACCACACCTACTCCAGCAACACCACACTTCCTGATCCCTCTCAAGTCGCGTCAAAACCTAACGACCAGGCATCAAATGTATGAGCCTATGGGGGCCGTTCCTATTCCAAACCAGGACACTTACTGTCCATGATGCTCTGACTCCTTACTCACACATACGAGTCTTTGGACATGCTCTATCAGGTTGAGACTCTTGAGACTCCATGTCATGGAGGTTGACAGGCACATATTTAGATAATGTGTGTGAGTCTTCAGTGTTGGCAGAGGAGGACTTGAACCCTGAACATGGTAATCCACACCTCACTCTCAGATGACTAAACTCCACTGTCTTAAAGACACAACTGCATTCCCCCCTCTTTAAATTACATGTGTGCATCATAGTCTGTGTGTGTTATAAATGGTTCTTCTGTTTCCACAGCACTGCCTTGCCCAGTACCAGGTCCTCATCTTAGTAAATCCACTAGGGCCCTCTATTCCAAGGGACCACACCCTCTTTACATCTGCAATATCCTTGTCCTATCAGGACCTGGAGTCCTGCCTGTCCCAGCCCTGCTTTGTGTGTGTGTGTGTGTGTGTGTGTGTGTGTGTGTCTTTGACCCTGCTCTTCTCCCTGACTCTGGGACTTTGTGGTGATCCTAATCATTATGTAAATAGTGATGCAATTATGTTTGTGCTGCCTGTTTTAGTGCCTGCATTTGAGATTATTTCCTTATGACATTTGTAGAAGTAGAAGGACTGGGTTAAGGGGCGTTAACACAGGCAGTGTGTGAGGACGCTCATTCCTTCATTCTGACCAGTCCTCAGGAGTCTTTGGGGGTGGGGAAGACTTCATTAAGATAGAAACACATGCTGCACTGGGATTGCCTGGAAGCTGGGAAGGAAAGAAACGTGTTTAGCAGTGTGGGTCGGAGGCATCAGCTCCTCCAGGGACCTGACCAAAATGAGAGTGAAGGACCTGTTGGTGTGGGGAGAGCTGAAGATACTGGCGGCTCACTCTCAGGACTGCACTCTGACCTTGTACCCGATGGCTAAGTGTTCTGCTCAAACCCTCCAAGTGTGTACACAGCCCAGGCTGCCCTCAAACTCACTGTGTAGCCCAGGAGAACCATGATCTCCTAATCTTAGACCTGCCCCACCAGAGTGTTAGGATCTCAGTTTTGTGCCTCTCCCTTGTTCAAGTCTTCTCATACTCACATGAATTTGTAATGAAATAAAGAATATTTCAAGCCTGGCGGTGGTGGCGCACGCCTTTAATCCCAGTACTTGGGAGGCAGAGGCAGGCGGATCTCTGCGAGTTCGAGATGAGCCTGGTCTACAGAGCTAGTTCCAGGACAGGCTTCAAAACCACAGAGAAACCCTGTCTTGAAAAACAAAAAACAACAACAACAACAAAAAGAATATTTCAAAAACATAGGAGCTGGTCGGAGTCTGAGACATGGCAGGTGCTGTGAAGTCCCCTCCCCAATGTGAAGTCCAGGGCAGCTCCTCAGGGCAAATATCATACCTTTTCAATAATGCTAACACCCTGACTGAGATCAGGGTGACAGGGATGGAGTCATATCATTAATACCAGGTTCATAAAAATCACATTAACACAGAGATGAAACTTAAAAATAACTTAATGACCAAAGGATTTAATCATCTGGAAGATGCCCATTGGTCCAGTTCTGGGTACACATCCTTACTGTAGTTGTCAACTGTGGAAGCTTGTGGAGTTTTGTAGGACAGTCAGCAACACCCACCCAGGACTACATTCAGTTGGGGCCGCAGCTCCCCAGCTATGCAGCAGAGAAACAGGAATGTGAGTTCATGGAAACCTTTGCTGGCATGCGTGGTGCAGGTCAGAGTAACTTGCTTAAGGCCCAAGTAGGGTAAGTTGGGGAGACGTGACCATCTGTACTAGTCAGGTTCTCTAGAGTAGCAGAACTCACAGAATCCATGTCTCTACATAGAAAGGGGTTTATTAGAATGACTCACGGGCTGTGGCTCAGCTAGTCCAACAGTGGCTGCCTACGAATGGAAGGCTGAAGACTCCAGACGCTGCTCAGTCCACAAGGCTGGATGTCTCGGCTGGTCTTCAGTATATGCGGGAATCCTGAAGAAGGAGGCTGTAATGCGGTGAAGGAATGGACTTGTTAGTGAGGTGAAAACAATGAGCCAAAGATCAACAACTTCCTTCTTCCATGACCTTATATAGGCTTCCAGCAGAAGGCGTGGCTTAGAGTCAGGGCTTCCTTCCACAATAGATCTGTATTAAAGACGCATCTTACAACTTTAAATATCTGGCTTGGAAGTAAGCCTCACCACTTCAAATTAAGTAAAATCTCCTCACAGGTGTGCCCTACATTTGGTTTTAATTTAATTTCAGATGTAGTCAAGATGACAACCAAGCCTAGTCACACACCACTCAACTAGAGTTCACGAAACCCAAGGAGTACCCTACCACCAAGACACAGAAATAAAGTGTTAAAAAAGAAACACGTTTTGAAGCCTATAGTACAAAGTTTGCCAGATATCAGGCTACCAAGGAGAGCAGTGCCCTGCTAGGGATTAGCAGAGCAGCCAGTCCTAACTCTGTTTATCTGAAGAAAAACAGAGATTCTGAGAGGGAAAGTACTGTGCACGATGTCACACAGCTGATTCTGATCCTGAGGGGAACATGTAATTTTTAATAATTCCAAAGTTTCTAGAATATTCTCTGCTTGTACAGAAACATGGCTGGCCTCTCTCTTGGCTCTGCCCTTTGATCTCTCAAACACACAGCCTTTGACACTTTTGCAGGTTGTGCACTTTGTTCTCTGGGTCCCCAGGCTGGCAGTTTTTTCCACCCAGCACACAGAACATCCTCTGACCCCCTCTGCAGTCCCACAGACTGAAGAGAGGCTGGCTAAGGCCAGGGGGTGCAGGCTGGACACCCACTGACTTCCTTCCTTCTAGAATCCAGAACAGGACACTCTTTTCTGGGCCTCAGGTTCCACCATGGATCCTGGCACAGACACACATACTGGGAGATTCACGGTGCAGTCTCTGGGCTCCTTGTATCTCACACGTCCACATTGGCCACCCTCTGTCCATTTGACAACACCTAAAGGACAACTCCAGGGTGGTCAGGACACCAGGATGGGAAGACTCTGGGTTCTCTGCTCTCTCCATTCACATCCTTAATTCCCCCATTTCCCAGAGGGCACCCAGAACAGCCACCTTCCCTCTGAGGTGCCCTAGTCACACATCAGGCTGTCTGGAACTAACTGAACCCCTCAGTGAACCCATGTGTGGGTGTCCTATAGTCTGTTGTGCTGATTTCTGAGGCAGAGGAGAAAGCAGCCAGATTCCAACCTGGATGCTAGTTCAGCCATAGGCTGATGAACCTGTGACCCTGTCCAATACCTAAGTCACTTTATAAAATGGGGGAATTAGTCTTTTTGAGAGTGACCGTGGGCATAGACAGATATCTCCCTACTTATGGAAGAATCTTCTGGTTGCGTTAGATGGACATAGCTCTCCTTAGCAGTGTGTTCAGTCCCTGGCTGTGCATTTGAGTCACAGACAGAGACAAGCGCGGGGCCAATGTTTCCAGCCCGAGTAGAGCAAGTGGACTCACAGCTGCTCAGCAGCTATGATCCTGGGGACACCCTTGTCAAGCTGCTATTTAGGTACCAGTCTCTAAGATGAGCTGCTCTGCCGTAGCAAAGAAATCCAATTAGGTAAGATTAAACCAAATTATAAATGCCCATGTTTTATTAAATACAGCACTCTTAGGTTGCCAAGAGTGTGGTAAGGGAGACAGGAAAAGTGGGGAGCACACGCAAACTCGGATCCGCGTGTTCTTCCTCTGCGAGCCCACTTAAGTACCCTGTGGGGGTGGTCCTGACCCTCCCCTGGGGAGAGATCTGGACCTGGCATGCTGGGATTTGGACTCCTGACCAATGCAACTCCCAGGCCAGAGGACTGGTATGGATGCCAGGGGCTGGGTAGGGCTGGGTTAAGCTCCCAACTTAACATTCCAGACTCTTTGGATATAGGGGTGACAGCTGAGGTGATAATTATGACCAACATTTTCAGCTCTGTTTGGAAAAAGGGCATAGACTCAAGTTTGACTACTTCCTGTGGGCATGGGACGATATAGTAGAGGGGAGAGCTGAAAGTTGGAGGGTTCACGCTCAGTGGGAGTTGTGGCGGGAAAGGCATCCTGTTCACTGTCATCCTGGAGATGCCAGGCATTTGTTTCTTGAGTGAGGTAAGGAGGCAGGTGTCTAGGAGAAAAAAAATATTGTTATTACTGGCCCTATGAAATCGGACTAGCCATGGAATGAGACACAATAGCAGATGAAACCAGAGTTTAGTTGGTAGGTGTCCTTGATCCAGAAGAGTTGGCAAGTGTCCCGATCCAGGAGAGCTGGTAACAATGGTAAATTCCCAGGACTGGTAAAGATGCTTTTGGTGTTATCCTGGGAGTGCTTTGTTTGTTGGTCTTGACATTGGCAGCAGGAGTAACCTGCAAAAAGTGCTTCAAACTGGCTGGGGTTAAAAATTAAAAACCTTGGATTTTACCAGACCTGATTTTGATATAGCGATAGGACTTTTCCAGGAACCTATAAGAGAACTGGAACAGATTTTATCTCTTGGTGTCATAACAAAAGGCTATTATTTTAGGTTAGAAGGCTATTCGAGGAAATTGGGAATCTGAACCTCTGAAGAGTGAAACCTGTTAATCCTGGACTATGAAGCCTGTTAAAATACAGTACCTTGAGTTATCAAATGCCTTTAGACAGATCTGGGAGGAATAGATGAGCAAAAACAAGACAGCTTTTGGCTAGGAGGCAATCCCAAGTCCTCTCCTTACCCTTGGAGAACATCAGTCTTAGAAGCTGTACTTATCAGGCCCAAAGATTTCCCTGTGAGGGAGAAGGTTTAGTCTACATATCTTGGCAAGGTGAGCAGATCGATTCCCCGGGTGAAGTGTCCAGGAAGCTGGAGTGGTAAAAGGCCTCTTTATACTTCTGTGTGGGTGGCTTTGCCAAACCCAGAGGCAAGGTGGAAGGTCTTCTGTCTTCTTAGAGGACACATAGGGTTGTTGCCAAAACTGGCACGTCTCTGTGTTAGAAGCTCTATTATTGTTAAAATGCCATGATCCCAGCTCTATAAAGGTACTTGAGAACCAGGTACCATTACCTGGTATTTTAAACAGGGCTTATAAGCTAAATTTTTAGAGCTGTTGTAATCTGGAAACACACATATACACAAAACTTAAATTCACATCACAAAAACACAGTTTCATACTTACATAAACACATTGTGGCCACATTATTTTAATAGAGAAACAAATAGGACAGCCTTAGAGACCTGTGTCAGCTGACTAGGAATTGCCAGAGGGTACAGAAACATAAGGATGAAACATTATTTACAGAGTTTTAGAGTAGAAAGACGGGGAAAAACGGATTTGTTGTTGGCAGGGAATGGCGGGGCCACGATGGAGATGCCAGAGTGGCCTGAGCGTCGATGGCAGAGACCAGGGAAACAGCTATGCAGAACATAAGGCCAAGCCCCCGGCCTGTGCCAGGGCCCCTCATAGCCATGCTGTCCATGTACTGGAGACTACAGAAGTCGGGGTGGGACTAAAGACCATCAGTAAATGAACAGACATAAAGAGACAGAAGTGGGGGCGGAACAAAAGAGCTGTCTGTGGAGTGGAGCCTGAGCATTCCTATGCCGCATGAGGGAGTCACTGGGGCTCTCTGAGCTAGGTGGGAGCTGGGGTGGGGGGAATCAGGCGGGATAAAAAGGCAATTGAGAACCAGGTCCCAGCCATTAGGCGGGATCTGAGCGGGAGGCGGGAACGTAAGTCAGAGTGAGACAAAAGGGCCATCAGTGAATGAACACACAGAGAGAGATGGAAGTGGGGGTGGAATGAACCGCATGGTCACGAATGAACAGAGAAAGAAAAGCAGAAGGGGAGGGGAAGAACGAGAGCGCTGTACCTGGGAAAAAATGCGCGCTTTGGAGTATAATTTGTTGTAAGTTAGATCATTCCAATTTTAAAACGTTTGTAAATGCCCACTTAAGGGCATTTTGAAATCGGCTAGGAATCGCAAGAAACTCACTATCAGTGCATGCCTGTGACACGAGCCTGTTGCAGTGCGTCCACTGGAATGGTACTCAGGTAACCCGGGTCCATGAGAAATTGGTTAAGGATGTCTCCGTTACCAGATATCATCTCAGCAGGAAGCCCGGCCTCTGCCATGTGTATGTGTGTTAGGCTTTGACATGGCAGATACTTCAGCAAAAGCCTGAAAAGCAAATGTGTAACCCACTACCCTACTCAGTAACCTGCATGGACATATGGGAATCGATGCCCTAGTGTGGGCTCACACAGAGCCCTGCCACTTCTCCACAACAGAAGATTCTGAGAATGGTCCCTTACCGTCTCCTCAGAACGTTCTGGCAGGTGTATTCGTCAATGTGAAGAGGGAATGAAGACCATGTCATTTTGTCACCAATGCTCTTCCCTCTCTCACTCCTCACCGTCACTCAGCAGGCCCCAGAGTCTGTCCTTAACAAGCCACTGTGTGTGATCCTTACCCTGGAGGGGCCTTAGGACCCCCTGGGTACAGCACTCACCTGTATTTATCATGAGGTTGTAGGGGTTGTCTAAAGGGAAGTAGAAGCTATTAGGGGGTTGCAAGCAAGTATTTAACCAAATCTGTGTTCTCAAGGTCAAGAAGGCCCCTGTGGAGAATGTGCAGGTACAGTAACACAGAAGAAATTTTTGAACACTCTTGCAGGTCAAGGAGGGAGCCAAAAGCAGATTGAAGGAGGAGTTTTGCTGTCTAATTATCTCTCATCTCTCTGTACTGACCCTCACACACCCTTTATACAGGTCCCTGAGTCTAGGCGATCTGGGCCTTACAGGGTGGTGAGGAATGCACTTGTGCCCAGCCAAGCAGACAGGTGTGGCTTTCATCCATTGTTCCAGAGGGGTTTGTAGATGACAGAGGCCAAAGAAAGTGCCTGTGTGAGAGAGAGAGTGAGCACACAGGAAGGCCATGGAGGACTCAATTCCCTGACTCCCTGGGAGAAGTTTCACAATGAAAGGAAGCTAGGTATCTGGTACCAAGGTCACCAGTCAGCCAGTACTACACAGGTTCAGTGTGTCATGGCAGAGACCCAACTTGGCTTGACTGCAGCCATCTTGAGATACAACCATCAAGTGTGTTCATGGGAAATCCCACCCTACTTTCCCGGTAGGGTCTCCTTGCCATTTCAGTGGCACATGGGACTTTACCACAGGACCCTTGTGCTGTCTGTGTTAGAAATGGGCCTGACGTCCTCAGTGTTAGTGAGACAATAACAGCCGCTTTCTGGCTCTGATGAATGTCACCATTATCCTGTTTACCCCAAAGGCCTCCCTCTAATCCCTGGCTGGCCACCAGGCTTCCTGATTCCCTGACCACACATCGTCCATAGCTCTCCAATAAAGACTATATACAGTAAGTTGCATTCCAACACATCCTGTTTCTTTTTCCCATGCCACCTTCTCTTGTATGATTGTTCTTGCATCCATTTTTCCTGAGCAGTAAATGCCATTTATTCTACCCAAGTCTATAGAGCATCAGAGAGTCAGAGATGGGTGAGCTGAGATCTCATCTTGGCCAGCATCCCATTCCCAGTTCAGGAAGAACCCAAAACTCATGGGCTGTGCCTCCTCCTTTCTTTCAATTTCAGATAATCTCAAAATCTTTTTTAAAAAAGATATTTAATTATTTTTATTAACTCAGTATTTGTGTGTGTTTTGTAGGGAGTGCCATATTAGGGGTGTCAGAGAACAACTTGAAGAAGTCAGTGCTCACGTTCCACCATGGGTGTCCCTAGGATCAGTTCACATCACCATGTTTGGAGGAGGGTGCCTTCATCCTTTGAGTCAACCTGCTAGGCCAAAAATATGACTTTTGACCTCTGATTGGTTGACACCACATACCACAAATTGTTTGGCTTCTGATAAAGTCTGTCTGCTCTCACCAGGCACCCAATGTGCTGTTGTGTAGAAACTGTCCAGCAAAGAAGCAAGAAGCACACAGAGACTGGTGAGCTCGGGTTTATTTTTCATTGTCTGACCTGGACCCAGCCAGTGCTCTGCAAATTCCAGCCTCAACCTGGGTTTTCTTACTGTTTTATGGATTGAACAACAGTGTTGAATTTGTTCCCTGCACAGAGTTCTTAGAGTAGAAATCTATTGCAGTTAGGCATGCCTTCAGAAGGAGGCCTTGCAAGGTTCCAGCAGTTTCTGCCATGTCTGTTCTAAGAGACACCTGTCAACCCCCCCCCCCTTTTCCTTCCTGCCCTGCTTTCCCAGCCTTCTACCTACATCTCCTATCTAGAGTCACTCACAGTATCTCCTGAACCCTGAATATGACACTGCTACTGGACTCTCTGGGCTTTGGGAAGGGAGCTGGCATTTGGTTATCCATCCCTGACCTGCTGCTCATCCTGGGCTGTCACCACCACGTTCTATCAGCCTGCATTTCCATTCCTATGAAGCATACCTGGGGCTCCAGATCTCAGTAAGGACAGTCAGGGTCAGCCCAGCTCTGTGCTGCTGCACTGTGGGGTCTCGGCCTCCTCAGCCCAGAGGATCCTGCTGTTGTTACAGCTCCTCAGATGGGAGGAGAGTGACTGAGACAGAACCTGGGGACATGGGTTGATCATGTCTACACCTTTCTGACTTGTCCCCAAATGAGTTCTTGAGTCTTCTCGCTTACAGGAAGACTTTTGACTCTGGTTTTCTCACACTAGGCTTTTAATGGTAACTTTCAGGAGCACCTACTGTGTGCTGACCATATTCTGAGCACTCCATGTCGTGATCCTGTTCCTCTAAAACTAAATTTCAATAGCAGTGGCACTACATCAGGAAGTGGCAATGACCTTACCGAAGCCACAGAACTGGCAGACGATAGAAGTGGTCCTGACAGCTGTGGTCATCCTAGCCAAGACAGTGACCTCCTGTCCTATTCGGATCTAAGAAAAGTTGGTCAGTTCAAGTTGTGGCAATGGCAAGGGATTGAATGGGCACATGGGAGAGATGATGGCAATGTTCTGGCATCTGGGGGAGGGACCAGTGTGTAGCAGCCGTAATAGTTAATATCAATGGAGATAATAGCACCTGGGTGTGGACCTCCATGCTAGGGCTCATGGCTCTGTGGGGAGGAGACCCCGACTGTGCACACTTGCTCTGTCCATACTCAGCCTTTTGCCCTGAGCCAACTTGGTGAATGATACTTGGATCTGTCTCTTGAGGATCTCATAACTATTATCCCAGATGAGATCTTTCTTCAGAGATCTTTCATTGCCCACCATGTACACGGTACCCTGTGGTAAGAGGTATCCACAGTCACTTCACTTCCTTTTGTATTTACTTTTTTTCTTTGTCATGTGGACTGCATTAGAACAAGGCCACCATCAAACTCCACCCAGCAGGGAGCAGATCAACTCTATAAATTCATCCTAAAATTTGTTTGAGTTCTTTAAAAAAATCTTCTCATTTTTTCTCTCATAGCACAGAACTTGTCATGGAGATAGCAGAGAAGAAGGTGAGGTGTGAAATGTCATAGTGATTGTAACTGAATTGCAGACAGCGTGTGTGTTAATAGCGCATGCCTCTCATTGTGTCTGAATTTGCAGAGATTGTTCTAGAAGGCTCTGACTTGATCAGTGGCTTAACTTACTGAGTAGAATTCTGGAGTCTGTAAGGGAGTGGGCTACACTTCGAGAGTATGGGTCACTCGGAGCATGACATCGAATGCAATTCTTGACTGTGTCTCCTCCTGTCGCTCCTTGTTCCTGGCTTCCATGTGGTAAACACTTGCCTTTGCCCAGTGAGCTTGACCTCAGGACAGCTTCAGTTTCCTCTCTGTGACTGCACCCAGTCCGTGTGCTCACAGGGTCCTTGATTACTCATCAGAGACATGGGTTCATAGAGCCGTTGTGACAATCAGGTAAAGAACAGTCTATCACCATAAAGTGACACCCTGGTGATAATCCTTGAGGGTCCTGTGCCCTCTCTGTACACAGGACAACCGCCCAACTCTCCTCCTCCTCCATCATTTCCATTTCAATAGTTTATCTTTATAGCTGGGTTCAGATGTCACACCCGCTACAGCTGGGTCTGTGTTGACTGAGCACGTGCCAGGGACAGCCATCTGCAGTGCTGTGGACACCGTGAATCCTTCCCTTTTGGTGGCTGAGAAGTCACAGCCCATCATGAGGACCATCCTATCTTCCCACATACAGGAAACCCCTGGTGCCTGAACTGAACACAGACCCCTCCAGGGGCAGCAGCTGCAGGCACAGTCCTGTTGCCTGTCACTTGTGTTCAGCAGAGACAACCTGGTCACAGCTCCTCCTCTGCACTGTCCTTCCTTCACTCTGTTGGTCTCTCCTGTCCCTTTCTGGGGCCTCTACTCATCTCTGAGCCTCACTGGTCTCTGTCTATAGCCTTTCTTTTGTTAAGAGCACTTCTTATACCTGAGATACATTATTACATCATAGAAATTAATTTTAAGTTCTTTTTAAATGTATCTCTATTTTGAAAATATGCTGCTACCTACTAGAATACTTTCACCACACATGAACTAATGCTGCATCTATAAGAAGTGACCATGGGCTGTGTCAATTCTCACTGACACCCACCATGCTTGTTTGTCTCTGTCATAAAGGAAGGTGTGTTTCTTGTGGGCAGAACCATGGAGGTGAGGTGGCCCTGGACTGGAAGCTGCAGGGAGCTCTCTGGGCACTGCACACCTAAGTGATCATTCATTGAAAGGGCTATGGTACTCAGTTCTCTTACTGCTTTGCACCCCCAGGGAGGTGGCTTTGTCCACATCCAGCTGTCCCTTGGCCAGACATCCCTTCCAAGGAAGGACAGAAGGGGCTGTTGACCCAAGAATGTTCCTCTAACAAACAAGACCCAGGAAGTACACAGGTCATCTCTCTGCCTCAGGTGTTCAGAACGTGGGAAGGCCACTTGGGTGGTAAGGAACAAGGGGACACCGCTCACTGCTGCAGCCTCAGGGTGCTTCTCTGGCCAGAAGGGGAGGGTGAGATCAAGAAGGAAAATGGTTCTTGTATAAATTTCAAATATTCTTGTTAATCCACAATAAAGAAAACAGTTTTAAAAAGAGGAGATGATAGAAATCTGGAGACAATTATCAACTTTCTGTAGTCAACAATCTATAAAACATGTGATATCATTTTCATACAAAACAATGCATGACCAGGTCAGTGTTTACAGTGTTTACTAATTAATTCTTCACCTATAATGGAGCAAGTGTAGCTTTCATGTGCATCTCAGCAGATCTCGTCCAAACAGAGCAGGTTTTAAACTTCAGTAGGAATTAAGCCTTGAGATTTCCCCAAGAGTCTGCTTACAGAGATCAGAACTCACCACCACATCCTGTCACTCCTCCTTCCTGGCACATAGGACTAAGAACCTGTGATGACCCTGCAGATGGTGTCCCCAGCATCCCTCCCTTTCTACCCTCTGAGCATTCCACCAAAATCATCACTCCATGTGACCAAACCATGAACAAAGAAATGGGTTTCACACCCAGAATCTCATTGTAAGATTGGGAAATAATTGGAAAAACACAGAATGAGGCAGAACTAGGAAGGAGGAAAAGGTCAATATGAAAACAGCGGGAAAGTTGGCAGCTCAGGGAACTGTGAGGATGGTGAGCCTCTGTTAGGAGCAGTGTGGTAGGTGGGACTGGGGAGCAGCCATGCTGTGGCTTAGTCAGGCCTTGGATGTTCTTCCCAACTTGGGAGCATGGCCCTTATGTGGGATGCTGGAGGTTGTTAGATCTAAGAGGGAGGTGGAGTCTAGTGGGAGGTAACAAGCCTATCCCATCTGTGTTCTGGTTTTCTTTCTCTTGATGTGGCCGCACCTCTAGTAAGCACTACCACCATCATAGTATTGTTATAAAGGTGATACATTCAGATCCATCAAGTGTCCATGGCTCTGTCCAGCACACCCCACCCCCAGTCCTCTGAGCTGCACTGAAGAAGAGGTCATTGAGTCAGGATGTCATACACCCGGATGAGCTCCTGCAACTTCTGCTCCAGGTCCTGAGCCTGCTGCCGCAGCTTTGCAGCAAACTCTGCCTTTGTCCCCTCCTGCAAATGCTTTGGGTCTTCTGTGATGATGACTATAACTTGCATTAGGGAGTCACTTGCTCTGATTGCAGTAATGATCCAATCCCAATTGGTCATTGCCAGATCGGTGCCTTCAAAAGCTTTCTCCTCCTCTTTAGTGCTTTTGGCATATAGGCGAGGGATGGCATCAATGTTCTTCTTCATGTCTTTCAATAACAGGAAGAATTTCATAAATACAGAAAACAGCCTGGGGATGTTCTTCTTTACAAATTCTGTACTGTCCTCTCCAGTGTCGTTGGTTTCAATGTCATTCTCAGTGTCGTTGCCCCTTTTCAGAAGCTCTCTAGCTTCAGCTTCTAATGACGCCGTGCTCACCTTTTCCACAATGGTTGTGGAAACACTTGTCACAGCTGCTGCCGCCCCAAGTCCCAATCCTGTGACTGAAAGTCCCAGACTGACTCCTGCGGACACAGGTGCCAGAGCAAGACCAACGGCTGTCAGGACCTCAGACGCAGCACTGGTGGTCTTGGCCACCACTTGTGTGATGGAGCAGCCCCTGTGCACCTTGTCAATCTTGTCTGCAAGGGCGTGGAGCTTCCTGATGCTCTCCTCAAGCTCCTGTTTCATCTGAGGATAAACTTCCAGAAACCTTTCCTTCTCACGTGACGC
>NC_022017.1:12147011-12147569 GCF_000317375.1 Microtus ochrogaster
GTTGGTGTTCCCTGCCCAGACTTGGCAAGAATCTTAAGTCAGGTTGTGAGACTGCCCTACTTTTGATACTCAATATTTAATCAAGTTCCTGTGTTTAACTTTTGCTATCTTAGTCTTGACCTCCCTCAGGAGGAATGCCATGAGGTCAGCTTCACAGTGCCCCTGCTCCCTGCTCACTACTGCCCCTCACTCAGCTTGTCTGCCAAAGTCCCCAGCTGAATGCCTATCCAGAACTCTTCTGTCTCTTCCCCTTAGAGCAGCAGTCCTGAACAGCTCCTTCCTGACTGCTAACTCATGTCAGAACACGGCTTCTCTACAAAGGCATCTTTCTTGGTGTGTGTCACCTTGTGTGAGCTCTCACGTGACTGTGCTGTGTCTTGATGACAGCAGACAATTCTCCCTTAATATCTAGATGCACCGTTAGGATGTGGCTAATTTTGTACAGTGTTTGCCATACAAACAAGTGGACCTGAGTTCTGTGTTTCAGAGTCCACATAGAAAAGCTAGGTACAATTCTTTCTATCAGGCTACTGTTACCTTAACCCAAACCACAACGAT
>NC_022017.1:12164799-12166447 GCF_000317375.1 Microtus ochrogaster
GAGTCTGAGACATAGCAGGTGCTGTGAAGTCCCCTCCCCGAAGTAAAAGCCTGGGTCAACTCCTCAGGGCCAGCATCATACGTTTTCAGTAATTCTATCAGGGACATGGGTCAGGGTGACAGGGGTGGAGTCATCTCACCAATGCCAGGTTCACAAAAATCATATTAACACAGAGATGCATCTTAAAAGTAACTTACTGGCCCAAGAATCTAAACATCTGGAAGATACTCATTGGTCCAGCTGTGGGTACACATCGCCACTGTAGCTGTTGGCTGCGGAAGGTTGTGGAGTTTTGTAGGACAGTCAACAACAATCACCCAGGACTGTAATATGATCAGGTGTGCCCACAGCAACCCAATTATCTAGCAGGCAGGCAGCAGAGTAAGTTCATGGAAACCTTTGCCAGGGTGTGTGGTGCAGGTCAGAGTAGTTGCTTAAGGCCCAAGTGGGGAAAGTTGGGGAGAAGTGACATCTGTACTAGTCAGGGTCTCTAGAATAGCACAACTTACAGAATCCATCTCTCCACATAGTAAGGGGTTTATCAGAATGACTCATGGGCTGTGGCTCAGCTAGTCCAACAGTGGCTGCCTCAGCTGGTCTTCAATATATGTGGGAATCCTGAAGAAGGAGGCTGTAATGCTGGTGAGGGACTGGACTTGTTAGCAAGGTGAAAACAACAGGCAAAGATCACCAACTTCCTCTTTTATGACCTTATATGGACTTCCAGCAGAAGGCGTGGCTTAGAGTCAGGGCTTCCTTCCTGTGTATTAAAGACACAGCTTCCCACTTTAAATATCTGACTTAGAAGTGAATCTCGCCACTTCAAATTAAGCAAAATCCCCTCACAGGTGTGCCCTACATTTGGGTTTTAATTTAATTCCAGATGTAGTCAAGTTGACAATCAAGACTAGTCACACACCACTCAGCCAGAGTCCACGAACCCACGGGAGTGCACTGCCACCAAGACACAGAAATTCAGTGTTAGGTAATGAACACTTTTGGAAACTTGTGGTACAAAGTTTGAAACATAGCTCATTGAGCTAAGGCTGACTGAGAAGTATGTGTGTGCTTCCTGATGTAGAGTGGTTTCTGGTTAGGAGCTATTTGTGGGTGGAGTTTTTCTTTCTTTTTTCTTTTTTCTGGGTTTCAGCTTCAAATTCAGACATTTCGTTTAAATGAGGAAAGGAATCATCAGGCCCCGCCTTAGGTAGGCACACCTGGTTAGCAAGCACTGGTCCTTGAGGGTAGGGTCTGTGCCCTAACACAGCCTACAGTGGGAATTGGATCCTGGGAATTTAAAGGGGTCCAGGGAGAGGAGACAACCAGCAGGGAGGGTCTGCTGTGCAGCATGCACCAGCCTATCTGTATTTTATTCTGATCCCCAGAACAACATGGGGACACTGGGCCCTAAGGGCACAGGTCATTTGAGGTGAGAGTCTCCAGGTAACATAGCTGGACTGGGCAAGGTCTCACTGAGGTGCAGTAACTTCCTGCTGAGGCAGTTAGAAAAGGTGGGTTCCTGAGCTGGAGCAGGGTGAGCTCCCTCTGCTCAGAAAGCAATCCGAGGTCAGCTGAGAGCAAGTCTCCACGAGGGGCCTGGGGCTCCCTTCAATCTCAACACTTCCTGCTTCTGCTCCCTCCATTCTTT
>NC_022017.1:12167342-12168967 GCF_000317375.1 Microtus ochrogaster
CTGGGAGGTTCCTAGTACCCTGTTTAGATGGTAAATTCTTTTCTTTCTATCGTGTGTGTGTGTGTGTGTGTGTGTGTGTGTGTGTGTGTGTGTGTTTGGGCACAGGGATTCTCCATATAGCCCTGGCTGCTCTGGGCCCCACTTGTAGACAAGGCTGGCCTCTAACTCATGGAGTTCCACATACCTGTGTATTGTTGGTTGTATTACTTCTTTGGGAGCCTTGTAATGGTGGAAGTCTTAAACATAATAACAACAGAGACATAGAGGCTGTGTAGAACATCCATTTAAAACAGAATCACATCTGTGTGGCCACACCATTCACACATTCTTTCATACATGAAGTAGAGAGGAAAATTACTCAGCACCATAATCTGACCTGTCACTGAGCCACTGTGCCACAACCCATGGTGGAGAGCAAAGCCTGGATTTAGAAACAGCTACCTCGCGAATTCAACTAATCTTGTTGGTTTCCGAGGGACCAGTGGTGGCAGGGATAGAATAGAAGGAATGGGAGCGAGAGAAAAAGAGCATTTTCAGAATGGTGGGGAAGGGGCTGCACAGGGAAAAGAAAAGTGGAGCCGACAGAACACCAGCAGGGCATTCATAGGCAGGTGGCTGATGATTTGAGGGTTTCTATTCCATAGCTGAAAACGTGATACCCAAGAAAACAGCGACACCACAAAGCCTATAGGAGAACGTCTTCTCTCTACAAGCAGGGTATTGATAAAACCAACTGTCCCCAGATCAGGTGACTGGGAAGCCAGAGGCTACAGGCTACCTTGGATGATTTCTCACAGTGGGGACCAATTACGAGCAATTCAAAAGAAAAGAAAAGAAAAGAAAAGAAAAGAAAAGAAAAAGAAAAAGAATAATAATAAAAATCCGAAGGAAACCAGGTCCCAGAGCAAAGGCACACACTGCTGAGTATGTGCAGTGCTTGAATGGAACGACCAACCTGTTTAGTCCAGTCACATTCTTAGCTATGGGAAGCAACCCGAGATGAATGAGAGCGAAGGGCTCAACCATAGCTGTAAAGGCTGTGGTTGGATTTATCACCTCCCCCCATTTCTAAGAACACCATAGGACTGCTGGGAACTCAACATTCCATTCTTTGGGTTCGGAGAAATGATTTTGCTGACTGGAAGAGGAAAAGTCACCACAAAAACTGCTGGTGTGCGTAAAGGTCAACGTTCTGGCAGATAGAATGTGGGGCTTTTGTAAACAAACCTGGTTCCAGAGCCCAGGGTTTCACATGTCCTGAGCTGGCCTGCCTGTGGGCAGGAAGGAAGGTGGAGAGAGCCTGGCCAAGTCATGAGCACCAATGCAATGGTAAAACTGCATAGTGCAGTTCCCCGAGGAGCAGCAATGGGCCACTGCGGGTGGTTTAGGGCCATGACAGGTGGGAGAACACAGCAGGCTATGAAGGGCAGCTGGTCCCACCACCCTAGGCTTCTGTGGGTTCCAGGTGTGTGGGCGACAGCGGGTGAGAGACCAGTCCCATGAGTAGCCATGGCAGATGAGAAACAGAGATGGATAGGCATGCCATGCAGAGAAAGTGGGTATTTATTTAGTGGGTTATGGAGGGGAAAGGAAAGGGAAAGGGGGAAGGGGAAAAAGGGAAAGAG
>NC_022017.1:12169540-12170761 GCF_000317375.1 Microtus ochrogaster
GAAACTTGAGCAGCTAGTATGTTAAGAAGGGACAAATAAAAAAAGTTAGAATCCTGACACAGTGTAAGCGTTGGAATTCTAGAGCTCTAGAAAGGGTCAATGCAGTTCTTGGTCACCCACCTATGACCAGGCTGGGGATTTAGCCCTAGCTTTCTTAACCTGAAAAGAAGGCAGATCCTACCATTAAAAGCCACAGTCAGAGGACCCAGGTGTATGTTAGCAGTTTTAAAGCTTGTTTGTGCAGTCAGAAAAGATACACAATAAAAGAGGTCCAGATGAAAAATCCTCTAACTAGGTTCCAGTGTGTTTTATAATGTACGTAGGTTTAAGAAAGAAAGAAAAAGTGAATAGTCATAAAAATGCATAATTTATACAATAAAGTCTTTATAGAGAGAGTTAAAGGAAAAAGCCATGTAAGATGGGAAACACACAGAGAGTCTGGATCCTGTGTAGGATTGTGTGGATTTTGAATTTTTTTTGATGGCTGATGGGTCAGAGACAGCTGCTGGGAGAATGGGATTGTCAGCTGATTGTAAAACTGAACCAATATAGACACTTTAGGAAAGCCTTAACTTTGAAAAAAAGTTAAAATATGTATTTTTCAATTAGAAATCAAAACTGTTTTGGAGGTTTTTTTCCTACAGGAGATAAGAGGTTGTGGTTTCCTTTATAAATGGTATGGCTCACGTTTGATCAAGGGAGACCTCCTGAAACTTGACAGGTGAATTTTACTTAAACAAATGCAACACATCTTACATCATTAATCAAATATTCTAGAGGATAAACAAAAGTGGCACACCTTAAATTAATATTCTACAAAACTTCTGCATCCCGAGGGCTGGGATTAAAGGCACATGTAACCAATGTCTGGCTGGAATTTCTTTTTTTTCCCTGAATATAATTTTTTGATATTTATTGAGTTCTACATTTTTCTCTGTTTCCCTCCCTGCCTCTTCCCTACCCACTTCAATCCTCCCCCAAGGTCCCCATGCTCCCATTTTACTCAGGAGATCTTGTCATTTTCTACTTTCTACTTTCTACTGCCCATATAGATTGTATCTATGTAAGTCTCTCTTAGTGTCCACATTGTTGTCTAAATTCTCTGGGATTGTGGTTTGTAGGCTGGCTTTCTTTGCTTTATGTTTAAAAACCACCTATGAGTGAGTTCATGTGATAATTGTCTTTCTGTGACTGGGTTACCTCACTCAAAATAATGTTTTC
>NC_022017.1:12171446-12172649 GCF_000317375.1 Microtus ochrogaster
GTGTCCAATTTCTTCAGTTCTTTGTATATTTTGGAGATCATACCTCTGTCTGATGTGGGGTTAGTAAAGATCTTTTCCCATTCTGTAGGCTGTCACTTTGTCTTGTTGACCTTTGTTTTACAGAATCTTTTCAGTTTCAGGAGGTCCCATTTATTAATTGTTTCTCTCAGTGTCTGTGCTGCTGGGGTTCTATTTAGGAAGTTGTTCCCTGTGCCAATGTGTTCAAGTGTACTTTCCACTTTCTCTTCTATGAGGTTCAGTGTAACTGGTTTTATATTGAGGTCTTTGATCCATTTGGACTTGAGTTTTGTGCATGGTGATAGATATGGGTCTATTTTCATTCTTCTACATGTTAATATCCAGTTATTATGCTTTCTACTACTTGTTAAATATGCTTTCCTTTTTCCATTTGATATTTTTTCCTTCTTTATCAAAGATCAGGTGTTAGAAGGTGTGTGGATTGATATTCAGGTCTTCTATTTGGTTCCATTGTTCCTCCTGTCTGTTCTTATGCCAATACCAGGCTGTTTTCAGTACTGTAGCTCTGTAGTAGAGTTTGAAGTCAGGGATTGTGATGCCTCCAGAAGTTCTTTTATTGTACAGGATTGTTTTGGCTATCCTGGGTTTTTTGCTTTTCCAAATGAAGTTGAGTACTGTTCTCTCAAGGTCTATTAAAAATTTTGGTGGGATTTTGATGGGCATTGCATTGAATGGCTGTAATTTCTTAAACGTACGTCTTAGTCACTGTTCTATTACTGTGAAGAGACGCCATGGCCCATGTAACTCTTATAAAAGTGAGCATTTATTTGGGGCTTGTCTACAGTTGCAGAAGTTTAGTCCATTTATGTTCATGTTGTGAGCATGGTGGCATGCAGGCAGACCTTGTAACGGCATAAATGAATGCAGACAGATTGTAAATATATATATATATAGCTTTAATGGAGAAATAGACTTAAAGAACCACCGTTCCCGTGGAGACCAGGAAAGCAGAAGCAGTGGCTGGGAGCATGCTCGCCAAATTTACAGGCAAACATTAGCCCGAGGCAAACACGCCCCCTAAGAGGCAGGACTTATCCCTACAAGACCTGGTGCTTTTATAGGTGAGAATTCTACATTCAGATCCCCAGGTAGCAGGAGAGAGAGAGAGACACTGGCTTGCCCTGAGCTTGTGAAGCCTCAAGGTCCACCCCTAGTGACACACTT
>NC_022017.1:12173294-12175712 GCF_000317375.1 Microtus ochrogaster
AATTATGTTTGTGCTGCCTGTTTTAGTGCCTGCATTTGAGATTATTTCCTGATGACATTTGTAGAAGTAGAAGGACTGGGTTAAGGGGCGTTAACACAGGCAGTGTGTGAGGACGCTCATTCCTTCATTCTGACCAGTCCTCAGGAGTCTTTGGGGATGGGGAAGACTTCATAAAGAGAGAAACACACACTGCACTGGGATTGCCTGGAAGCTGGGAAGGAAAGAAACGTGTTTAGCAGTGTGGGTCGGGGGCATCAGCTCCTCCAGGGACCT
Organism: Microtus ochrogaster; assembly: GCF_000317375.1. Lineage (NCBI taxonomy): Eukaryota > Metazoa > Chordata > Mammalia > Rodentia > Cricetidae > Microtus > Microtus ochrogaster. The sequence goes on from NC_022017.1 coordinate 12,173,568, forward strand.
GACCAAAACCAGAGTGAAGGACCTGTTGGTGTGGGGAGAGCTGAAGATACTGGCGGCTCACTCTCAGGACTGCACTCTGCCCTGTAACTGATAACTCGTATTTTCATTCAAACCCTGCAGGCACACACCTATCCAGGCTGTCCTCACATTTACTCTGTAGCCTAGGAGAAACATGAACTCCTTATTTGCAGCTTTATAAATGCCCAATCTTAGACGTGCTCCACCCAAGTGTCAGGGGCCCAGGTTTGTGCCTCTCCCCCTGTGTAAGCCTTCAAATACTCACAGGAATTGACAATGAAATGAAAGAATATTGCAAAAATATAAGAGCCATTTGGAGTCTGAGACGTGGCAGGTGCTGTGAAGTCCCCTCTCCGAAGTGAAGCCTGGGTCAGCTCCTCAGGGCCAGCATCATACGTTTTCAGTAATTCTATCAGGGACATGGGTCAGGGTGACAGGGGTGGAGTCATCTCACCAATGCCAGGTTCAAAAATACTCCTATTAATACAGAGATGCATCTTAAAAATAACTTACTGGAAGAGGTCCATTGGTCCAGCTGTGGGTACACATCACCACTGTAGCTGTTGGCTGTGGAAGGTTGTGGAGTTTTGTAGGACAGTCAACAACACTCGCCCAGGACTGTAATATGCTCAAGTGGGGCCACAGCCCAAGAACTATCCAGCAGGAAGACATCAGAGCAAGTCCATGGAAATATTTGCCAGGGTGTGTGGTGAAGTTCAGAGTAGCTTGCTTAAGGCCCAAGTAGGGTAAGTTTGGGAGAAGTGAAATCTGTACTAGTCAGGTTCTCTAGAGTAGCAGAACTCACAGAATCCATGTCTCTACATAGAAAGGGGTTTATTAGAATGACTCACGGGCTGTGGCTCAGCTAGTCCAACAGTGGCTGTCTATGAATGGAAGGCTGAAGACTGCAGACGCTGCTCAGTCCACAAGGCTGGATGTCTGGGCTGGTCTTCAGTATATGCGGGAATCCTGAAGAAGGAGGCTGTAATGCGGTGAAGGGATCGACTTGTTAATGAGGCGAAACCAAGGAGGCAAAGATCACCAGCTTCCTTCTTCCATGACCTTATATAGGCTTTCAGCAGAAGGCGTGGCTTCCTTCCTCAATATATCTGTATAAAGACACGCCTTCCTGCTTTAAATCTGACTTAGAAGTGAGCCTCACCACTTCAGATTAAGCAAAATCCCCTCACAGGTGTGCCCTACATTTGGGTTTTAATTTAATTCCAGATGTAGTCAAGTTGACAATCAAGACTAGTCACACCACCACTCAGCCAGAGTCCACGAACCCACGGGAGTGCACTGCCACCAAGACACAGAAATTCAGTGTTAGGTAATGAACACTTTTGGAAACTTGTGGTACAAAGTTTGAAACATAGCTCATTGAGCTAAGGCTGACTGGGAAGTTTGTGTGTGCCTGTGTTTGTGTGCGCTGTGTGGGATGCTGTTTAAATTAGTTCAAGTGAAAACAGTTTATATGTTAACCATCTACACCCTGAGTCCTTGACTGATCTGGGATTCAGGATTTGGGGCCTGGCTTCTTCCCTCTGAGCATCTCCGGGTTCAGAGACAAGCTCATTCTTCCTGGTACCCACTTTCCCATGGCCTCTGCGGCATGTGTGCTGGCCATCCAGCCACCAAGGAGAGCAGTGCCCTGGTATGCATGAGCAAAGCAGCTATAGTAACTTCGTTTATCTGACGAAAGAGAGACATTCTGAGAGGGAAGTACTGTGCACGATGTCACACAGCTGATTCTGACTTCGAGAGGAACATGTAATTTTTATTAATTCCAAAGTTTCTAGAATATTTTCTGTTTGTACAGACACATAGCTGGCCCCTCTCTTGGCTCTGCCCTTTCATCTCTCAAACACAGAGCCTTTGACACTGTTTGCAGGATTGTGAACTTTGCTCTCTGTCCCCAGGCTGGCACTCTCTCCCACCCAGCACACAGAACAACCCTGGCCTTCTCTCTGCTGCCCCACAGACTGAAGAGAGCCTGGCTAAGGCCAGGGGGTGCAGGCTGGACACCCACTGACTTCCTTCCTTCTAGAATCCAGAACAGGACACTCTTTTCTGGGCCTCAGGTTCCACCATGGATCCTGGCACAGACACACATACTGGGAGATTCAC
>NC_022017.1:12176396-12179186 GCF_000317375.1 Microtus ochrogaster
GTAGCTTTTGGAGCCTGTCCTGGAACTAGCTCTTCTAGACCAGGCTGGCCTCGAACTCACAGAGATCCGCCTGCTTCTGCCTCCCGAGTGCTGGGATTAAAGGCGTCTGCCACCACCGCCCGGCTGTAACCCGTGTTTCTTTCTCTCCTTCACCACCACTGTCCCAGCCCTGCACATGCAGATTCGTTTTAATTTCATTGGTCCCTTAGGTGGCCTGACCCTGGCTTCCTCCAGTTTTCAGCACCTCAGTTTTCCCTCCGTTCTTGTTGCTCTCTGCTGCACAGCCCTTTCTGCCTGTTTTCCCTCCGTTCCCCTACTCTCGTGTCTCTGGCCGTTGCTGCAGACTCCAGCTGCTGTCTTCTCTGTGATCCACGTTCACCGGTGTTCAGTTCCATAGACTTCTGTCCCCTTGTGTAGAGATACGGAGTCTGCTCTAAGGCTCTACACATCCTGTGCTAGGCAGCCAATCCCAGTGCTGCCCCTCTGACCCGGGCTCCTCTCTTCATTGACCAAGCAGCACCTGCAGAGGCATTCCACACCCGACTAGCATGCTGGGCAGGGAATCCTGCAGTGATGATCCCCCTGGCCATCTTGATGGCACAGCCATGTTGTCTGATTGCTTTCAGAGTTTTGTTGAATTCTTTGGTTGCTGTAGAAATCTTTCAAGTAACCTTAGCCATGGTTACCTAAACCACATTGATTATTACCCTGACAGTTGTAACCGGGCTTCTGACTTCAGCGTCGTCTGACAACTTCCTTGCTTTATCCACAGCAGTAGTAACAGCTGTTACAACAACTTTTTATCCCAGCTTCAGCACCACTCTTAAGAGCCCTTAATATGAAGACTGCCAGATTTACACCAGCCAAGTCCAGGATTCCAGGGCGGCGCCTGTGGAGTTGGCCACCATACCGGAGAGGGCACAGCCACCGGGAATCTGTTCTATATGGTCAGCTTCCTGCTGGTTACCTCAAACTCCCCTTTCAACTGAGGAACAGATTCTAAAAACCTCTTCCTGCTCTGTTCATTTTCAAGGCTGTCATTGTTATCTACGGCCACGTGTGCTACAAGCTCCTTCAGAGTTTCCGGCCCCACAGCTGCCTCCTCCTATGACAGAAGAGTAATCCGTGAGTATCACACATTCCAAATCAAGCCTCATGTAAAGATTGAGAACATTTTAGATCCATCTGTAGGATATGTTAGGCTGGAAGTGTCCTGGATATTGATAGCGCAATAGGGGACGTATTTTCTTCTGGGTCAGGACCTGACTTCCCTCAGATTCTCCCCTTGTGAATATTGTCTTCAGATCACACTGACTCTGGAAGCTGTCTCGATCCTCCTGATATTTGGGAGCGCTGAATAGAACAGAAAAGCCACCCAAGAAGTCTACAGCAAAGACAGCGTGTGGAGAGCACCTTTGAGCACAGCGCTGCACATCCACGGAGTGTGAGATTGGAGCAGGGCTGACAAGTGTCCCTTCTCCCTCTCGCATGTCCTCTGTTAGCCTCTTCTGTCTTCAGTTCCTCCTTGTCCTTCCAACCCTGGTGTCCTCACCTTCTACCTGCACCTCCTTTCTGGGGTCACTCACTGTCTCCCCTGGACCCTGACTATGACCCTGGTCCTGTTCTCTCTGGTCTCTGGGAAGGGAGCTGGCACTTGGTTTCCCTCCCTGACCTGCTGCTCATCCAGGCTGTCATCATGACCTATCAGCCTGCACTTTTATTCCTACTGAACACAGCTGGGCTCCAGATCTCAGTAAGGATAGTCAGGGTCAACCCAGCTCTGTGCAGCTGCACTGTGGGCTCTTGGCCTCCTCAGTTCACAGAGGACCCTGCTGTTGTCACAGCTCCTCACATGGGAGGAAAGTGACTGAGACAGAACCTGGGGACACAGCTAACCATGTCTACATTTTTCTGACTTGTTCTCAAATGAGTTCTTAAGTCCTTATTCCTACAAGGAGATTTTTGATCTGGTTTTCTCCCATTAGCTTTTCAGGAGCACCTACTGTGTGCTGATCATTCTGAGCACTCCATGTCAGGATCCTGTTCCTCTTACACTAAATTTCAATAGCAATGACACTGAGTTGAGAAATGGTAACTGACTTGCCAAAGCCACATAACTGGGAGGTGATAATAGTGGTCCTTCCAGCTGTGGACATCCTAGCCAAGACAGTGGCCTCCTGTCCTATTAGGATGCAAGGGAAAGTTGATCAGTTGAAGTTGTGATCTTGAGAAGGGATTGAACGAACACATTGGAGACATGAGGTTCAATGTTCTGGCATCTGGGGGTGGGAACTGCATGTTACAACGGCAATAGCTATTACAACGGCAATAATATCTATGGCACATGGGTGTGGACTTCCATGCTAGGACTCCTGATTCGTGGAAAGGAGACTCTGACTGTGCACACTTGCTCTGTCCACACTCAGCCTCTTGCCCTGAGCCATCGGGTGATTGACACGTGGATCTTCTTCCTGAGGATCTCAGAACTGCAATCCCACCTGAGGTCTTTCTCTGGAATATCATCACTGCCTCCAACCCTGTACAAGGTACTTTGTGGACAAGCTGTGCCCACAGGCTCGTCCCTTCCTTATGTATTTATTCTTTTCTCTATGTCATGTGGACAGCAATGGAACGAGGCCACCATCACACTCCACCCAGTAGGGAGCAGAAGATCAACTCTATGAGTTCGTCCTGAAACTTGTCTGAGTTCTGAAATCTACATTTTTCCTCACATAACACTGTACTCATCACGGAGAAATAGCAGGGAAGAAGGCAAGGTGTAAGGTCATC
>NC_022017.1:12179777-12187686 GCF_000317375.1 Microtus ochrogaster
GTGCCAGGGACAGCCATCTGCAGTGCTGTGGGCTCCATGAATCCTTCCCTTTTTTGTGGCTGAGAAATCACAGCCCATCATGAGGACCATTCTATCTTCCCACATACAGAACACCCCTAGTGCCTGAACTGAACACAGACCCCTCCAGGGGCAGTAGCTGCAGGCACAGTCCTGCTGCCTGTCACTTGTGTTGGGCAGGGACAACCTGGTCACAGCTCCTCCTCTGTGCTGTCCTTCCTTCACTCTGTCCATCTCCCCTGTCCCTTTCTGGGGCCTCTACTCATCTGTGAGCCTCACTGGTCTCTGTCCATAGCCTTTTCTTTTGCTAATAGCACTTCTAACACCTGAGACACATTGTTACATCACATACATTCATTTTAAGTACTCTTTAAATGTATCTCTATTTTGATAATATCCTGCTACCTACTAGAATAATACTTTTATCACCCATAAAGTTTCTGTATCTATGAGAAGTCATGATGGACTGTCTCAGTTCTTCCGCCACATCCTCCATGGCTTATTTTTCTCCTTCATAAAGGAAAGTGTCTTCCTAGGTGGGCAGCAATACCGAAGTGGTCATTCACTGAAAGGGCTATGGTGCAGTTGCTTTGAGAGTCCTGAGAGCCTGGAAGAGTGCAGTGACAAAGGCGCAGGCTCTTCAAGTAATCTGTGTCCTAAGAGCCAGACTGATGGAGTCAGGGGAGAGTGCAGGGTTCAAGGTCAAGGATGTGGTGAGCTCTGGTGATGGCTCCTGAGTTTGTTCAGGGTCAGAATCTGAGCCCTGGCACAGTGTTCACTAACATGGACAAATGGGCTCAGCAGTAGTGAGGACGCCATGCACTGAGGAGCAAGTTGTTGGGCAGCCCAGGAAACGGGTAGGTACTTTTCCAATTTTGTCCGGGCCAGCACTCCATTCTGTCACTGCTCGACACCCCAGGGAGATGGTTTTGTCCACATCAAGCTTTCGCTTACCAGACATTCCAGTCCAAGGAAGGATCGAAGGGGTTGGGAAGCAGAAGAATGTTCCTCTAACAGATAAGACCTACAATACACACAAGTCATCTCTCAGCCCAGTGTTCAGAACTTTGGGAAGAAGGCCACTTGAGCTGCAAAGGGAGAAGTGGACACCGCTCCTTTCCAGCTTCAGGGTGCATCTATGGGGAGCACTACACAAATAAGGAAAATGGTTCTTGTATAAATTTCAAATATTCTTGTTAAACCACAAGAAAGATAAGTTTTTAAAATCACGATTAAAATCAGGAGGCAATTATTAACTCTTTATAGTCAACAATTTAGAAAACACATGTTATCATTTGGAAAAAACACACAAAGTCTGACAGGTCAGTGTTTATAAATTTATTCTTCAAATGTTATAGAATAAGGTTAGCCCTCCATGTGCATCTCAACAGATCTCATCCAATTGCAGCAGATTTTAAACTTCAATAGCAATTAAACCTCATCACTTCCCCAGACTGTGTCCTCTCCCTCTAGCAGGCACTCCTGCCACAGGGGCATTGCTGTGATGGGATACAGTCAGGGCCTCTCATGTGTCTGTGGCCTTGTTCAGGGCAGCACCTACCTAAGTTCTGAGCTGCACTGAAGAAGAGGTCACTGAGTCAGGCTGTCATGCACCCGGATGAGCTCCTGCAACTTCTGCTCCAGTTCCTGAGCCTTCTGCTGCAGCTTTGCAGCAGACTCTGCCTTTGCACCCTTCTGCAAATGCTTTGATTCTTCTATGAGGTTGACCACATCTAGCACAAGGAAGAGACCTGCAGTGGCCGCACCTATGATCCGGGCTCCTTTGGTCATTGCCAGAGCAGTGCTTCCAAAGATTTTCTCCACCTGTGGGATGCTTTGGGATGACACCTTCCCTGTGGTCATTAGATGTTTGGTATTAATTGCTAGGCTACATTTGGATTTGGCCAGCTGGACGGCATCGATGCTGTTCTTGATGACTTCCAGGTTCTTGATTGAACTCACAGATGAAAAAGGAATTCTATGGGTGCTCTTCTCCACAACTTCTTCAATGCCCTTCACTGTGTTCTTACTGGTGGTCAGAACCTGGCTGACTTCAGCTTCTGCTGACTTCGTGCTCACCTTTTCCACAATGGTTGTGGAAACACTCGTCACAGCTGCTGCTGCCCCAAGTCCCAAGCCTGTGGCTGAAAGTCCCAGACTGACCCCAGCTGTCATAGGTGCCAGAGCGAGACCAAGGATTGTCAGGACCCCAGACACAGCACCGGTGGAGCTGGCCACCACATGTGTGATGGTGCAGTCCCTGTGCACCTTGTCAATCTTGTCTGCAAGGGCATGGAGCTTCCCGATGTGCTTCTTAAGCTCCAGTTTTGTCTGAGGATAAACTTCCAAAAACCTTTTCCTGTTTTGCAGGTCATTTTGGAGATCGTCTTTATTGTCTCCTTTATTGTCCACTGTGGTCTCCCTATGAGCTTCATGAAAGGCATCTTCCTCTGTTCTGTAAAAGGAGAGGCCAGTTGAGTAAGGAAGAGAGCTTGTAGGTAAGATCTGTCCTGTGGCAATCACAGAGCATCTGCTGTGAATGAAATGGAGGAGAGTCTTACAGCCTTATGACAAACCACAATGTCTTTGATTGGTAAGGAGACAATGAGTTAAAATCCATCTTAATGTGTCCTTTTCATTTTTCTTTTATGTGTATGAGTGTTTTGAGTGTGTGTGTGTGTGTGTGTGTGTGTGTGTGTGTACATGCGCTCGCACTTCATGTGAATGCCTGGTGCCAGAGGAGCCCAGAAGAAGGCATCAGATCCCTAGAAGTCTGGAGTTACAGAGTTGTGAGTCATCATGATGGTGCTAGGAACTGAACTTCAGGCACCTGGAAGAGCAGACAGTGCTCTTAACCACCTGATCCATCTCTCTAGTCCTTTGAAACACACTCCTATTGCTAGGCATTTAATAAAGGTCAATGTCATCACTACAAACATTCTTTTCAATAGGAACTCCAAACCAAGACAGAGATTAGAAAAAAAATATATCTCTTTCATTTAGGGAAACTTATTATTCTTTGAAGAGTTCACTTCCTTCACAGAAAAACCTTCTATGGCCTATGACCTTTGGATTGATCTTGATTTTCCTGTGCATGGTAGGCCTGCCCTGCTCAGGCTTGTCAAGAATCCTTATCTGGTTGTGAGACTGCCCTACCTTTGATACTCAATAGTCAATCAAGTTCCCATGTCTAACTTCTGGTGTCTTAGTCTTGACCTCCCTCAGGAGGAATGTTATGAGATCATTTTCACAATCCCCCTGCTCTGTGCTAAGCTCCTCACTCCGCTTGTCTGGTAGAGTCCCCAGCTGAATGCACATCCAGAACTGTTCTGCTTCCTTCCCTTAGAGAAACAGTCCTGAACAGCATCTTGCTGACTGCTAACTTGTATCAGAATAATTATTGGTTCTCAGAGGAGCTCTTGGTGTGTGACACTCCATGTGAACTCTCACATGACTGCACCGTGTCCTAAGGACAGCAGAGGATTCTCCCTTAAGGCCCATGAAATGAATTGTAGATGTGACTAAGTTAGTTGAGTGTTTGCTATTGAAACACGTGGACCTGGGTTCAGTCTTGCAGCATCCATGCAGATTTGCTAGGTACTGGACATTGCCCGCAATCCCTGCGGTGGGGATGTAGAGACACAAGGATCCCTGGTGCTCTCTTGGTCAGCCAGTGTAGTCAAACTGATGAGTTCCAGGCAAATAAAAGTAATCATATTTAAAGGGAATAGAGAAATGGCTTCTTTATTCACACCGTGTACTTCTCTTCCAGAAAAACTGAGTTTGGTTCCCAGAACCCACGCTTGGTGGTTCAAGTCTGAAGGGGGTCTGAGGTCCTCTTTGGCCTTCATGGATAACACTGTGGATTAGGAACCTCATTCATGCCCTCCCTTAATTTCAATACTTTGGTCCCTTAAAGGCTTAATGTCCAAATGCAGTCACCTTGAGTTAGTGTTTTTCATAATAAGTTTAGGGACATAACTCAGTCCCTACCACTAGTGACACCATTAAGATAGCTCTTGTGGGAGTTGGGTATTTAGCTCAGTGGTAAAGCAGTTGCCTATCAAACACAAGGCCCTATGTTTGGCCTAAACTCTGAAAAAACAATATCACATATGATGCTCAGAAAGACATTTAAACAGCCTGTCTCTAATGCCCTTCAAGCTCTTTTGTACAGTTCGCTAACCCTAATCTTTTTTTAGCAACTAGAGAAAAATCTTCATTGAGTCTGTGGCTGAGTACCTCTCTGTCTGGTCCTGCAGGTCATTTTGGAGTTTGCCATCATCCACATCTTTTTCTACATCGGGATCTGCAACCATCTCACCAGGGGCTTCACGCAAGGCAGTTTCCTTTTCCCTGTAACAGGAGAGACTGTCTGAGTGAAGAAGACAGCTTGTAAGATAAGCTTATACAAGTACAAGAAGTACACACATGCGCTCACGCGCGCACACACACACACACACACACACACATGCACAGAAATGCACAAATAAAAACAATCCTTTTGTAAAAATCAACTTTCATTGAACACATACTGTGTGCTGGCCACATGATGATCTCCCCAAATACATCATCTTATTTTTCTTACAATGAAATTCAATTGTTGAAATAAAGCACAAGGAAAGTAATTAAGTTCTCATGGTCACAGGAACAGCAATGACAGAAATATTCTTATCCCCCTTGACTTCCATCTCCTCTCAACCAGAGGCTGTCCCTTGTTAGTGGATAATATTGAGGAAATATTTGCTAATAAAAAAAGAAAAAAATTAAAGGGGCTGGATAGGCGGCTCATTAGTACAGATTGTGTACTTCTCTTCCAGAAAAAGTGAGTTCGTTTCTAAAACCCACACTTGGTGGCTCAAGGCTGAAGGCTGTCTGATGTCTTCTTTTGGCCTCGGTGGATAATAAACAATGTGGTTTAGGAACTTCACATTTGGTCCTTCAAATGTTCAATGTCAAAATACAGTCTCCTGGGGTTAGGCCTTGTCCAAATGGGTTTAGGTACATAACTCAGTCTCTACCACTGATGACGCCATTAAAATGTCTTATGTGGGGGTTGCAGATTTAGCTCAGTGGTAGAGCACTTACCTATCAGCCACAAAGTGTTGGACCTCAGCTCTGAAAGAAAAAGAAATCTCCTGTGACAGGTGCTCAGAAAGACATTTAAATAACCTGTCCCTGATGAGATTCAAGCTATTATGCACAGTCTCCTAACCCTGTTACTCTTTTCCCAACTATACAGTAAAGCTTCATTGAGTCGGTGGCTGAGTACCTTCCTGTCTTGTCCTGCAGGTCATTTTGGGGCTCGTATTCATCTGCGTCTTCTACATCAGGATCTGCAACCATCTCTCCAGGAGTTTCACGCAAGGATGTTTTCTGTTTCCTGTAATTGGAGAGGAGGTCTGAGTGAAAAGGACAACTTGTAAGCTCACTCAGTGAAAGAAGTACACACTCACTCACACAGACACACATACACACGCATACACACATACACTCTCAAACTAAAATCAGTCTTTCATTAGAAATCAACTTTCAGTGAGCACCTACTATGTACTGGCCTGTGTACTGGACACCTACTGTGTGCTGGACACCTACTGTGTGCTGGACACCTACTGTGTGCTGTCCATATGCTCATCTCCCACACGCATCCTCTTATTTTTCTTACAATGAAAGTCAATGGTCTCCAAATAAAGCAGAAGGAAAGAAACTAAGTTCTCAGGAACAGCAACAAACAAAAATGGCAGAAACAATCTTGCTCCTTGTGGCTGCCAACTCCCCTCAATCAGAGACTGCCCCTTGTTAGTAGGTAGTATTGAGGAAATATTTGCTGAGCAGGGACACCCTGGAGCCCAACTACTTTGACTGCCTGGGTAGAGTATTCCTGTGCAGAAAAAGCCAACTAGGCATGGGCTCTGGTGGCATGCTACGGTGCCCATGGAAGTTACCTAGGAAGACATCTAATACCTAAAAATGGAGTTTCAGACAGTTGTGAGCCATCATGAAGATGCTAGGACCTGGACTTGAGTCATCTGGAAGAGTTGCCAGTGCTCTTAACTGCTGATTCGTCTCTCTAGTCCTTTGACACTCCCTGTCATTGTTAGGCATTTAATGAAGACGCCTTCCTCTCAAGGTAATTTTCACCACTGAAAAGTTCTTCTTAAAGAGAACTCTAAACTAAGATAGGTATGTGTGGTTAGAGAAAAAAATTACCTTTTAATTTAGGAAAGTTAGTATTCTCTGAAGAGTTCACTTTTCCCAAAGAAAAACCTTCTATGTCCTTCCTCAGTTGCTGAGACATGACCTGTCTACACTACAGTGTCCACATTTGCCTGGACACTGGGCTCTGAGACTCTGCAAATTGCACACCCGTGAGAGAGAAACCCTGCATAGGTATCCTTTGAAGCTGATGTCTCTTTGCCCTGCAGCTGTATGTACACCTGAGCTGGTGAGCTGCTCACAGCTAAGACCCTTCCCCTCAAAGCCCAGCACACAAAGCTCCCTTCCAGCTGTGAGCAGAAGATAAAGAACCATGAGTGGATCCCCATTTCTATGTGGGTCCCATCCCCAAGGCACCTCACTGTGCCTCTGCAAGTGTTTCCAGGGCAGGCAGACCGAGAAAACACAACATGTGGGTTCCCTATCTCTCGATAGAATTCCCAGGCTGAGAAAGGTGATGTGTGGTGGATTTTGCTGTCATTTCTGACCTCCAGGGGATCTAGACACTAAAGGCCTGTGTTCCAAGGGGGAGGGAGACCCTGGGTCTCTTGCGGGGACTCAGTATGTGATCAAGGACCACCAAATTTCTGGACACTGAGTCTCATGTTGACAAATACTTTTCATTGAATCAACTTTACTTAAGTTTTCATAAACTGCTCCCAGAGTGTGGCTTAATCTTGGCTTTCTGTGCCTTTTCTGAGCATGGTTGGTGTTCCCTGCCCAGACTTGGCAAGAATCTTAAGTCAGGTTGTGAGACTGCCCTACTTTTGATACTCAATACTCAATCAAGTTCCTGTGTTTAACTTCTGGTGTCCTAGTCTTGAGCTCCCTCAGGAGGAATGCCATGAGGTCAGCTTCACAGTGCCCCTGCCCCCTGCTCACTACTGCCCCTCACTCAGCTTGTCTGCCAGAGTCCCCTGCTGAATGCCTATCCAGAAGTGTTCTGTCTCTTTCCCTTAGAGCAGCAGCCCAGACCAGCACCTTCCTGACTGCTAACTCGTGTTAGAATACCGCTTCTCTACCAAGGCATCTTTCTTGGTGTATGTCGCTCCCTGTTAGCTTTCACATAACTGTGCTGTGTCTTGAGGACAGCAGAAAATTCTCCCTTGATATCTAGATGCACCGTTAGGATGTGGCTAATTTTGTAAAGCGTTTGCCATACAAACACGTGGACCTGAGTTCTGTGTTCCAGAGTCCACATAGAAAAGCTAGGTGCAATTCTTTCTATCAGGCTACTGTTACCTTAACCCAAACCACAACGATACAACAATGAAAGAGTCTCCATGTAGAACACTGATGCAAAAACTTCACAAAATATTGGCAAACTGAATTCTAGAACACGTAAAAAAAAAATCATTCATCATGAACATGTAGAGTTCATCCCTTACATGCAGGGATGGTTCTATATAAGAAAATCTGTCAATGTATCCACAATATAAACAGACAGAAGGACAAAAACACATGATCATCTTCTTAGCAAGGATTTTGTCCTTGGCAAAATCCACTGCCCCTACATGATAAAAGTTTTACGGAGATCGGGGATATAAGGAACTTACCTAAATATAATATAAACAATAAACAACAAGCCGACAGCCAACATCAAATTAAATGGAGAGAAACTGGACAAACCAGTTCTTTCTACAAGTTCTCTTCCAGATTCCTCTTTAGTTGGCAG
>NC_022017.1:12188231-12200599 GCF_000317375.1 Microtus ochrogaster
AGAGAAGAGGTCTTTTCTCTTTAAACCACCTACCCAGTGTCACTTTGTGATGGCATCCTGAGAGGACAGATATACCAGGGAGATGTCATGGTGCTTTGCAGAGACACGTATGGTTTTCAGCTCAGAACAGTTAGAAAGTGAGTCTCTCATCCCCAGGAAGAGGGAGAGTCCAGTGATGGCATCCATCTACTGTGTGCCTGGGGCACAGTCCTTGAATGTGATGTTTTCCCTTGATTTTTATTTTATGTATGGGAATATATACTTGCTTGCATTTATGTCTTTGTACCATGTGTGTGTCTGGTGACCAAGAGGGCCTTGGGTCCCCTGGATCGGCAGTTACAGCCTGCTGTGAACCTGATGTGGGCGTTGGGAACTGAGTTCCAGAAGAGTAGAGCTACAAAGTGAGAGACTGTCTTTAAAAAAAAAAGACAACAAACAAACAAAACGTTAAAAAAAAAGAGGAATTGGCAATACCAGGGGAAAGAAGACAGGAAGAGCGAGCACCCGTGGATGATTCGGTGTATGCACACATGCACACACATCGACATGCCAGCACTGTACTAATTCAGAATTTAAATCTTCTACAATACTTTTAAGTGATTTCTGAATTTTCATTTTAATTGTCTCATTGTAATTGTATGCGTGGATGTAACAGTATGATATTTCATGATAAATTATTAGGTTATTAGTTTAAAATTTTATCATTCAGTTAAGAATGTTCAAAATAGGGCTGAGAGATGGCTCAGCAGTTAAGGGCTCTGGCTCTTCTTCCAGAGGACACAGGTTCAATTCCCATCACCCACGGGCACCTCACAATTATCTGTAACTTCAGCACCGGGAATTCAGCACCCTCACACAGACATACATGTAGGAAAATACAAATTTACATAAAATGAAAATAAACAAGTCATTTTTGAAAGCTTGTTCGAAATTCAATTCTCACTATCACTACCTTTTTAAAAAAATTTTTTTTTTGAAACATGGTTTCTCTGTGTAACAGCCCTAGCTGTCAAAGAACAAGCTCTGTAAATCAGGCTGGCTTCGAACTCACAGAGATCCTCCTGCCTCTGCTTCCTGAGTGCTTGGATTAAAGGCTTGGCCACCACCACCCGGCTCTATTCAGCATTTCTAATGTGTGATAAATGGAATCCTGAAATGATGGTGCAGACCCATAACCCAGCACATCGCAGATGAGGCAGGAGGATTGTGAGTCTGCGGTCAACTTGGGTGACATAGCAAGACTTTTTTTGAGTGGCAGGGAAGAGAGAGGGGTAGGGAGAGAAGGAGAGTGAAGAAGGGGGGAGGCACACGGGGCAGTTCCAGCAGTAAAGGCCTTCATTCACGACCGGCAGCAGAACACGTGAACTTCCCGTTAAAGGAGACCAACATCGTAATGGTTGCAAATCTTCTCAGGTCACTTGAGGTCAGTTCTTGCCCATGCGATGTGGAGGTTATGATATTAAAGAGAAGGGAGTGAAGATGAGGCATGTTGTAACATACCTGGAGGGTATGCCTCTTAAGGTTGAAAATGACATTTCAAAGACACACTTACTGAGATCAAGTGCCAGAAAGACTCCTGCTGTGATGGACACGCTAAGATCAGCAGCATACGGGGGTCTCTGCTATTGTGATGGACATGCTAAGATTGGCAGCATACGGGGGTCTCTGCTATTGTGATGGACATGCTAAGATCGGCAGCACACCGGGGTCTCTGCTATTGTGATGGAAATGCTAAGATCGGCAGCATACGGGGGTCTCTGGTTGGTGGGAACCTCCATGCTGACCCTGGTTTCCTCGTGTGTCAGGGTCTGGCACCCCAGCACCTGCCCAGGCTTTCCAGGCTGCCCCATTTAGAAGGGAATACTTACCCTGCCGCCTCCACGTGCTCTGTATCCTTCCTCATGGACCCTAGAGCCTCCTGCATGCTCTAAGCGCCCCACATCTAAGCTTTCCTCCCTTGCTTATTCTATTGCATGATTTCTCTGTTATTAACGTCTATTTATTATCCAAAGTGGAGAGTTTCAAAACCCCATTTCATTCAAGTTTATCATGTATGTTGGCAATATTCACTCGGTACCTTCTCCAGTTACTAGTCTGCCTTTGGCTAATAGTTCACTTCTATGTTTACATTGTGTGTGTGTGTGTGTGTGTGTGTGTGTGTGTGTGTGTGTGTGTGTGTCTGTGTGTGTTCTAGGTTCCACATTTGACAGAAACAGTCAACATTTGTCTTTAAATCTGACTTATTTTACTCAATAGAATGCCCCACAGTTCCACCCATTTTCCTGCAGATGGCACACTTTCATTCATCTTCATGTCTGAATAAGATTCTACCATTGTGTGCACCATATGGTCTCTATGCATCTGTTGATGTGCAGGATTGCTCTTCCCATGTCTCAGTTATTGTGAATCTCACTGTGATGGCCATGAATGCCCCAGCTCCTCTCTAACGAACGCATGGAGGCTCTTTGGGGAGTACATCTTTGGCTGGGATAAGTTGGCCACATTGAAGTTCTATTGATGTCCTGACCATGTACACTGCTCTGTAGTTTTTTCTCTCTCATTCTTTAACACGCCTGCTGTGCAGTGTGGGTTGGCCAAACTGAGCAAATGACTTGACTGCCTAAGCGGCAGAGGTGAGGGAAGAAGAGAGCGAACACAGGGCTCAGGACACCAGTGTGGAACAAGGGCTGGTGTAGGGGGCTGTTCCTGGGCTTAGGGCTGGTCCTGGGTAGAGTCACTTCTGAGCAGACCTTTCTTGTTGTTGTTGTTATTGTTTTTTTCTGGTCTTATGTTTCAACTTAATTTTTTTACACGACAGCAGAAAAACCAGGCCTGTCTTGAGACCAACACACCTGGTAAACAAGCTCTGGTTCTGGCTGTGCAGGGCTGTACAGGGGATGGGGATTAGGTCGCCTAGAGTTAATGGGGTGCAGTAGAGGCTGCAGCAGGCTCTGCCTGGACACATGGGGACACTCGGCCCTGAATAGGTAATAGGAGGTGAGAATCTCCAGGTAACATATATGGACTGTGGGCAAGGACTCTCTGGGGTGTAGTAACTTCCTGCTGAAGCAGTTAGGACAGGCAGATGTCTAAGCTGGTGCAGGGTGGGCTCCCTCTTCAGGGACAGTGCCACAGGGTCAGCTGAGAGCGAGCCACCAAGAGAGGGCTGGAGCTGCCTCCCAACTTCACATTCCTTGCCTCCTGTTCCCTCGGTTCCTCCCTCCTTGGCTTCCATTTTTCAGACTAGGTATTGCTGAAGTTCCTCCTGAGAATGCATCCCAAGAGAAGATGTTCTCCTCCTCCCATTATTCTTTTTTAAAGATATAGTGGGGGGGGCTGGTCCCCCGAGGGGTAGTAGCAGGTGACCCAAGGCCTGGGTGAGTCCCTGAGACCTTGGTGGGTCGCCTTGGCAGATGGGAGACCGCAGTGGGTGAGAGACAGACAAATACCTCACGCAGAGAGATTGGGTATAGAGTTTATTTAGTGGGTTATGACGGGAAAAGGAAATGAGGAAGGGGATAGGGGGAAGAAGAAAGAGAGGCAGAGAGAAGAGAAAGAGAGAGTTGGGGGGAGAGAGATAGAGAGGAAGGGGAGAGAGAACAGAAGTTACCTCTTCAGGAGAGAGAGCTCAGGATGCAGGAGGCCAGAGATCTGCTTGCCTCAGTTGAAGGCAGTGGTTGGGAGTGGGCGGGGCTTGCCTCTTAAAGGGACAGAGTACCCAGGTGACAGGACAGGCTAGTAAATCATAACATTCCCATCTCTTTTTTATAATGAAAAGGTGGGAAGTTAGGCACAACAGGTTAAAGAAATCAGGAGGGAGGATTCTCAAGACAGCTTCCTACTTATTTGTGGGCATTGTCTTGGGGGAACCTGAGAAAACTGGGTGCTGGTCATATCCTGGGGTAGCTGGTCACTTTTCACCTGTCCAGGGTTTGTGGTATGGAACTCTCCTGTGTCTCTTGGACCTAGCAGGGTGTTAACTGAACAGAGGACAAAGTTAAATTTAGGAAGAAAAAATTTTCAGGATCAGGGAATTGAGAAGGGTGTATCTGACCTGTTTAAGGTGGATCCTTTAATTAAGCTCCCTGGAACTTACAAGAACTTTTTGGGTTTATGAAAACATAAATTTTAAACAGTAGCATATTTATACCACAATGACTGTGACAGATATTTTTGTATA
Organism: Microtus ochrogaster; assembly: GCF_000317375.1. Classification (NCBI taxonomy): domain Eukaryota; kingdom Metazoa; phylum Chordata; class Mammalia; order Rodentia; family Cricetidae; genus Microtus; species Microtus ochrogaster. The sequence continues at coordinate 12,192,412 of NC_022017.1, forward strand.
ATGAAAAGTATCTTTAAGACTATGAAAGGCAGCATGAGAGAGAAATTTGTCCTAACATCTTCTGTATAACTTGCAGGTACACACCTTAACAACATTTATTTTGTATTTTACTGAAATTTTTTGGTGAGGTTGTCCTTTTAAATGACAAAACCTCTCAGCTGTCAAACTGCATCAGAGATCTTTGAGAAGGATAAAATTTTACTTGAGTTATCAATTAAAAAAGCAACAGAGAACTTACTTGGTTGGCACCTAGAGCTACTCCTCGGAGTCCTTTATGGTCGCTGAGGGTCATATTTGCCTTTTGCTGTTTAGCGCAGGGCCTGCCAGGTTTTAGAAGATCCTGTGAGTTAGAAATCTGTAGGAAGACACTCGCCTACCTTGACCTGAGCAGCTAGGCTGTCAATTCCCGTGATTCTGTCCACTGTCTGGATACCTTCAGTTTAGATGAAAGGCAGTTTTGGTCAGCATTTGATAAAGCAAGTTGTGGATGGACGTTGTTCTGTGCCCATCTGTCTTTTGTCTTCTTTGGAGGAAATAGCGTGCTGCTGCTAAGAGCCAAACTGTCTCTTTCTGTTACGAAAAGTTTTTTAATAATTAAATATTTAAGTTCCATATTTCCCAGATCTCTGGCAGGTGAGGGCTGCTTATCAAGTATAACTACAGTATAGAATCTGCCTGCCTGGAGAACCGAGTCTAAGCTTGACTGCAATGGCTCTCGGCTTAGCAGAAGCTAATGGTGGAACTGACAACAGTAGAGAACGGCTTAATATATTCTAAAGCAGGGTCGGATTACAGAAATAGTACTTTTTGTAAGAGGCTTAAAAGTGTGTACCAATTTAGAACATGAGAGTTGTTGTTTTGTAGTCTGAAATGAGATAAGTAGACAGACAATTATAACGTGTAACAGCAAATATACATGTAGTTACACCCAGTTGAATTTAAGTTTTTATACACATATAGCTAAATGAAAAGTGAGCGGAAGGAAGCTGGCTAGGGGCGGGACCTCACACAGAGGGTCTACTGCCAGTGCTCTTTGGCTAGGGGTGGAACCTCTGGCTCCTCCCTTTGCTAAGGTCAAAGAAAATGGCGGCAGCCATGGTTGTCCATGAGGTGTGACTGTCTAAATTTAGTTAGAATGTGGTTTGTTTTCCATAGCTGAAATGTGAGAACGACAAAAACAACACAACCCCAGGGCAACTAGCGGGATGTCTCCAGGCTGGGGGGGGGGGATTGATAATAAAGTCAAGCTGATTCCCAGCCAGTTGGCTCAGGAACCAGGGGCTAGGGACACCTGTTGTGCCTAACTCCCCACCTTTTTATTATAAGAGATGGGAATGTTATGATCTACTAGCCTGTCCTGTCACCTGGGTATCCTGTCCCCTCCCAACCCTCCCCTTCCACTGAGATAAGCAGGTCTCTTGCCTCCTCAGCATGAGCTCTCTCTCTTTCCATCTCTGTCCTGAAAAGGTAGCTTCTGCTCTCTCCTCCCCAACCCTGCCTCTCTCTCGCTTATTCCCCCTTCTTCCTTTTCCCCTTTCCTTTTCCTCCATAACGCACTAAATAAACTCCATACCCAAGCTCTCAGCATGATGTATCTGTCTGTCCTGCTGCAGTCTCCCACCTGCCAAGGTGACCCTCCAAGGCCTCCTCTCTTAAGACTCAACCCACCTCCTTCCAGGCCACTCTACTACACGACCCAGATAGCAGCATGCTTAACCTTCCTTCAACACAGGGTGCTCTCCTAACCCCCACCCTCACCCTCTGCTCCTGTTCCCTCACGATCACCTGTTCCCCACAAATCTCATCTCTCTTCTCATACTCCTACTTTCTCCTGCCTAAATGATCCCAAACATTCACCGCCAGCGGACTCCCCTATAATCATAGATACCCAGATGTCCTCAGACATCAAACACTCTGAACCAATCCCAAGCAGGGTCACATCTGACCCCAGGGATCGAGTGGGCAGAGTCCAAGCAAATATTCCAAGAAACCGTGTGCAGGGTGACAGAGGCAGCTGGTAGCAGCCCAAGAAGAGAAGGAATCGACTTTGCAGTCAGGTTGTGGTGGTCAAGCAAACCCGAGTCCATTGACCCCAGAGAGCATTCCAAAAACTGGAAAGAGTGCTGCAGGGGTGGGGATATGGGGGACGCTGGGCTTCCTGGAGCAGGCTATGGGTGTGGTGTCCCAACTCCCACACGGATACATGAGAGCCCCCGCCCTTTCCACTCATACCCTAACAGGAGATCAAAGGGCTCAGAAGGTAGCTGGCTGCCAGCCACCTGCTCAGTCCCTGTCCCAGAATCCTGGTCAAGTCTCTCTATTCTGAAACCTCAGTTTCCTCACAAGGCGTGACCCAGAGTGAAGGTTCAGAGTCAGGTTGAGTGCAAAAACCCTGGGTGGGGTCCTTGTGTCTCAAAAAGCAGTCCTTGTCCCCATTCTGCTTAAGGCAGAGCATCCCAAAGCCAGCTCTGCATGGCCAGGCCCCCAAACAGAGATGTGTGGTCCCGTATCCCCTATCTTGTTGCTTCCTGTTTCCCAGCGGAGGGATACTGAGAGCAGACTTTTCCCTGAGGTGTTCCGGTCAAGTGTCAGGAACCTGGTGCACATGCTGCATCCCATAGGTTCTATGGTCCCATCTGAGGAGCCCCTCACTGTGTCTCTTGAGCAGATGGGAAGGGGGAGCAGCTGAACCCCAAATCTGCTGCAAGGCTAGTTTCATTGATGCTGTGTCTGTGACCCAAGGCAGATGCCTGACCTTGTTGAACTTATCAACAAAACAGGGGCCATGTTCCTCTTTCAGAGAAGCTGTGGGGGTATGTAGGCATGAGAGCTTAGACATTCCCCAATTTACACAAAAACTTCAATAGGCTGAGTTTGGATGGAACTGGACAGTCCTTAGCTGTGTGGACATGGTGACCAGCTGTGCATCCAAGTGGTTACCGAACACGGCCTCCTGCTGATTTACCCAAACCAGAAAACGAAAGAGAAAAAGTCCCACTTGGCAAGGAACTGACAGAACCCAGGGAACTTGAGTCTTGCTGGATGCTACCCTCATCCCACGCTCCTGGCTGACCCACTCAAAGGAGTGACCTTAGTCCTAGGTTCTTAGCTGAACCCATTTTAAATGGGGGGTCTCTGTGGCCTGGAGGGAAAAGACCTGGCACCACAGACTTAGGAACCCTCCACAAATCACCCCCTGTATCTCCTGGGTTTTGTTCATCCCCCTCGTTCCCCAGCTACAGCCTCAGCACCGCCCCCACCTCCTGTGTTCTGTTGATGCTGACCTTGGTGCTGCCGAGGATGGCGTGCACAGCATCTGGTCATCTGCTTTTGTGGGTTCTCCTTCCAGGAACTCCTGCTCTGAAGCATTCAGTATCACATCCTCTCAGGGCAACAGGCCCCCAAACCTTAGTAGGCCTCCAGACCTTAGCACAGCTGACTCCATGATGGAAGCACCATTCAGACCACAAACCCAACACATAGACAGCATCACCTGACATAAGGAAAACTAAATTCTAACCCATCAAATTCCATGGTTCTCCTGGAAGTCTCTAAATGGGCTAACCTTGCTTTGTAGCTTCTGGAGTCAGCTCCTGGCTGACTGTTCTGCTTAACTGAAGTATGCCATGCCAGGATATGGTTTTTGTGCTTAAAACTCACCCTGAGAAAGGCTCAATGCAATACTGGGATTTGGAGCACAGTTGTAGATACTGGGGGACTAACAAAGACTTTTTATTGGCTAGAGCCTGTGTCTGAATAGCGTTCTCTGGTGGATTCCCACATTTCTGGAGATCCCTAGAGACATCAGATCCCCTCAGAGCAGGAAAGAGCATAGTGGTCAAGGAGTTCAAAGGGGGTAGGAAACCTTCGACATTTCAAGTCCCCAGGATTCCCTTTGGTCACTTCCTGCCTGCTATGCCCAATCTGTAGGGACCCCAAAAGACCACCAGGGAGACAGGCTCACCAAAATGCAAAATCAAGGTTTATTGTGTGCACAATACAAGTTGACAGGGAGCTTGTCAAAGCAACTGGTGCAGCAGGGGCAAGAGGAGGTACCCTGCCCTTCTAGAGGGCATTATTTAAAGGCAAAAACCCAGAAAATTTACATTAGCGGAGTGTAGGGTGACAGGCTCAATCCTGATTGACTCTTGTCCAAGGACTTCAGAAATTTTACTTTTGAACCTTGCCTGTTGCTTGTCACATTTTCTTATCAGCTGACCCTCAGGTGGGGACATTCTGTAATTATCTGTACTTTCCAGCTGGCTACCGTGTTATTTTTGCCCGTAGCCATTTCTGAGGACTGGAATGTTTTACGGGAGATATCTTAAACAAGACACAAGATGAAGGCAGAGGACAAAATGGAGGAACTTTGGTTCTTCACTGCCTAATATTTCCAAGGGGTCTGACACCTCCACTGGAAAAAGAAACACATTAGAATGTCATCTGGCCTGTCACCTTCTGAAGGTAAGTCTCGTTAAGATGTCTCCGTTTAGGACACAAGGAGAGGCCGGACATGGCCATTGATCAGTGTACAGGATCTGTGTGAGACAGCACCAGACTCCCCTGGTCTGCTCAGGTGTATGAATGTGTAGCGTCCACCCCTGGTTGTCTCTACTGTGTGTCTCTCTATGTGTTTCTGTCAGTTCTATTTCCCTGAATTGACCTGACCAGTGGCGTTCTCTGGTGTGAGAGAGGGAAGAAAAAAAAAAAAAAGACAAAACAAAACGGTCTGTCTGTTTATGACCTGTGCCTTCTTGTCGGGGACCTGAATCCTTTTGGTTCTGCTAGGTCACCCAGAAGCCTAAATTACCTCTGCCTGTCCCACTCAAGAGCGTTCTACTGTTTTGTTGCTGGACTGCCATTCATGGCTGGAGTCAGTCCCCGTCTCTATGAAGCGGTGGGGAGGGGGGTGTGGCTGACTTCTAAGCAGAATGCCCACAAGGAGAAATAGTTTCCCAAACCACACACTTCCTTTTCTCCCCTTCCCCCTTTCTCTAAGCAGCCCCTGGGGATGGGAACAGGAAATGTTCCCCTGAGCAAAAGAGGAAGGTTCCACTCCTTCCTCTTTCATGATGTATGCATCTTTTCCAACAAGCAATCTATGTAATTGGAGAACTCAAAACCTACCATTCTTTGCCAAAAATAGAACACGCCTCCCCCAGAACCTTGTCAGTGTGCGGATTGGAGCAGGGCTAATCAGCCTGGACAGAATGGTTTTTCCCTTATGTCCAACACTGACCAACGGGACTTGAAATAATTTTTCCCAGGTTCTTTCAGAAGGATGAACGACAGCTGCTGAAAGATTTCCTTTGTCACCCAGTTGGCCCCAGATGTTAGAAAATAGTTAGAAAAATTAGAAAAATGTATAGGTATAAACGGGTCCCAGTTGCTGGAGGAAGCTCAAAGGCGTTTAACAGCAGAGAACCGATTGAGAGACGACACCTTTTGCATAAACTTAAAGCCACTGTCAACTCTCATGATGAGACACAGTTAGACTTACAGATTCTAAAAGGGCCCCTGAGGGACTGCAGCAAGAGTGACCTTGGTCTCCAGAGCGTCGGCTAAGAAGGACCGACTTTGTACATCAGAGCCTACCCATCGTGATACCCAGCTAGGGGAGGCAAAAGAGGCAATCTTGGAGATTCAGTTCCAAAGACTAAGAGGCAGGTTCAAGAGTTCCTAGGTATAGCTAGGTATTGCTGCCTCTGAATATCAGGGTTTGTGGACATAGCAAGGCCTCTATACACCAGCACAAGGGGCAGGGACATTGAGTCCCTAATTTGGACTGAAACTAAACAAAAGGCATTTGAAACTTTAAAAGCAGTTCTGACCTCAGCTCCAACCCTAGCACTTCCAGATGTCTCAAAGCTTTTCATCTGTCCACAAAATAAAAGACATTACAAAGGGGGTTGGTTCTAACCCAAACTTTGGGGCCATGTAAATGCCCTGTGTCATACCTTTCCAAACGATCAGACCCTGTAGTCAGAGGACGGCCCACCTGTCTAAGAGCTGTGGTGGCAACCATTAATGAAAAACAAAACAAAACAACAACAACAAAATACAAGCTAACTCTCGGTCAGGATCTTATACTCACAGCACCCCACACTGTTGAGGCTCTCCTCTGAGGAACACAAGAATGCTGGAATGCCTATGTGAACCAGTACCAAGTCCTACTCCTGGGCCACTTTCGACTCAAATTGGAGAAGCTCACTGCCTTCAATTGTGATACCATCTTTCCTGATATCAACTCACCTATGACTGTCATAAGATGAAAGATGAAACCAGGTACATGGGGGTTGGAGTAATTACTTTCACTGAAATACTTTTAGCCCAAGTCAGGTACCTCAGTCCACACAGCAAAATTGATCGGCCTGACCCAGGTTCAGATGGGGAAGAAAAAAGTTCCTCACCATAACCACAGACTGTTGCTATAGTTTTACTACCTGCATTTCCACAGGATGATGTATAGAGAAAGATGGCCTCTCACCTCTTGGGGAAAGGACATTAAAAACAAAGAACACCTTGGCTCTCCCAGAGTCTATTTGACTCCCCTCTCCCCCCACAAATACTTGTGGCCATGCTCTCTGGTTTACAGTGATTGTTGACTGTGTTTCTTCTGTCAAGTTTCCTTCCACTGAAATCTGTCCCCGTTTATTAATATGACGTTAGCTAGACAGCAAGATGCAGGACTGTGAGGGTCCACGCAAGCTGCAGGCTAGCAGGGATATGGGCCCTCTGCAGAGTACAGAACACACTGAAATGTCCGCAGACTCTTGACAGTCTCTGGGTTGAGCATCAGGATGGAGCTACAGACTCGTGCGGTGGGGGAGTGGAGTAGAAGGTCTCTAACCTTAAGTCCATCCTACCTGGATGTCCTGGAGATCTGCTAAAGAATGGCTCAGTTGACCAGTGACATGCCAAGAAATGTTACTCAGGGTGGCTGTCATTTAAGAGTTGAGGATGATCTAGAGGTCATTTTAGCCCAATGGAATGTGACCCTGATGCAATGGGAAGCATTAGCTGAAGGATCTAGGGGGAGTTGTGTGGGCCACAGCATCTCCTAGAGGAGGCATCAGTGACCAAGATGTCTGATCACCATGGTTACCCTATCACAGTCCATACCCTGGAGAAGGCATGGCCAAGAGTAGTATTCACCTCCTGCTGGTCTCTCTTTTTCTAGCGGCTGGGATATTCCAAATGAGCCTGTGACCTGGTGGCTTCTGAAATCATCTAATGGCCAGGACAGACAAACTTCCCATGACGGGAAAGCACAGGGATGAGCGTAAGTATGCTCTGTTGAGAGCCCCGGCTGGCTCCCTGGGAGAGGAAGGACAGCCACTGCCCCACATGATCACAGTCTGGACACTTGGACCCCAAGAACATCTGATTTGTCTTTGTGCATTATTGAAAACACCAGGCCCTAGATAACAAGTATCAGTTTCAAGAAGGTTCCACGTTTTCGAACCAAGTGCAAATATTGCTTCTCGGCCTCTGGACTATAAGCAATTGTCGAACTGCACATAAAGATGACAGACTCTAGGCCATGAATGTAATATTTTTGTTTGGAGCACGGATAACTTTGGCCCCAGTTGGCCGCATGGGTAATCACCAGGAGCAGCAGGGCCATTTGCTGAGTGAGCACAGCAGCTTTGGATTAAACCAGAGTGAGCTGACCCAGAATTGATCCAGAAAAGCTGGAAATCACCTGGAGACTTGCCGCTGATTATTGTGGAAGCTGCCTACAAAGTTCAGCCAGGGAGAGGACCTGGCCTCATGGTCAGTAGATTCCTGAGTGGGAGAGGGGACATGTTACGAAAGTCACATCACCAGGCAGCTGGGTAGCAAATTTTAAAGGTACCATCCGGTCTCCTCTCCTATACTTAGAGGACATCGGAGAGTTGGCAGGTGTCACTGTTACGTCATAGCAAAGTCTTGAAATCCACCGCACCTGGCTTCTGCAACCAGGGTGAAGGGTCGCCCCAGATACACAAATGCCACATTACCCAGCCAATCCCCTTCTGAATAAATGCATAGAAACAGCAACAAAAACAGAGACATGGCCAGATGTTTGTTCTCCCACGTTCCCAGCAACTTGATTGCTAACAGTCAAAGGCACAGCCTGGATGTCCACCGTGAGCTGAACAGAGCGAGAGTGTGACAGTGTGGAGTGGAATCTCTCAGCGTTTAA
>NC_022017.1:12201177-12203342 GCF_000317375.1 Microtus ochrogaster
TGGTAAGACTAGGCAGAAACCCTCATATCAATGCTGGAAACAATCCAGTAGGAAGAAAGAGTCCCAAGCAAGCAAGCAGGCAAAAGAATCAAAGATACCCCCTTCCACTGTTGGGAGCCCACAAAAACACCAAGCTAAACAACCACAACTTGTACGCTGAGGACATAGAGCAGACCCAGGCAGTCTCTGGGAGTCCCTGGGAGCCCTGGTTAGTTGATTCTGTGGACTGTGTTCTCCTGGTGTCTTTGGCCCCTCTGGCTCCTGCAGTCCTTCCTCTCCCTCTTCTGCAGGGTCCCAGGAGCTCTGTCTAATGTTTGGCTGTGGGTGTCTGCATCTGCTCCCATCAGCTGCTGGAGAAAACCTCTCTGATGACAATTGGGCTAGACTGGTCCTGTGAGTATAGCAGACTAGCATCAGACATTTTTTTCTCAGTCATGTTTGGTTCTGCCCTAGGTCTGTGAGTCACATAGCCACATAGCTTCCAGTTCCTGACCTCCAGACAACGCTGGGCACGGGCTTCCTCTTGTGACTTGGACCCCAAGTTAGACAGGTCATTGGTTGGCCACACCTCCAAACTCTGAGCCACCATTGCCCCAGTGCTTCTTGTCAGCAGGGCCAAAGGTTTTGTGTACTGGTTTGGTGTCCCAGTCCCACCACTGGAAGCCTGACTGGTTACAGATAATGGCCAGCTCAGCCTGCATATCCTCCATTGCTAGGAGTCCTCGCTAGAGTCGACCTGATAGCTTCTAGGAAGTTTACACTGCACTAGGTTTCCTCTGCCCCTTAAATGCCCACCTAATCCAGTCATCTCTCTCTGCACACTCTCTCTCCACCCCCATCTGTTCCTCCCTGTCCCCATCCCCACCTGCCCCCAAATCTACCCACAAATCCATTCTATGTCCCCTTCTCTGGGGGATGCATGCACTGCATGCAATAATTGAGTGGATTATCCTTTACTTAACAAATAATATCCACTTATAAGTTATAATATCATAACTGAGTATGCTATGCCCAAATCACAGAGTCCCCCCAAAACCAACTAGGAGACCGAGTACTGTACGTAAAAGCAAAGAGCCTTTATTCTTACACAAGTTTGCAAACTCGGACTCTCCGTGTGTCCAATGTATTGGAGTGATCAGAGAACCCTAAGCTCAGCTGGGGTTGGGTTTTATCATAGCAGAGGTTGGGTGTGAGGGATGGCTAAGGTTCAGGACCCTGATTAGTTCAGGACATTTGTTTAGGGGTGTCCTGGTGAAAAACGATGGGTGTGTGCTAGCTGGTGATCCTATCTACAATGGTTGAAACATTAGGAATTTCCTCTGGGTGTTCTGTTCCTGGGTGGTGTCTGGGTGGTCTCAGTTTGTGGTCTTTCTTGTAACCAGGCAGCGTCTCAGGGTAAACTTCTGAGACTCAGGCCTCTATTGAGCTTGTCATGGCTGGGTCCTACCTACAGAGTGCATACCATATTTGTCTTTCCGGGTCTGGGTTGTCTTGCTTAGGATTTTTTTCTACTTTCATTTATTTGCCAGCAAATTTCATGATGCTGTGTTTTCTAACATCTAAGTTATGCTCCACTGTGTAAATGCACCACATTTTTTTCATCCATTTTTGGGTTAAGACATCTATGTTGTTTCCAGTATAAACACAGTTGAGCAATTCTAATATTTTTCAAAATCCAAACTTCTCTGGTAAAACTGATAGCCAAAAGGGTCTGGAGAAATGGCTCAGAGACAAACAAGGCTTGTCATTTACCATTGCTGTTCTTGTCAACGACCAGGGTTCAATTCCCAGCACCCACGTGACAGCTTACAACCATCCTTAGCTCCAATTCCGGAGGATCCAGCACCCTCTTCTGGCCTCCTTGGACCAGGCATGCATGCAGGGCAGCCACAGACAGGCAGGCTAAACACCAACACACATAAAATATGAATAATAAATTGATCTTTAAAATATTAAAGGAAAGAAGCATTTGCAATGTTTTGACTTAGGAAAATTTTAGGAGGAGAAAGCAAGGTCCTGCCCAGCGCTGTGACAGACTGAGCAGGACAGGGAGGCTCATACGCATGCCCGGGGCTGTCTGCTCTGGGCTTCAAAGAGAAAATACAAGTTTGCCCAGTGCCTTCGCCGCTGGGCAGTCAGGCATTATTATGGTGAGCAAATGTTAT
>NC_022017.1:12203887-12206595 GCF_000317375.1 Microtus ochrogaster
AGATAGATAATAGATAGACAGATAGACAGACAGACAGACAGATAGATAGATGTCACTCCCCACGGACAAGCGCACATCTGAAGAGGTGACAGTGGTGAGGAGCAGGATGAGGTGCTGACTTCATTGCCTTCCAGGGCCATGGTGATGTCTGGGCCTGGCCTGCTGCCCCAGGCCCTTGACTGGGCTCATGGCCCTGTTGCAGCCATGGTCTCCGTTGATGTCCATGGCTCATGATACCACTGATGGCCCAAAGTATAGGGATGTACAGAGTTGGCCTTACCTTCACTGACAGCAACACTAGGGAGAACTGGTTTTGCAGCTCACTGGGTGAAGCACTCAGGAGGGAGGGTCCTACACCTCAACTGGGCAACACAATAGAGCTGGCCGTGTCTTGGGGGACATAGGTGAGTGCCCTTTCCCCTGCTCCACCCCATGCCACCTGTGGCAGGTGGGAGAGCTGGCCTGAAGGTCATAAGAGTGGGCGAGCTGTTCCTGCCCCTCACCACTGCAGCACTCCAGAGAGTGGCCTCTGCACCTTACCTGTGCAACAGAGTAGAGCTGGCCCTGATGGTGTAGGTGTGGGAGAGAGGATCTGAGGGCCCGAGAGCAGGAGAACTGGCCCTGTCCCTTGCTCCTTGCTGCATATGGTGCACTAGCTGGGGCAGCACTGGAAAGCTCGCCCTGGTCGTGCGGTTGGGGGAGAGCTGGCTGGCTGACCAGCCCTGCACTACCCAGACCCAGAACTGTGTGGTTCTGAGTTCACCCACTACAGCATCCACCCCATCTGTGATCTGCTGGAGCACTTGAGAGGTCCGGTTGTGCAGACCTAAAGCTGCAGGATCTTCATGACACAGGGCAGCAACAGGATGTCCAAGAGGAGTCCCGTGAGGGCCCAGCATCAGTAGTGTAGCAGAAACCAGAGGCCTTGAACCAGACCAAAGAATGTTCGCAATGACCACTTGTAGTAAAGATACGTGGACAAAAGGGTCACAGTGCAGCTTCCATGATGAGATTTTTCTTTCCCTCTTTTTCTTTTCTTTTTCCCTTAAATTTTATTTTAGTTCATTTTGGGGGGAGGATGCAAGGGCAGAGGGTGAATATGAAGGGGTGGGGAGATGATTGGAATTGAGATAAATGAGGTGAAAAACATAAAGAATGAACAAAAGGTTAAATAAAGTAGAAAAAGATTGTGAGGTTTGGTCAGTCTGTGGGACTGCTGGCAGTGGGACCAGGATTTACCCCTAGTACTTGATCACATTCTTTTTGGATGGATACCTTGCTCAGCCTAGATATAGTGGGGAGGGCCTTGGTCTTGCCTCTAAGTGACAGACTTTGTTGACTCCCCATGGGAAGCCTTACCCTTTTTGAGTAATGGATGGGGAGAGAGGTGGAGGAAAGGGTGGAGGGGGTGGAGAGGAGGGCGCTGGAATGGGGATAACTATGTAAAATGAGAAAAGATTATACTAAGAATTTTTAATAAAACAAAGTAATTAGAAAAAGAAAATTATAGTTGTTTCAGAGACAGTCCTGGTCTGCAAAACACTTCCTGATACGCTTAAGCATGGTACTGCTGGTATGATATCCAGGTGTGGTTCCTGTTTTTTTTTTTTTTTTGATCTACAGCTGTCTTACTCTCCAAAAGGAGAGAATGTGGTTATGGGTTCTGAGAATCTGACTTTCATCCCTGCACTTTCCCTGGAGCCTAAGATGAGTCGCGACACTCCAAACACCATAAGATCATTTCCCAGTTCCCGCCTGGCCTTGAGGACAGCGGACGTAGTGTAGATGGTCTGGCTGGGTCCCCCATGAGCAACTGCTATTCATGTCAATCATCCGCATGTTTCTGAAGCTCTTTGCTTTGTATAATGGGGTGGTAAAGTCGCCTGAAATGCTGGCACCATGGGTTATGTGTCAGTTATCCACTCCATGCATGATGATCCAAGAATTGTTTCACCCGATCCTAGCTATCCGTGTTCTGAGAATTCTAAGTTGGCACCTGACTTTTCCTGGGAATTATGAACAAATATCTACACCAGACCAAGAAAGGTGCTGGTGACAGACCAAAGAAATGACCCTACCTGAGGCTGGCTCAGTAACTCAGTAGGTTCATTTGGGTTACTTACAGGAGATTGTTTAAGGGGTTTCTTAGAGGTGTGTGGGTGACATAAAGACAACTGTCTCCCAGAGCAGCCACTCCTACATGGGTGACAGCTCTTAAAATCTGTGTGTCTGGAGACTGCTGCACAAGCTGTGGGTGGACCAGCTGGAAAGGTCTCTAGCTGTTAAAGTGTACTGCCTTAATAAAGTTGGAGTGGGGGTTCCTTGAGAGTCTTGTAATTTATGAACTTCTTAAGCCTTGCATGTTTTGTTACCTCCTTGAGCCTTAGGAGCATCCTTCTCCATCCTGTACGGAAAGCTTCGATTCGGAAATTGACAGCTCCACAGCTCTCTACCCCTTCTCCAGCTCTTACATTCTCTGTTCCCTCCACTTCTATGTTCCCTGAGACTTGCAGGGGAAGTAATATAATTGTGTGGTGACTCACTTGTGTTTATGATTGTGCACAGCCCCACTTTGCCACAGCAATGGTCACTTATTATAGGGAGCTTAGCTGGGTATCAGCCTCCAGTGCACACTGCCCAGTGCATCAGCCTCCAGTGCACACTGCCCAGTGCATCAGCCTCCAGTGCACACTGCCCAGTGCATCAGC
>NC_022017.1:12206695-12207600 GCF_000317375.1 Microtus ochrogaster
TCCAGTGTACACTGCCCAGTGCATGGTTTTACCTTCACGGCTGTCCAAGGCTGGAAAAAGTCATCTACAGGTGTGAACACCAATGCTTAGAAGTCAGCTTGACAGGAACATCTCGTCTGATTATCCAAACGGGAGATGTACCCTCCATGATGCAGTCTCATGTTGGACCTCTCTCTTTTCCCTGGCGAGGACCATCTAAGCATGTTCTCAGAAGACTCTTCAGAAAGTCCTGGTGGCCTTCATCTCCCCTGTGGAAGAAGAAATGGAGAACACACCCATATTTTGCCCTTTTATCCACCACTCCCCCTCTGCATATGGCTACACATTTGAGCACTGCTCGATAAAACAGGCATCTATGGGCAGCATGAAATCTTTATTATAAGGGCAATAAAATCCATGGAAGAACAGCAAGCCAGAAGTTAATCGGGGCGACAGTCTGAAGGGCCATTCTGGTCCTGTGTGCAAACTAGCAGGAATGCCATGAAAATGGCCATCCTTAAAGCTCTCCCGGGGGCTGAAAAGAAAACAAGAAGGCATCTTGGAGAAGAATGATACTGTCCAGCTGTTTCTCTTGGCCACTTGACAGCTACACCTCATGCACACCTGCCCACAGGCCCTGAGCCCAGTCAATCCATAACTTGGCTTATGGGCGAGGAACACTCCTGAACTCAGCTCAGCTACTCAGGAATGAGTTTCACTTGGTTCTCTAGTGGGACTGCAGGTGGCGGAGTCTGGAGTAATTGAGTCTCTGTAGAGTGGGAAAGCTACACAGAAACACAGCAAAGGGCTTGCTTTCCGACTCCTTGGGAGAAAGGTTCGGGATAAAGAGAAGTCGGGGAGTCAGTGCCTAGGGGAGCCAGCTGGCTAACACAGCAGAGGCTCAGGGAGTCCAGGGATCTAGTGTG
>NC_022017.1:12207919-12208852 GCF_000317375.1 Microtus ochrogaster
TTTCAGTGGCACATGGGGCTTAGCAGCTGAACCCCAGTGCTGTGAATGTTAGAAATATGCCTGGCATCATTGCTGTCAGCTGAGACATGAGCGGGCACATTTTGACTCTAATAAACGTCACCATTATCGTCCCTCTGAGCCAAGTGGCAGGGCCACCAGGCTTCCCGATGCCCTTGTCCCTGGTGTTGTCTGTGGCTCCCTACTAAAAAGTACAGGGAACCTTTGCATTCTCTCCTCCTCCCTAATGTGGCAGCCTCAGCGAAAGAGGAAGGAGAAGGCGGGGGAGGATGAGGAGGAGAAAGAGAAAGACCATGTCTCTAACAGACTTTCTGGCTGAGGATAGGGGAAGGGGAACTGGTGAAGAAAGCACCTTTGACCCCAAACCAGTCAACGGACCAATGAAACAAGTGACCTCACAGCTATGTGCCCCGTCATTAACATGATAATGACAAGGATGTGTATCGGCCCCTCTGATTGGTCGTCCTATCTTTTTCACTGCTCTGTGCCCTGCTTGGGAACCCAATATCAACTGGAGCAGTTTTTCCAAAGTGTTACTTTCTACTTCTTCCCCAAGGAATCTGCTCTGTGATGATGGGACAGAAAAGCCCCTAAGGAATTCTCCAGAGGGATAAATACAATTGCAGTACACTTACCTCACAAACCCAGCAATCCAGACAGGTTAATGGTTTTGGAACCTGGGTTCCCTGCTCAGTGCCCTGAGTCTCGGTGAGGAGTCTCTAGGTAGCAGAAGGCCTGGAGAGGATTTTACTGATCAAGCGTAGGATAAAGACAGGGTGACTGTTCTTTCAATCAAGGTAGAAATCAAGATTCCAACAAAACACAGACTGGATGGCCTGGACCACCATAGGCAGCACTTTAATGAACATCCACCTAGGAGAACCTATGATCCCTTTGGAGACAAATATCGAGATG
>NC_022017.1:12210901-12228189 GCF_000317375.1 Microtus ochrogaster
GAGGGAGGGAGGGAGGGAGGGAGGGAGGGTGGAAGCAGGAGAGGTTGGAAATCAGAGACATTTCATCTCAGTCACCAGAAGACCAGAAGGTGTGGGCTCAGGAGTCGCTGCTTTTCTCAAGGGAACCATCTCTTTGTTATCTTTGATTCCTGCTCCTGTCTGCCTTTTCCTGCTGCCTTTGCCCCTGGAGGTCAGGGCATTTCAGCTGATGGGCTGGGGAGGTGAATAGGGGTGTATAAATAGGGAGATCTGAGTTGCAGTCCTTCAACCTTGATTTGGGTGTTTTCAGGTTTCTACTGAAAAAGGCCCCCAACTCTTGGTAAGCCTCCAAACCTTAGCACAACTGACTCCATGATGGGAGCACCATTCAGGCTATAAAACTCAGCATGTAGACAGAACGACAAAACGGAAACAAAGACTTAACCCATCAAAGTCCATACTTCTGAGAAAGCCCCTAAGTGTACTAACTTATTTACTTCTGTTATTTACTTCTGTTATTTACTTCTGTTCTGCTCCTGGCTAACTGTTCTTGTTAACTGAAGCATGTCAGCCTAGGATAAGGATTTTGTGCTTAAAAACTCCCCCTGAGAAAGGCTCAGTGCTATACTGGGATTCTGAACACCTTGTAGTCACTGGCCAGCTAATAAAGACCCTATTGGCTTAAACCTGTGTCTGAGTTATCTTCTCTGGTGGGTACCCTACCACATACAAGTTTCCTTTACTGGAATCCCAAGCTGGTGCTCGGGTCTATCATGTGACCTACAGTGTGTGGCTTCCTGTTACGAGGGTGGATTCTTGACTTCCTTTGAGAGTAGAGAACAATAGGAAAAACAGCTGAAAGGCTTGGTTTCACTGGCAACACGGCAGCTTGACCCGTGTGCTTTGACGTGCACCACTGTGGGCATCAGCTCCAGAGATGGCATGTTTTTCTGTTGGAGGAAGTCAGGGTACCTACAGGCAAAAGACACCTCGGTCTCTCATGTGAGCCCTAAGTTTAGTGTGTTATGCAGTGGGCATAGCAAACACTTGTGCAGTGGAGTTGACAGCCAATAGCTCTTCTAGAGGGATACCCATGAGGAACGTGGTTGTGGACAACGAAAGACAGTTTGCCCTCTTTGTCTCTTGGCCTTCAGACATTTGCACCCAAGAGAAAGTGGTTCTGATCCACTCTCCTACTTTGTGCCCCTGTTAAAGTAAAACGGGTTGACTTAGGCTCCTTAATACATGTAACATTTGTACAAAGCTATTTTCTGTGAAAATGATTTTTCAGTCTGTAGATATTACTAAGGAGATGCCTTGAGATGTAAAATCCTGTCCTTTGGTTGAGAGATTTTTGGCTTTCTCCAAATAAATTTAATCTTTAAAGATTAAAAAATACAGATCACAATTGGGACATGCTTACACTTTCTGCCTGTTTTTTGCAAGTTACCTTCTCTTGTGCTGTTGGTTGTTCATAGTATAGTTTTCCCCATCTATCAGCAATAGTTATTCTGCCATAGTTTATAGATATCATGTGGGCAGAGCCAGTGGACCTAAGACATCATCTTGCCTACCTCCCTTTCCTCAGTCAAGAGGGGCCGAGGCTCACAGACTGAGTCTCCTGATCACAAACTAGCCGATATATCCACCCCACAACTTGTTTGATCTCTTACTCAGACATGGCTTCCCCTCTCTCTCCAAATAAACTACTGACCCAGCTTGACACATGGAGATTGGTTTTAATTTCACTGGTCCTTCCTGCCACCCTGTCCCCTTTATGGGCTGGCCATTTGTCAAGAGTTCTATTCTCTGTGTTGTCACCACCACCATCCTCAGCACCTCTGTCATCATATGGAAGGTGCCCGATGGACAGAGGGGGAGTTGGTTCAGCTGATGCTGGACAGAAAGGACTGTGGTTCACAACACATTGCCCTGTGGGGAGGGAGGCTTGGAGCCTTCTACTCCCAGCTCTTCTGTTTCCCTGACTTTCCCATTACTCTCCCCTGCACACCCCTCTCTGTTCATACCCACAAACCACTATGTGTCTTTAGACCCATTCCCACAATCTCTAGTCCTCTCTGGTCCCTCAGTTTAGGATGCTGTCATAACTTTCCTTGACCCGCTAGCCGTCTGTATTAACCATACAGTGAGCCACAGAAATACAAGCTCCTCAACACTCAGTTCTATAGACTCACTCCCACACTCTCTGCTTCCCCAACTTTCATTGCTGTCGCTGTGATGAGCACCTGACAGAAAAGCGACCGAGAGGAGAAAGCTTTATTTCAATCTACAGTTCCAGGCTATAGTCCATCACTGAGGAAGTCAAGGCTGGAAGTCAAAGCAGCTAGCCACAATGTGTCCCACAGTCCAGTGCAGTGAGAAATGAATTCATGCATGCATGCTTACCGGTGCACAGCCTTCTTTCCCTTATACAGTTCAGAACCCATACCCAGAGAACAGTGCCCCCGCAGTGAAGGAATTTACCCACCTCAATTAGAGTCATGAAGAAAAATCTCTCCCAAGTATGCTTACAGGGCAACTTGAGCTAGACAGTCCCTCACCAAGACACTCTTCTCACAAGATGCTAGGTTGTGTCGAGATGACGGTTAATACTAGCTACCTCATTCCTCCTCCAACAAAATGCCTCAGTACCTCTAATCTGTCCAGGTCTTCTCCGCTGACTGACCTCTGTGTGGTTGGGGGAGGCTGTCACTAAGGAACCTAGAAAGTCTTGTAGAACTTATCAAACTCTTTCAACTTCTCCTCTAGCTCCTGAGCGAGCGCCCGCAGTTCTTTGGCTGACTCTGACTTTGCTCCGTCATATAAATGCATAGATTCTCTTACAAGGTAATACACATCAACTGCAAGGAAGACACTTGCAATGGCTGCCCCTCTGATTCGGGCCTTTTTGGTCATTGCCAGAGCAGTGCCTTCAAAGACATTCTTCACCTGACTAGCTTGTTGGGCAGAGATGAGGCGCTTGGCATCTGCCACTAAGTGAGGGTTGGCTCTGGCTACCCTAATGGCACGGATGTTTTGTCCCAAGGTTTTCAAGTTACTGAAGAGACCATAGGACTTTACAGAAAGTTTACACACGATCTTTCCCAGGTCAAGAACTTTCTTCATAGTGTCCATGGTGTCTGACAACAGGCGCTTGGCTTCTGCTTCATCTGACCACTTGCTTGTTTCTTCCACAACTACAGTGGCAGCACCAGTCACAGTAGCCACTGTCCCCAGCCCCACCCCAGTGGCTGAGAGCAGCAGACTGCCCCCTGCTGTCACAGGTGCCAGAGCTAGACCGAGGATGCCCAGGACTCCTGAGGCAGCGCTAGTGGTGTTGGTCACCACGTTGGAGATGGTGCAGCCCTTGTGCACCTGGTCAAGGTGGTCAGCCAGAGCTCGGAGCTTCCTGATGATTTTCTCCAGCTTCCTTTTCAACTGAGGAAAATGTTCTGCAAACCTCTTCCTGTCCTGCAGTTCTTTTTGAAGCCGTTCTTTGTCCTCCACGACCGGGAGCTCTAGGAGCTGCCTCAGAGCCTTACGCAGTGCAGCTTCCTCATCTCTGGAACAGAAGAGGTCAGAGCATCAGAAAGACGGCTTGTTTGCTGTAAGATGGGTTCCCCAAGATCTATCTCATGCAAATCACAGAATTATGTTGTAGAACCAATGGGGAAGAGTTTTACTATGTGCAGGACTCTGCATTCTACAAGAAACCTCAGACTCTCTACATTCTACAGGGTGACCACAGACACTCAATGGTTCTTAGTCCGTAGGTGTCAGTGTGTGAAGTCATGTTAAGACACACATTAGTGCCGGGCGATGGTGGCGCACGCCTTTAATCCCAGCACTCGGGAGGCAGAGGCAGGCGGATCTCTGTGAGTTCGAGACCAGCCTGGTCTACAGAGCAATGGGAGTTTCCTAACAGTCAGCGCGCTACAGAGAAACCCTGTCTCGAAAAACCAAAAACAAACAAAAAAAAAAAGACACACATTAGTGACAGGCACATGATAAAGATGGCTCCACTCAAGGTCTGTGCCATGACTACCAAATATTTGCTCATTGGGAACTCTGTAGGTAAGCACAGGGATATGGGATCAGAGCAAAACTGGGGACAATCTGGGAGTCCTGTGGAGATGACCTGGACAATTCAGCCTCTGCCACCAGCACCTTCCAAGCGTCTTCTTTGGCCAACAGGAACTGCAGGTCTCTTCTGCTTGCTGAGTCCTGCAGATACTTAGTGACTTCCTGGATGAAGGGTTTCCTCAATACTTGGGAAGAAAAAGAATGAGGTTAGAGGTCAGCATGGAAGAGCCTAACTGGCAAAGAGCATATGGCATTTGATAGCCAGAGTATTCAGCATCTGCCATTGGGGCATGAATGGAGTCAGCAATGCTAGGGAATGTGTTGTGCCTTCAATTCACGTATAAAAAACCTTCTGGATGCAAACAGTTTTAGAGGTGGGCCTTTAAGAAAGAGAAGAAATGAGGATTAGATGATGTCATAAATATATGTCCCTAATCCATGGGAGTGTGGTACTGGTAACAAAAAAAATAGACATCATGTGTATAATGTCATGCATGTATATATATATATATGTGTGTATATGTGTGTGTGTGTGTGTGTGTGTGTATCCATCTATCTATCTATCTTAGTGATTCTGAATCTCTCTAATGCTACAAGCCTTTATTACATGTTCTCACGCTGTTGTGACCCCTAATCATAAAATTACCTTTGTTGCTAATTCATAACTGTAAGTTTGCTACTGTTGTGAACCATAATGTAAATATCTGTGTTTTCTGATGGTCTTAGATGACCTCTGTGAAAGGGTCTTTCATCACCCAAAGTGGCTTAAAGCCACAGGTTGAGAACCGCTGACCTATCTTCTTACCTATCATCATTGATCCCTGTGTCTGTGTGTCCCTTCCTCCACTTGGTCCCTTCCGGCCTCTCTGTCACCATGCACAGAGGGAAGACTATGTGCAGACTCTCAGGTAGCAAGCTCCTACTACATTCCAGGCAGAGTGCCCTCACCACACCAACCCGCTGTTTCTTTGTTGTGGACTTTGGCGTTCAGACCTGAGAGAAACAGGGGTCTTTGGTCCAAGCCCTCAGCCTGTGGGATCAAGTGATATCCCATGTGCTGGAGAGTTTGGGGTTTCCTCAGACTTTGGGAGTTGTCCCTAAACCACGTGATTTCCTCCACTTCACCAGGCTTTCCTAACCCCCCTTAAGAGGCACAGGAGAGAGGAGGGGATCCCTGAGCATGCTCCCTAAGACAGAGTCAAAAAGGAGAACGCCTTATACCCAGGTAGCTGATACTCTGTTAGTTCATCTTGGGGACTCTCTTTCTATCCTCAACTCTACAAGTTCTCAATGCCCACACTCAGACCATACTCAGGAAAGAGCCAGAGAAGAGGAATCTATACCTTTGGAGGCCATGAGGGCTGCAGGGTCCTTGGTGCCAGGAGTGGGGTCTTTCACAGGTTTTTCTCACAACTATCTGGGAGTCTGGGCTAAAAGGGAGAGAAAAAAATTGTAGTATGGAGTGGGGACAGCTTCATTGGAGGCAGGTGCCTCTGGGTTAGCAGGGCAACTAAGGTCGAAGATCACCTGGCCCTGGTCCCACCCCTGAAGGACTCAGTCCTGGGCCTCCTCTCACTCTTCCAGTACCCAAGCCGGAGCAGAGGCCTCCTGTCCTGTTAGGTCCACGAAACATGGATGATCAGCTGGAGGAGGCCATGGGAAGGGACCTAGCCTCTTCAGAGAGATGAGGAGAAACATTCTGGTACTTGGGGTGGGAACTGTGTGCAGCAATGGTGACAATCCGTATTACATGAAGGGGTGTGATGTGTGGGTCTGGGCTGCCATGCTAAGGCTCATGGCTCTATGAAGAGAGGAAGAACCCTGAATCTGCCCGCTTGGACTGTCCTGCTGCATGCTGACACCTAATGGTGCATCAAGAAGGTCCTGCCAGAAGCAAAGCTGGTGCCTGGCCTGTCCTCTGAGCCTTCCCAATCTGCCAATGGGTGCTATATAAATATCAATATCTATCTTGGTAAGTCATGTCTGCACAGTTAGCTTCTTATAGTCCCAAATGTTCTGAGTCCCTCTTGCTGGAGAGGAAGAATGAGTGTTAGTCTTTGCCAAATAGGGCTTTACCTCCTGCTCTTCGTCCACAGACAAGGTTTCCACGGATTCTCCGGACACAACTGGCCCTCATTTCCTGCAGCACACATCTAGACTCTCCTTCAAGCTTCCCCTGCCAAGGCCTGGTCCTGACAGGTTCTCTCTGCCAGCCTGGTGCAGCCGCGGATCTCCATGGTGAGCTTTCGTCATCACCGAGAATAACCACCACAGGCAGGCTCACTGGATGACGGGAGTGTCCTTAGCCTTCGGGCAGAAGACACTGACTACTCAGACACCTGCTGCTTCTGCCATGTGAGGAGGCCAGGCTGTGACAAGGCCTCCCTGCCAGGACACCCACAGCTTCCTTTTGCTCCCTTACCCACAGCTGCCCTGGCCATTCCCAGGATAGTCCATATGTGACTGCGGGTCTTCATTTACCTCAGTAGCCAGACATAAGGAGGCTGATGGCAGAGGTTCTTGCTAGAAGCACCTGTATGACAGGAGAGCTCAGGTCCCTACCTCATGTGCCCTGTTTTATAGACTACAGGACTCCAGAGGCTGTCAGGAAGAAAGACTGGCATTTGGGGTGATCTTATACTCGGGTGAAATGTCTGCCCTCTGAGTTTCCTGTGTCACTCTGTGCTGGTGGCCTAGCCCAGTGGTCAAGCCCTTGTCCAGTGCATAGGTCCTGGGACTGGCACCTAGTGCCACAAAAGAAATGAAAGGAGGGCTGGAGAGATGGCTCAGTGGTTAAGAGCATTGCCTGCTCTTCCAAAGGTTCTGAGTTCAATTCCCGGCAACCACATGGTGGCTCACAACCATCTGTAATGAGGTCTGGTGCAGAGTATTGTATACATAATAAATAAATAAATATTAAAAAAAAAAGAAATGAAAGGAAAAGAGAAAGGCCAGCTGTCCTTCCTGCTTCCTTTAAGCCCCTCCCCCCACTTAGTCAGCTACACACGGAGCCTCTTAGCACTGGCATCCTGTGGATGTGAGTCAGGAGGGAGGGTAAGTGACCCCCAGACCTTCCATTCTGATGGCCAGCTGAAGCCCAGGCTGGGAGTGGCCTCTCCCTAGTGGTGCAGAAGCTCTTCAGTGGGGCAGATAGAGGCTTTCAGTAAGTCTCCATTCCCAGTGTCTGTGGAGAATCTTCCTAGGGCAAGGAGACAGGGCTCAGGACAGCACGAACCTGGGGATCGTTAATTAGCTCCCAGGTTCACATTCAAGCTGATTTACCCTGGACAGAGGGTCTCCTGCCTACTATAGCCCTGTCCTCTTCCCATCCCTTCTCCTAGTTCCTCTTTTCTCCCCCACTGCACCCACAAGCAACTTCCAGGGAACCAGGACTCTGCTAAGTCTCTTCCCTCACAAAAAATGTCTCCAGTCCCATGAGGTGCCGGGACCAAGCAGGACCGCCTCATTCCATGTGCCCAGCGTGCCGCTGTCTGGGCTCTGGAGACATTCATTGGACATAGAGCCACTAGCTTCTGAGGACATAGCCCCATTTGAGGAAAAAGTGTGGATTAAAATTTTAATAATAAAATCATCATCGTCATCATCATCTTAAAGCTCTGGTTTTACAGGCACAGAGATAATCTCCTCTACCCCCACCTGTGGTCTGGCCTTTGACCTTGTGATAACAGGACTCAAAGAGCTAAATATGGGGTTGTACAACTTGCCCCTCCATGCCCCACACTGTGCCCTGCCCACCCAAACACACAGGACAGTCTGTCTTCCTTCTCCACCCTTCACAGGCTAGGCAGAGGCTGGGGAGGCCCAGGGGAGGCGGGCCTGTCTCCCACCTGCTCAGCCTGATTCCCAGAATCCTCAACAAGGCACCCCCATTCCCACAGGGCCTTGGCACAGACACACGCTCAGAGACACAGTGTGCAGCACAACTCCTGGGCACCTTGAAGCCCCCAAGTGGAATCTGGTCTTGGCAGCAGTAACTACCCAGGGCCAACCACAGGACACATGAACGCAGACAGCGGGTTGTCTGCCCGCCTTTCTCTACACCCTTCATTTCGTCCATTTCCAAAGGAGTGAGGCCCACAACAGCCACCTGCCCTGGGAGCCTGCTGGCCAGGTCTCAGGCAGACTGGCACTTCAGCAGAGCCTTGAGGACCTTGGTGATCTCCCCTGATCATCTTTCTCTGCAAGAGCAGCTGGGAGTTGGAGCAGGTAGGTGGGGTTAAGAGGCCTCTAGCTTACCGAAAAATCTTCCCGTGGCTGAACTGGAATCTTCCCTGTGCATCAGCTCAGTAGCTGTACTTCAGCGTCCCAGTACGGAGCAGCTTCCTGCTGGTTAATACCCGAAAACTGAAAGTGAAAGCCCTAACTTGCTGAGCAAAGTACAGCCCACACAATAGAATGCCCACGTCTAGGGTACCACCCAAAGTCCCATCCTCCTGGCTGACCTACAGAAAGGAAAAACCTAGCTCCACATCCCAACCCCCCCTCAATGCATGACACCTTGGTTGTAAGTTCTCTGTGAAATTCAGGAAGACCCTACATGACAGATTGTGGGACCTTCCATAGATCACCCTCTAAATGACCCTGCCCTGTCCACTTACTCTCTCCAGCAGAACATTTCCTCCTCCTCTTCCTCCATGTCTGCACAGCCCTCATCCTGGAGTCTGTTTATGCAGACAGCCGTGCTGCTGTGTTCACCAAGCCTGGCACCTGGGTATCTACCTGTATGGGTTTCTTATGCCTCCAGGCCCTGTGGTGCAACCTGGAACCATCATTATTGCTTTCTCCCAGAAGCCCCCAGCATTCTCCACAGCAGACTCCCCTGTTCTCTTCTTGGCTCCCACAGTACTTGGGGTCAAAGTCCACTGCCCAAAGTGAACTGGAGCATTAATACACAACTGAACAGAGTCAGGGTGGGGCCACAGAACCTGGCTGCAGTTTCAGCTGAAAGAGACAAATATGGATTTCAACCCCCAGCTATATAAGCATAGCCCATCCTGAAGATTAACTAAAGAACAGTTCAATTGATCAGTAATATGGCAAGAAATGTCACCCAGGGTGGCTGCCACATCAGGGATTGGGATGTTGAAAAGACCTTTGGTTCAGAGGCAATTGCAGCCAATGGAGATGTGATTATTATTATTCTTCCTTTCTTTTTTCATAGATGTAAACTGTCCACTGTTGTGTGATGTTTTACTTTTGGCTTTTTGGGGGTGCATACCACCCACCTCCCAAATAAATCACGCACAGATGTTTATTCTTATTTTTTTTTCAGATGTTTATTCTTAGTTATGACTGCGCGGCCTTAGCTTGACTTATTTCTTGCCCACTTTTCTTAACTTACCCCATCTGCCTTTGCCTCTGGCCTTTTACCTTTCTCTATATCCGATACCTTTCTTTCCTTCTTACTCTGCAGCTGGCTGGGTGGCTGGGCCCTGGTCTCCTCCTCCCCTTGTTCTCTCTTTATCTTTGGTCCCTCTTGGTTCTGCTTTTACACATTCTGCCTGCCAGCCCCGCCTAGCCTTGCTCCTGCCTCGCTATTGGCCTTTCATCTCTCTATGGATAATCAAGTGTTTTCGATAGGCACAGTAACACAGCTTCACTGAGTTAAACAAATGCAACGTAAACAAAAGTCACACACCTGAAAATAATATTCTCCAACAGGCACCCATCTCCATCCATACCCCACTGTCTAGTAGTCACTTAGACTACTAGAATTACTGCACCCGTTTCTTGTACCTTTCTGAGCCTTAATGCCTAGTTATTTCATTCTATTTCTCTTTCACTGCCTGAATTCTGTGGTCATAGCACCAGTATCCTATTATCTTGCAGGAATTATACTTATTTTTTTCATATATGCTATTGTTGTGTAGCTTCGTCCTCTTATGGGACTCCCAACAGCTGGAATAGGAGCTGTCTCCAACCCCTTTACTGGATTTTGGGACCCCCATTTCTAATACTGGGTCACCTTGTTTTATTGATACGCATAGAAGACCCACCGTTTCCTGGCTGTTGATGGAAGAACAGGGGAAAGGAGAGTGGAATATGGGAGAGAGGGACTGGGAGGGGAGGGTGGAGGGGGGGCTATGGTCAGAATGTAAAATAAGTAGATGAATAATAACAACTTTAAAAGGGGTTATGTGACTTAACGCAATGGGAAGAAACCCTGCAATGACTTTGGGAGGCAAAAGGTAAACACCAGCACCACCTAGTGGAGCTCAGAGGGGTCACCAGCCAAGGTACAGGACCATTGTGTTCACCACTGCACAGCTCACATTCT
This sequence comes from Microtus ochrogaster, assembly GCF_000317375.1. Classification (NCBI taxonomy): domain Eukaryota; kingdom Metazoa; phylum Chordata; class Mammalia; order Rodentia; family Cricetidae; genus Microtus; species Microtus ochrogaster. The sequence goes on from NC_022017.1 coordinate 12,221,262, forward strand.
GAAAATGACAGACCTCATATCCTCACAAGGTGGATATTGCACTGGCTGGCTCAAAACAGAGCCTACCTCTCTGCTGACCTCACTTTCTCTAGGGACCATGGAGGGGACAAGGATTTCCCAACTGAGCATGTGTCATGGGACTTCTGGAGTCACACAGGCATTGACACAGACAAACCTGCCATGACCTCAAAGCACAGAGAAGGAAACTGGACCCCACGCTGACGTTCCTGGGTGACTTCTTGGGAGGGGAAGGGTCCTGACACTCAGCCTGGCTTCCACACTCATCCTCAGGACAACAGTGTCTTTGCTCTGAACAATGTGGGAACTGCATGACAAATTTGAGCCAAGTGTAAGACAACAGAATTGAACCCATGACCATAGTATTTCCATGTTGGAGTGAAGATAGCTCTGCCCTCTGTGTGATGTACACCGTGCTCACAATGGTCAGGAGCAACAGACACATTGCTGAGTGGACTCAGCAGCCTTGTGATTCCCGTTTAAACAGGGTTAGAAACTTACTCAGAGGCTGGTGTTTAATTGAAGACTCTACCGATTACGGAGGCAGTTGCCAGTGGGCTTTAGACAGAGAGGATGAGACCTCAAGTTCAGGAGATTCCCACATAGATGGAGAAGAAGGGCTGGTGGTCAGGGAGGAGCCTGGGGAGCCACAACAGGCATCTCCGCAGCAAGGGCCAAGGGCACCACAGTCCTCAGCCACCAGGAAGGGGTAGCTGATGTCACTGACATGCCACAGAATGGCCTTAAAACCCTTGGCACTTGACTCTGGTAATCAAGGAGAGGACAAAGTACAGAGTTGCCATGTGGTCCAGTCTCCCATTTCTGAGCAAACCCGAAAAGAGCAGTCAGACATTTGACACCCACACTATATGTGATTCAGATGGACCAACTTGCGTGTCCACTTTTGCAGGAATTGACATGAAAATACAACAGTACACATATGAATGTTCTTCCCCATTACAGAAGCAAAAGAGTCTGACACACGCTAGAGCATGGATGAGGCCCCAGGACATGAGAGTAAGTGAAATGTGCTACACAGAGAAAGGCATATCTCATGTGAGGACCTTCAGCAGCGAGGTCCTGCCGGAGACCTGTGGCCAACAAACATGTCATTTCTGAGAAGGACACACATGACACGTAGTCCTCTGTGTCTCTTTATGTGTGGGGTCTTTGACTGCACTTAAAGGACCTGGCAGGACCTGAATTCTAATCCTCATTGGAGGGGGTTAGCTGTAGGCAGGGATCCTTTGGAGGACCTGATACCTAGATGGGTAGGAAGAATGTTGGCTGTAGGGGAGGATTTACCTAGAAAGATCTGAAACCTTGCCCTGTGTCCTTGGCATTCGCTAAAGAACAGGGTGTTTCTGGCAAGACCTGATGCCTACCTAGCCATGTATGTGTGCATGTCTTTGGCTATAACAGTGGGATACCTTGCTGAAGTCCTGTATGCACTGATATGATTCTGATCCTTCCGTATCCTCCATCTAAATCCTTCATATGAGGTGTGGGGATTGGTTTGCTCAGCAGGGCCTGGTACCTAGAGCGAATATGTGGTTAGGTGGGGCTCTTTCATGGCCCAATATTTAGGAATGTATTTGAGGTTTTATGTGTTGTGTGAGGGGATTTGTTCAGCAGGGTCTGACAGCAGGCAGAGCAGGTGAGGTGGGACGGGTGTGGTGTCTGGCAGTGGTGTCTCCCCTAGTCAGGGGAGGAGTCATATGTGTCAGGACAGGAGGCGTCCACACAGGCCCGAACCTACCAGTAGGTATGTATCGTGGACAGGAGGTGAAGTGTCCAACAACGCCAGATACTTGCCATCAGATCTCAGTTGTCACTGAAGTCGGAGGGATTTCTTAGCGGGGCCTGTTACTTAGCATTGTGTTTTCACAGCAGAAGGGGGTGAAAATCTAGGCCTGATCCCTAGAAAAGTATGTGGTGAGGGTGGGTGAGGGGTGTCCTTCATATCCTTAAACTGACGATGTATGTAAGGTGTTGACAGGGAGGAGCATGCCTAGCACATAAAAGGATCTAGATATCGGGCTCAGCTGCTTCCCCACCTGACTGTGCTCTTATCAGATCCACTGGACAGCCCGTCTCCATCCCACACAATGGGAGAGGTTCAGCCCTCATCACACCACACAGCACACAACACATGTCCACCTCCTCATAACCACACGATGAGCCGGGCGATGGTGGCGCACGCCTCTAATCCCAGCACTCGGGAGGCAGAGGCAGGCGGATCTCTGTGAGTTTGAGACCAGCCTGGTCTACAGAGCTAGTTCCAGGACAGGCTCCAAAGCCACAGAGAAACCCTGTCTCGAAAAACCAAAAAAAAAAAAAAAAACCACACGATGTACACTGACAGGGGTCTGTTGTCTTCTGGGGTGTGTCAGGGGCCAGGCTCCCTCTAGATGACCTAGGGAAGTGTCTGCTCCAGCCATGCTCCAGCTCTGTTTCTTGGCTGGAGGCCTCAGGGCTTCCATGTCCACAGTTCCGTCTTCTCCATTTTATTTCTGCTCTTTCTCCCTGTAGGGCAGGAACATACAAATGCCTCTTCGATTATGTTTATGTGAACATTATAGTGTTTTATTTGGGGTCAGCTGAAAGGGTGACTGTGTTTAGTTTTCCAGTGGATTCCCTATTCTTTGTTTTTCACACTTCGGCAGGCTTTCGTGTACAGACCGTTTTCTCTTCCTTGACTTCCATGGGTGACCATGACAAAATCAGATGACGAGATGTAGCTGGGTCCTTTGCTGAGCTTTCTGTACCATGTGTTCAGTCTTCATACTTCCCTGTAGCCCTTTCTGGATCTCTGGGGCTTTCTGGGATGTACTAGAACCACAGTGCAAGTTCTGGAGGAATCTCTTCTGCCCTCTTCCATCTCTTCTAGGTTTAGGTACAGTTGGTTGTTCCGTTTGGTGTTTGAGCATCAGACTGGATTTTGCTGAGTCTGTAGACAAAGGGCACTATCACCTTGGAAAGAGCAACTGGTAGACCCTGAGAGCTACCAATTTGGATTTCTGTGAATCGCGTGTTCTGAGGCCAAGTACTTCAAGAATTGTTTGTTTATAAAATGCCTCTATCTAATATCAGTGAGTCTCACCCAACTCTATGACCTCAAGTCTCCCTATTCATGTTATTGGTACCTTGGGACAGGGGGTCCATGGACACTTCTCTGATGATCCTTCTCAGATGATCCAGTCAGAAAGAGAAGCACATTCATTTCCCTAGGCTCTTTTCTGATAATTTCTTAGCCTGCTCACACAGGGTTTCTGGGTTATCTGTGAACACAAAGAGACACAGGTCACGTTCTGCACTGTCAAAATGCAGAGGGGCCTAGGTTGGGCAGGGATACAACATCTACCCACTGGGAGGCTTTCCCAAGGGGGCCCCTGTGGATCCCGCAGATCTTGCTGGTAATTTGGGTGGTTGTCTGTAGTTGGAAGGTGGAAGAGCAACCTCTTCATTGTCCTCCACAGTGTGTCCTCATGATGCCCTGTGGAGCCTCAGAGCTACTCAAGAGCTCAGGCAATGGCATGCTAGTTGTCCATGAGAAGTGACAGTGAGGGCCGACTCCTCCCTCAATGTCACTAATGCTCAGTGTGCACATCCTCAGGTCAGGAATTTCGGGGTCCATGATTCAGTTTGTGGCCCGGCACCTACAAGAGAAGCCTTATTTTAGATTAATAGCGAGGCTGGCAAAGAGATTCACTCACCAGTCCTTCTGCTGTGGCCTTACACAAAATAGCAGGGTTCTTTCTGGTGGGATCCGGGACCTAATGAGGACAGGTCAGTGTCTACTTTCTTGTGTGACCTTTCTGAGGGAACACTCAGAATGGTCTCCTCAGGAAGCTATGATTGCAGGGATTGGTTTGTCCTGACTTCCCTGCTCCTGTCCTGTGAAAAGGCTCTAGGGTCAGGGAGGAAAAGCAGGTTCCCACCAACATGTCTGTATCTGGGCCCTGTGCTTCCTGCACCCCATCTCATTCAACACTTGCCTAGACGACCCAGGATGCACATACGGTGACAATGAGCTTTGTCCCAGAGCATGTCTAACAGATCCTGGAGATCTGAGGAGAGAAGGGCGGTCAACGAGAGGTCTGGGGTTGACCTCTGAGACTGCAGGGGACCCAGGCTGTACCACAACGGTCATCGTATCTGGGGACAAGGAATTTAAACAGGGATCCAACCAGTCACGCTCTGTCCAAAGAGCAAGCCAATGAGCATCTCTGGGACTCAGTTATCTCCACTGGGAGGTGCATAGTACTGAGCAACATTGGGGTAGTGTGTGCAGAGATATGGGTACAAACAGCTGGTGTTGACTGCACCTCTTCCTGTTGCCTCTACCACTCAGGCAGTGAGGAAGGAGGCTGTTAAGTGTGTGAGCCTGATCATAAGCTAACTGATCTCAGGTAACAGTCTAAAAGCCACAACAGGCTCCCTCTAGTGGCCAGCGATATAAAAAATATACATTGCACTCATCAGGCCTCTTGGGCATCATGTCTGCATTCTGAGATTCATGTGCTTAGAGATAATCAGATGGGCTTGGAGCCCAGGTTCGACTTGTGCTGTCACTTCTGAGATTCTGTGACCTGGCCACAGTCCCCAAGTCTCCCTTGCCCAGGCTCTGGTGTCAGTAAAGTACATCAGGACTGACTTGCCCTAGTGGTCACTCACTGATCAACAGATCAGACAACTGCCAAAGAGCAAGCAGCCAATTTCTCTGGGCCCATTTCCTGCTGGGATTGTGTGAACCTTCATGCTCCTGGCTGTGGAACCCAACGAAGACTAAGTCACTGGGGAGTAGCAGAGTGAATGCCATCTGTATCGTGTGCTGTGGTTCTTATAATCCCCTTGTGTGAGAAGATGTTCACTTTGTTTGTTTCAAACTGTTCCTCCCCAGTGGTTAGAGGATCAGAGGGCAGAGATGTGCTACCTACATCAAGTTTTCTCAACATCCCTCTGAAGCCATGGCTTGGGTGTTGTTTCTCATTCTCTTTCTCGTCCTCTGTAACACAAGCTCAATGACCACTTTCCCTTGGGATTGAGGGAAGCCTGCCTGGCCAGACTCATGCTTCCTAAACTATAAGCAGAGCCAAGTTTAGAGCAGAAAACAAACACATCTCAACTACCACAGGCTGGTATGTAGTGGTCTCAGTGATGTCTTCAGCCATGTGCTGCCCACAGATGAGCCCTGGCATTCAACCCCATCAGAGTGGCCATCCTTCACTGCATGGAGCAGCGAGCTGCCTGTCAGGTGCACCTGACAACACTTTAGACAATTAGCGCAGCCAGACAACCAAGCACACAGGTGAGCTAAAATTCCTAGCTCTATGGTCAACAAGACTGTCTAGGCCTGACCCCTGTGACCAGTGGGACTTGGGTATAAAGGAGGTGTGAGAGTGCTGGCCTCTGTGTCCTAGTCTAGGTAAGCCCTACTCACTTCCAAAGTGGAGCAAAGTCCCAGCATTCCAAAGTGATGCCCATTTTCCTCCAGCCGATAGTCACTTTTCTGTCAGGAGAAAAGTACAGTTCTGATAAAATTCCCCTTCAGAAGTAACCAGAGCTGCACAGTGTGACTGTGTCTTTTCTAATGGGCAGAATCTGGGATAAATGACAACCACAGGGAGCAGAGGTAACATTCACAAGGACCAGAAACCTGAAGGAATGGACAGATTAATGAGGCATTTCCCTGCAGACTGGTCCACAGGGTATTCATGGGCAGCTTGGACATGGTATTGGCTCAAGACCACCTCTGACGAGGACACTGTGAAAGGCCAGCCCTGGACATTTTCCCTTGAAAACTATTATTTCCTGGGGGAGAAACCTGTGGTTTCTCTTCTGTTGGACAGAGACCCTTTATGCTGGGTACGTGGGCACGCTGCCATATGGAATTCCTCCAATGCTCCTGCTTCTGAGTCTCAGGCCACACCTGCAATCTCCACCCATGTCTCCTGATGTACAGAGCTCATCACTTTAAACAGGAAGGACCCGTGAGAGGGGCTCTAAGGAATCTGAAACATGCAGCTCTCAGTCTCCACTCTCCTTACCCACTGAGCTTCCCTCTCCCCATGGCTCCTCCCCTCTGTCTCTTCCATCCCATCCACACTCCTCCCTCTGCAAACTCTTTCCTGCTGCCTCTGCAGCCTCTGTCTCTCACCCTCTGGTTCCATCTCCAGCTCAACTATGTCACTTTACATAGAAGCAGGGAGAGCTGTGGCACTGGAGATTGATGTCAGATTTGTAAATTTACATCCATACAGGGAAACAAGTTAATGGGACAATTGCAAAAGACAGATTACAGTTTCAAGTACGAAAAATTGATGAAATAAAAAAATTGATGAAATAACTATCTGAAGATATGGGGAAAGAGCACACACTCCGCATCAAGAGTGTAATTTTCCAGAATACATGTGCGTCTTAAGATGCTATGTTATGTGTGGCAAGCAAGTCCCAAAAGCCAAACAGGTTTCTCTTCTCTCATATGGAAAATCTGGAGTTCTGTAGGAGCCGGAACATGAATGACAGAACACTGAGGACATGGATAGGACAGTGGTCCCCCAGGGATCACACACAATGTCCTGGGGGGGGGGGAGATGATCACCTCTGCCCTCGCAGAGTCCAGCATGTGCTGCAGAGTCCGAGTTGTTCAGTATCAGGGCTCCGGCAACTCTGGGATCCCCACTAGACAGCAAGGATGAAGAAGGTTCAATGGCCAAAAAAAAAATCCAAACCAAGTAAAGAAATCATGGGGCATCCATGAGTAAGTCTAGCCATGGAAGCCAGCAGCCAATTGGACTCTATCTGTGTTGGATGAGGAGGACTGGAAGCTTCTATCTAGAATTCGTGGCTTCATGTGGCTGCCTCTAGACCTGGTGTCCTTAGAATGAAAGCTCTGACTTCAAAATCC
>NC_022017.1:12255505-12257050 GCF_000317375.1 Microtus ochrogaster
CTCTCAACAGCAGCTATGCTGTTTACAGTATTTGCTATGGCGTAGGCATGATCCTATTTTTGTGAGCCACGTTAGAGGACATACCTTGCTTCCTGGACCATTGGATGAGGGTAATCATCTTGCAGATCAACATACCCGGATCCTCTCTAGTAGTCCTGAGGAAAAGACTCTGAAACTTCATAAAAAATTATCATTTAAATGCTTGTTCTTTGCAGCATCCTATTGGATGATCTCAAGACACCGCCTTGCAAATTTCCACTCAATGCCCAGACTGTGCCCGTATCAAAATACACCACACCTTGGGGTTAATCCTCAGGGCTTCAAGCCTAATGACATTTGGCAGATGGATGTCACTCACCTTCCCTCTGCTGGCTCATTGAAATATAAGCATGTTTCTGTAGATACTTCTAAAGTAGCTTTTTTCTACCTTACATACTGGGGAATGCATTTAGGATGTTTGGGCCCATTGTTTAGTGACTTTTGCATATATGGGGATCCCCAATATATACAAAACAGATAGTGGACCAGCTTATACTAGTGCCAGATTTCAAATGTTTTGTAAAGACTATGACATCATACACAAAATTGGGATTTCCTATAAACCTGCAGGACAAACTATTGTGGAACGGGCAAATATGACTCTAAAACAATATTTGGCAAAAATAAAAAGAGGGGAGTATATATCCTCCCCTAGAACTCAATTAGCCTCTATTTTACTTATTCTAAAATTTTTAACAATTGATAGCCAAGGACTCTCAGCAATGCAATGGCACTGGCAGAAAAATCCCAATCGTTAGGCCTGGTGCAATGGAAAAATCTAACCACAGGCCAATGGAAGGAGCCAACTTGTTGTCCAGGGTGAGGGGAGCGGTTTATGTTTTCCCTCCAGGATCCGACAAACCCATTTGAATACCAGAGAGGTGTATCCATCCAGTAGAGCCATGATCCTTTGGGTATTCTTCGTGATGATCATTTGCCTACCGACTCCCAGTTGGACCAAGCAAATGGTATGGGATCTGGTAAGGAACCTGCCCATCCTGATGCCAGTGAGGAAGGCTAGCCCAGTATTTCCATCCTATTATGCCACCGACTTCACCACACATGCCTCAGGGAATGTGAATCGTTGTGTAGTGCTTAGCAACGCACCCACAGCTGATTTTCCTAATAGTTCCATGCACAGTAAAATGGTGGGATTGAAAGAGATATGGTACCCCATTATTTTAATTTAAAAGAAGCATTGCTTTGGGGCGAGTGCATCACACAAAATCCAGATCTGCTTGGAGGTAGTAATGATATGTGGTGGTACGGCCACCGACCTGCAGAAAAGAATTTTCATCCCTCTAATGCTACAGAAAGGTCTTGCTTTTAATGCTACTGCAAAATATAATCAAACTGATATATTTGAAACATCCTTAAAGGTTAATTTTACTGCGGGTCGTAATTTCACCATTAGATCTCAGGCCTGCGGATTAGCTCCCCTTTTCTTCATTTTATGGAATAGTACTTTTGGGGAGAAGGATGCTCTTATTTGTTCTTCCAGAAACT
>NC_022017.1:12261035-12262285 GCF_000317375.1 Microtus ochrogaster
TAAAAACCAAGGGAAAGTCCCTCCCTAGTGACTTTGACAGACAGGAGATTCTCAGCACTGAGGAAGATGGGAATCCACTGACCAATAGGCCTCCCTTTTCTCCTGCCACACCCTAGCTCAGTAGGAAAGATCAGAATGAAATTTCCAAGGCAGCATCCTATTTGTCTGCCTTGACACATGCTGGAACCATCAGAGGAGGCCTCTCATGCTCATTGCTGGCTGTTCCTATGCCCTGCCTATATGCTCTTCAGGGGAGGTTTCTCCCTGCTCTAGCTTCTCCAGGGCCCCTGTCACAGGTCAGCACACCCATCTCTTTCATGTCATTTGTTGATAGAAGTTCCTCAGGACAGACTGTATCCTTACTCCACACCACCTCTCATTTCCCCTTTTCCTGTCTCCATCCTGTCTCCCAGTTCGTCCCCTTTATCTCCTTTCACCCATCTCCCTGCTCCAGAGACTCACACAGGTGTGCTGTCCTTTCCAGAAGACAGTCACAGAATAAGGTGGAGAGGTTAGAGTTATCGCGATGAGAGCAGCCCAGATTGGTATAAAGGCATGCTGGTTGTAGAGTCAGCTGTTTTCCATGCAGTGTGAGTGGCCTCACAAGCACAACCAAAGCTAGGGAGGTAGAGGGTCATCGGGAAGCTGTGCCTATGACCAGCTCTTTGTACAACAGCAGTGCTGGAGCTGGAAGAAGCTGAGGGAGAAGCAGAATCGCAGTTGATTCCCAGTAGCTGGAGGATGGATGCAGGAGTCTGTGGCCCTGGGTTGGAGGGACTGGCACTCTGGAGATCTGTCCTGACTTCCTTCATTAGCAGTCACTCCTCACCAGGGCTGGAATTCTATTAGGCCATTTCAATTTCCACACTTCAAAGCAGAAAGAAACAAGAAAGCACCCCTGTTAGCAACTGTGACAGAGAAATGTTGGGTGCCATAGTTCCCCTACCAATTTCTCCATACTGAAGCTTTGTCCTCTTTATTCAAGGTCCCCTCGTTCCTTCCCACCCTGTGGTCCACATGCTATGCTATCTGCTTCAGGCTCAGCCTTGCTGGTATTACATGAACAGGAAGACATCTTAATTTCTGTGCCTTCTATGTGGGTTCAACTTGCCATTTATAAATGATATTGAAACAACACTGTGAAAATACAAGGGAGGAATCCTGGGTGACCAAACCGACTGCAATCCACGTAGGTCTCCACTGTCCTCTCTTGTCTGTGAAGCCCCTGACACAAGGATCCAGGACTCACC
>NC_022017.1:12263550-12265676 GCF_000317375.1 Microtus ochrogaster
AGCTCTCCAGATCTTCTCCTGCCACATACTCCATGATCAGGTAAGTGGTTGTCAGTGTGTCGATCATGTGGAAAAATCGAACAATGTTCCTGTGTTCTACAGACTGAAGGATGTTCACTTCAGTGCTGATGTCAGCCACACTGTTGGTGTTTTTCTCGAGGACCTTGACAGCCACTCGTGTTTGAGTGGGCAGGTGGCAGGCCAGCTTCACCTCCCCATACGAACCACAACCTAGGGATAGTAAGATCTTGAAATCCTCTTTAAGAGTGTCCTCTTCCATGTTGCTGGCCATGGTGTTGTGCTCCATTTCAACCACTTTATCTTGTGGGAAATTTCAGAGTCACACAATGCTAAAAAAAAAATCAATGCAGTTTTAGGTGCGAAGTTTATAACTTTCAGTTCTCTGTCATGAAATCTAGATATCACCAACGACCTACCGATGCTCTTCAGGAATACAAACACACTAGAGGAACCCAAATCCACAGCAGTTGATGAGGAGTCAGGAAAGTTCAGAGTAGGAATCAGTGAAGCGGGCACGCGAGGGAAAACCCTGAGATCCTTGAAGGGACGAGCAAGTTATTTTCATGGATGTATCACAAGGCAATCTCCTCAGGGGAGAACAGATACAGATCACATTATAGAAAACCCAATGTTGTGACTGACAGAACTACAGTCCTGATGGTCTTTCAGGGATGTTACAGTTTTATACTCCAGGATATTAGAAAATATAAAAGGAATTCCTAGACATGTGTGAATATTGAATGAAGATAAAATAAAAACACAAACACATGAGTCATAAACAACAAATTTGAACTAGTAACAGAAACAGCTCCAGATAAGGCAGAGCCAAGAGCTCATGGATTCCCTGAATTATTCAAAACTTTGCAGAAGAATAAAGACCAGGGTCATAGAATATACTTCAAGAAAGAGAAAGCAAAGGAAGACATGGAACTCACCCCGTGCCAGTGTTACCCTGATCCTACAATCAAATAAACTCAATGAACAGAGCAAGTGGAGGCTCCTTTCCTTGATGATCATAGATGTGAACTCTTTAATAAGAGTCCTCCTTTACTGCACATCCATCTCAGCAACACACTAAAGGGTCAGAATGGCCTCACCCAGGAGCTGAAGTAACATTTGTAACAAACTAATTGATCAACACTACAGCATAGAAGGAGACTGTGGGGTCCACACTCAGCACAGTCACTAGTGAACAGTTGGGTTGTAAGGAAAGCGCTAACACTAGATAGAGTTTTCCCTGAAACAAAGCTGGTTCACAAACAGAAAAGGATCTCTTTTGTCTCTTCTGGGTCATGAGGAAAGTAGGGGCTGAGCTTTTGTAAAGTCATAATATACATCATAAAGATGTGGTGGGACACTGAAATAGTGCAGGGAAATATGAACAAAGTACAGTAGAGTCATGCATATCATGCACCTGCTTATTTGTGATGTACATACATTATATTTGTAATGTTTTATATTTGTAATATATATTATATTATGTTTAGTATAATGTAATAAATATATTATATAACTGATTATTATAAGTATATAATATAGTATAATAAATTCTTATAATAAACTAGCACAATTACACATTATACTATCATAATTAGCACATATTATAATATACATAATTTTATAGTATTATAATATATATAATACACATAATTATTTACTCTTATAAATAAGAAAATGTGTTTTATATGAGAAAAAAGAAACCAACGACTGAATTTTAAAAAATAAAAATTGGGTAATATACCACTTGAACAAATACAAAAATTTCAGTATATTCTTAGTGTACCTTGTTATGCCGCAATCAGTTGCTATCCCTAGGGAGCCTGCTCTTTTCTTAAGGGAAACAGAGGAACAGTGAATCAGGTGGAGAGAGGAGGTGGGGGGGCAACCGGGAGGAGTGGAGCGAGGGGAAGATGCAGTCAGAAGGCACTATAGGAAAGAAGAATAAATAAAAAGCAGAAGGGAGCCGGGCGGTGGTGGCGCACGCCTGTAATCCCAGCACTCGGGAGGCAGAGGCAGGCGGATCTCTGTGACTTCGAGACCAGCCTGGTCTACAGAGCTAGTTCCAGGACAGGCTCCAAAGCCACAGAGAAACCCTGTCTCGAAAA